>NC_138351.1:91910240-92312740 GCF_046562875.1 Panthera onca | reverse complement strand
AAGAAAAAAAATGGCTGAAAACTCTCCAAATCTGGCAAAAGGTACAGACCTGCCTATGGACTCAAGAAGCTGAGTGAACCTCGAATAGTTTAAACTTGAAGCAATGCACACCAAGACGCATCACAAACGCCAACCGCTAAACGCCAAGAGAGAAATCTTGAGAACGGTAAGAAAGAAACATCCTTTATCAAAAACTATTGAGAAAAAAAAAATAACAGCAGATTTCTCGTTGGGAACTATGGAGGCCACAAGGGAGTGGAATAACATTTTTAATGGGCTAGAAGACAAAGCTGTATGGGGTGCCTGGGTGGCTCAGTCATTTGAGCGTCCGACTTTGGCTCAGGTCATAATCTTGCACTCCGTGAGTTCGAGCCCCATGTCGGGCTCTGTGCTGACCACTCGGAGCCCGGGGCCTGCTTTGGATTCTGTTCCTCCCCCACTCATTCTCTGTCTCTCAAAAATAAATAAACATCAGCAAAAATATATTTAAAAAATATAGGAGAAAAAGCTGTCAATCTGGCAAACATACCCACCAAGAAGGATAAAGACTTTCTCAGATGCAGGAGAGGAAGCCATTCGTGACCAGCAGAACTGCTTAAGAGAAGTTCTCGGGCAAGAGGGAAATTTGGAATGTCAGGAATGACAGAAGAACAACAGACATTGTAAATATTTAGGTAAATGGTCTGTTTTTTCCTTTTAATTTTTAAGAGATGTGTGTGATGGCTGAAAGAAGGAAACACTGCACTGTCTAGTGGGATATTCAGTGTCTTTGGTTCCGATTCACGTGACAACCATAAATAAAGAGACCGAGGCAAAGGGACCAATGTGCTGGTGAGGTCTAAAATATTGACATGCTGTGGACTGTGAAGTAAACTTAGAAATATACTTATTTTAGTCCCTAAACAATCCACTAAAAAACTATACACCCAGGGGCGCCTGGGTGGCTCAGTGTCCAAGTCTTGATTTTAGTTTGGGTCATGATCCCAGGGTCGTGGGATCGAGCCCCACCCCAGGCTCTGTGCTGAGCGTGGAGCCTGCTTGAGCTTCTCTCTCTCTCTCTCTCTCTCTCTCTCTCTCTGCCCCTCCCCCACTCAAGCGTGCTCTCTCTCTCTCTCTCTCTCAGAAAACAAAACAAAACAAAAAACCACACACACAAAACACATAGTCAGAATTCCCAATAGATAAATTACAATGGATCATTAAGAAGTATTCAAGGGGCGCCTGGGTGGCGCAGTCGGTTAAGCGTCCGACTTCCGCTCAGGTCACGATCTCGCAGTCCGTGAGTTCGAGCCCCGCGTCGGGCTCCGGGCCGATGGCTCGGAGCCTGGAGCAGGCTTCCGATTCTGTGTCTCCCTCTCTCTCTGCCCCTCCCCCGTTCATGCTCTGTCTCTCTCTGTCTCAAAAATAAATAAACGTTAAAAAAAATTTATTAAAAAAAGAAGTATTCAAATAAGTTTTTAAGGCATGAAAAGATAAATAGAGGTAAAAGAAAAAAACAAATAGAAAATAAATAATAAAACAATAGACCCAAATCCAGACATGCCCATAATTATATTACAGGAAAATGGCTTCCCTAGACTTGGTAAGAATATATTTTACGCTTATAAATTAGTTAAGGGGGTAGTTACCGTGTTATGTGTTCTGTACGCAACAAAATAAAACATAAACAGCCTACACACAGCAAAGAGAAGAGACAACTTGGCAAAATGGATTAAAATCCATGATCCAGCAATAGGCTGTCTATGGCAAGCTTCAATTATGACAGAGGTGGGTTAAAAATCAGAAGATAGAAACTGATATACAAGTACTAGTCGAGGAGGCTGGCATGGCCGGGTTAATATCAAAGCAGGTGCCAGAACAGAGAAAACTACCAGGGATCAAGAGGGACGTCACGTACAGATGAAAGTGTCCATTCACCAAGAGGCCGTAGCAATCGTAGACGTCACAGCGTAGACTTAACAGCGGACTTTTAGAGTGCATGATCAAAAGTGTTTGAGCCAAGGGGGTCCCGGGTGGCTCAGCCAGTTGTGTGTCCAACCTCGGCTCAGGTCATGATCTCACGGTTCATGGGTTCAAGCCCCGTGTCGGGCTCTGTGCTGACAGCTCAGGGCCCGGAGCCTGCTTCGGATTCTGTGTCCTGCTCTCTCTCTGCCCCTCCCCCGCTCATGCTAGGTCTCTCAAAGGTGAATAAACGTTAAAAAAAAAAATTTTTTTTTTAAAGTGGTTGAGCCTCAACCAATGCCTCACCCCTACTACAAACACGAACTCGACCTGGATGGCATATCTGATTGCGAAAACGTAAAACAATGACTCTTTTGGAAGAAAATCTTTGTGACCGTGTGGATTAGGCAGACAGTTAGATATGATGCCAGACACACAATTAATAAGAGAAAAAAAGTCATAGAGGGAACTTCATCAAGGCAAAAGAAGCTTTGCTTTGTGAAAGACCCGGCCAGGCGAATAAAGACGAGACCCGGACTGGCAGAGAACGTTTGCAAATTACACGTCCCGCAAAGGATGGTGTCCGCCCTCTGGAAGTAACTCTCGCTACTCAACAATGGGAAGTCGAGCCACGTAAAAAAAATAAGCCAACTGTTTAAACAGACACTTCCCCAAAGAAGGTACAGAGAAACGCACATCATTAGCCACAGAGAAATGCAAGTCAGAGCCACAGTTCGATACCCAAAACAGTTGGAAGCAGGGCTCAAACAGATGTTTACGCACCCAAGTTCACAGTGTGTAAACAGATATTTACGCACCCAAGTACACACAGGCTCTCTTGTTCAGGAGAGCCAAAAGATGGAAATAACTCCGCTGTCCGTCAGTAGCTGCCTTACAGAATGTGGCAGACCCATGCAACGGAACACTATTCATCCACTGACAGGAGCGGAGTCCTAGCGCCTGCTAGAGCGCGGACGAACCTTGAAGACATCGTGCTAACAAGCCAGACACGCGGGGACAAATGCCGTGTGATTCCATTTATGTGAAATGCCCAGAATGGGCAGATCCGTCGAGAAGGAGGAGAGAGGTTATCCGGGGCAGGGGCGTGGGGGGGAGCGGGGAACAGGAAGTTTGTGTTTAGTGGGTCGAGTTTAAGATGCTGAAAGAGTCCTGGAAATGGACAGTGGGGACGGCCGCATGCCCACGTGCTGATTGTATTTAATGCCACTAAATCGTATATTTAAAAAGTGGCTTAAAGGGCCAATTTTATGGCGTGCGTATTTGGCCACGATAAGACCGTGGGCAGCAAATCCACAACGAGAGGCCACTGCGTGTTGATTAGAAGGGGAGGGGATGGGAGAGCCTGACCGGGCCGGGTTCGGGTGAGGATCATAGCCGCCGGGGCTCCCACACACCGCTGGCGGGACAGCAAAATGGGGCAGCCGCTCGCTCTGCAAGACCGTGTTGCCAAAAGATCCAGCAAAATCCAGCTCCCACGTACTGACTGGAGAGAACTAGAAGTTCACGTTCACACAAAAGCTTGTATACCAACGTGCATAGCGGCCCTGTTCACCATCGCTTCAGACTGGAAACAACTCAGAGGTCCTTGAGCGAGCACACCGGTAAAGGTGGGCCATACGGGCAGTGGGCCACCACTCGACAGTGACAAAGGACAAGCCGGAGGCACAACCACGTCGGTGACGCTCAGAGGCATCATGCTGTCCAGGGGAAGCCAGTCTCAAAGGTCACACCCTGTGTGATCCCATCTAGAGGCCATCCTGGAAGACGCAGAACCCTGGGGACATGGAACGGGTTGGTGACGGCCAGGGATGGGGGAGTCAGGACTGCAAAGGGGCGACAGGAGGGAATCTCGGGGTTTGGAATCTGACAGTCCCGGTGACACAGGTGTATTCGTGTGCACAACTCCCAGAACTGCGTGGCCTCCCACATTCAATTGTATGACAGATTTACAAAGAAGAAAAAAAAAGATTGTGGACACCTGTGCCTTCTGGGTGCTTCCTGGGTTCCAGGCCTGGCACTAAGTGCTCCGTGTTATTGTGTAAGAATCCTTGGAACACCAGACAAGTCGGTCTGCCCATTCCCATTTTACAGATGAGGAAACTGAGGTGTCAGGACGTGCCTGGGCGTGTCTGACTGTGGAACTCACACTTGCAGCCACTGCGCAGTTCCGAGCCTCTAAGAATCAACTACTGTGTTCACACTGTGATTCCGCACGTTGAGAGCTGGGTGTGGGCAGCCGACCTCACTTGATGGAGGCTTCACGGAGCCTGGGAAGATGCCCGAAGCCTCTCCAGGGGCCTCTCCGAGTGTGGACTCGGACACCAGACGGATCATCGGGGAGGCCCAAAGCGGAAATGCCAGGGGATGGATGGACGCGCATCCCGGGACAGCCGGAGCCATCTGGACGCCGGGCGGGCAGAGCGGCTTCCTAGCCCCACGGGGCTACCACAGGCCCTGCCGACGGGGCACCCCCAGAGCATCGAGGAGGGGAGTGCTGGCCGGAGGAGGCCTCCTGCAGGCTCGCCATTGGGCAGGGGACCTGGGAGCGCTGGAGAGAGTGACGCTCCGTGGGGGTGGCCAGGGGGACCCCGGGCCTGGCTGAGATCTCAGCCAAGGGGAGAGAGAGCAGTCACATCAGGACTAGACATAGGACCCTCCAGATGGCCAGTTAGAGTCGAGGGCCCGTGGGATTCTGCCCCGCCGTCCGAGGGGCCCTTTGCCCAGCGAGGAGCCTAGCGGCCGAGGGCCTCCAGTAGCTGCTTTCACGAGGGCGTCCTCCGCCCTTGCCAGCCTCCTGCCGTTCCTTCACCCACCAGCGTCTGCCTGGGCCACCGGGGGCGGGGACCCTGTGCTCTGAGATCAAACCCCTCCTCGCTCAGGACCTGCTGGAAGCTGCCGATCCCCGGGAGTAGGCCCACCCCCTCCCAGCAGCTCCTAATGGGGGTGGGGCCACATGCTTCAGACCCATGATGCCTTTGCCACCACAAACAGCCCTCCGAGGCGGGTCTGTCCCCACGCCAGCACCATTTTTCGGGGGAGGAAGCAGAACCCAGTGTCTGGGCCACTCCGAGAGACCCAGCCAGTCTTGGGGACCGCGTGCAGTCTGAGCCCAGAGCCCTGCTCTTGACCCGGTTTCTGCTGCTGCCCCAGAAGGTTGGTTTCCTTCATCCTCTGGGCCGTCATCGTGACCGTCTGCAAGCTTGGTGCTCCCCTCGCCGTGGGGTGCTGGGGGCTCGCCTCCCTGCCCACCGAGCTGTCTCCAGGCCTCAGGCAGCAGGAGGCTCTGAGCATCTCCGGCCTCCCTGGTCTGCCTCTGAAGATCATGCTCTCCCGCAGCTTGCTGCCTGGGCTCCCCTCACCCCTCCCAGCCCGTCTTCCATGCTCCCCCAGCCTCCTCCCATTTGCTTCCCCCCGCTCCCAACCATTGGCCTTTGTTTACGCGGCCTGTTCTTCTGCCCCCAAATGCCTGCATCCTGCTTTGGGGGCAGCCCCTGCATTTGGGGTGCCTCTGGTCAAACGGCATGTGGGAAGGCCTCTTTGACTTTCTATCAACCCACCAGCAAGGCTGCCTGTCCCCCTAGACAGAGAGCTCCCAGAGGGTGGGGACCACGTGGGGCCAGCCTCCTATCCACATCTCCCGGCAGCACCAGGGGTGGGGGGGGGGGAGTGAGGGCCAGGTAACCGGCTTGACATGAGAGAACAATTGCGACAGCTCAGCTGAATCCAGCGTCCCTCTCCCACCGTGGGCGTGAGCGAGACCCATGCTTACTTTCTTTAGTGACAAAGGCGGGACACCGGTTGGATGAATTTGGGCAACATACAAGCAAGGTTGACGGCGGCCCCCGCGGTCCTTCCCCCTGGGTGCCCCGTGGTAGTTTCTGTGTCCTCCAGAGCCTCTGCTCTAAGGTTCTTTCTCTTTCTCCCCACACGTAGCTTTGTTTTACAAAAATTCTGTCATCTCTCAAAATGCCATGACCGCCCCCACCCCCACCCCCGGCACGGCCTCCCCAGCTACCTCATTCATTTGGTGGCTGCAGAATGTTCCAGCATCCGATGGAGCATGACTGACTCACCTCTTCCCCTCGGGATGGGCATTTAAGTTGTCTCCAATTATTTCATCCTTATAAATAACGTTGCCGTGGACATTCTGTCACAGCCTTGTGCCGCCTGCAGTGGTTTCGGGGGGGGGGGGGCGGGGGCGGTCCCTGGGAGGGATTACTGCAGGGTCTGTGTGCTCTAAACGGGCACTGGGGTCTGTCTTCCATTTCGGTTTTAGGGAGCACCGCTCCTACCCTTTCAATGACCTCCTCCATGCTCACGGTCCCCGACAGCTTTAACATGAGACCCCGAGATCGACAGGGAATCTAAGTCTGGGGCTGGAACTATCCAGAACCGTCCACCCCCCACCTCCTCTGACCCAGACAACCCAACAGCCCCAATTTGAAGCCTGCCCCCTGCTTCCCAAAGTAGAAGCATAGAGGGCAGGGACCTGCCCCAGCTGCCTGCGGGCTCTGGAAACAACAGGGATCGGGCCTCCGATTCTGTCCCCCAAGGTGGGGCTCACGCGGGAAGACAGCTGCCAGATGCGTTACCCCAGGCCTCCGAGCTGCCTTGGAGAAGATGGGGCTTCATTCCCTTCAGTTCCGTAGCTTGGGGGGTTGGGGGGGTCTATTTAAAAAACCCGGAGGGAAGGGGTGGGCAGACAGAGGGGCTACAGAGGCTCTTTGGGGGAGCCAGGGACAGAGGGAGCCAGCCTGCAGCTGGTGGGGAGAGCAGCTGGGCGCCGCTTGGACTTTGGGACTTTGGCCTTTGACGTTCCCCCCCCCCGCCCCCATGTCAGCTTTTCTATTTTAGGCGGCTGGCTCCTCCTCGTTGCAGCCAGCCCGGGAAACCCAGAAAGGTGGGTGCTGGGGGGCCGGGCCCCTACGCACTCGCGCTCACCCCGTGGGCTTCCGGGCGCAGGTGAGGGCCGCACCCCAACAGCGGGGCTCCTGGACCTTATCCCACAGAAGCGTTCATAGTCACCAGGCCCTGGGGACAGCCCAAAGGGGCAGCCAGCACTCTGAGCGCCAGGGGAACGGACTGGAAAGTGCTTGGTGGGGCCAGGAGCCATAGCTGTCGGTGGGAGACGCAGCCTGAAAGCTGCTGGGATTACTGGCATCCGTGGGAGCAGCGTCCGCAGAGGGGAAGGGCCCCCGCGGGTCGGTACCCTGTACCGGGTGGGCTCTGGGGGCGGGACGAGCGGGGTCCAGCCCCAGCTCCGTCATTTCCCCGCAGCGTGGCCTGGGGCAAGGCAGGGGCCCCCCCGAACCTCCATTTTTTTTCCTCATCTGTAAAGATCAGAATAGCTCACGACCATGTTTGGGAATTCACAAGGCTGTATTTGACGTCCTTAGACGAGGGGACGGCACACAGTAGGCGCTCAGTAAGAACAGCTGCGGGGGTTTTAATAACATGGACAAATGGAAACAGTTGGACGTGACAGGGGAGTGCAGGGGGGAGCACTAGCGGCCCCATTTACATTCCTTAAAAATGACCCGGTAAACCGCTGGTGCAGAATACCCCCCCCCCCCCACCCCATTCCAGAGCCTTGGAAAACCCCGTTCGTTTCATCTCCCGATTTCCATGTGGCCGCTCAGGTCACAGGAGCTGCTTTTTTTCTCACTCATCGGGACCCTTCTCTAACCAAGGGGATTAGCCCAGCGGAGGTGGGGAGGGGATTTGCAGACCGGAACAGGTGGGGCCTGGCATTGGAAGTCTGAGCCGCATTCCGAGGATTCCTGCTAGATGACCCGCCCAGCCTGGCCTGGGGGGGTGCCCTGGACTGGTGCCCTGCACCCAGCACCACCTGGAGGGGGCCCTCCCCGGAGACGTCCAGGCCTGGAGGAGGGTGGAAGCTGAGAGCAGCCAGATTTAGTTGTGGGGGCTTTGGGGCAAGGTAGGTTAGGCTTAAATCCAACAGGAAGTGAAAGTGAATATTCCAGCATTCATTCGTTCAGAGGGTCTTTATTGGGTACCTACTGAGTGCCCCTCCCAGCAGGCACTGCGGCCCTAAAGGGTTCTCCCTGCTCCCATGACCCCATATGAGGGCGGTGGAAAAGTGAATGGACTCTGATGAGGGCCACGGTGCTGGTAGGGACCGGAAGGGACAGAATGTGGATTGAGCCTAGTGTCCTCGAGGAAGGGACAGTGCAGGGGACCGTCCTGGCTTCCGTGGAACAAGGGGCTGCCGGGAATGGGGGCTTTCAGTTCTAAACTCAGACAGTGCCAGGCAAACTGGGCTCTCAGTCACCCTTGGGAGGGTGGCACCAAGAGGGGAGGTGATACAGGGGAAACGAGGCTGAGGTGCTTAATAGCATGAAGGAGTGAGGAGGGAGTGAAGGACGGATGTCCAGGAGGTGCAGACTGGGCAAAGGCCGAAGGAGGAGGGAATGTGACATCAGGACCCGGTCTGACCTGCTCCCTCTGTACCTGGGAAGTAGACCGGGGAGGGAGAGAAGAATGGTAGGACGAGAAACGGCTTTCCGGATACTGGGGTTGGGAGTGGATTTTCGGACTCAGGTCAGCTGAAGGCCCACCGGTACCCACGGGATGGTGGGCAAAACACCCGTCCTGATGGACCACGGGCAGGGACGGGGGAAAAGAGAGGAGAGCCCAAGGAGGGGAAATAGGGACAGAAGTCTCCCAAACCAGCTGTCCTGGGATAGTTACCTGGGGGGAAGGGAATTAACACAAACCCCCACTGACCTGGGCTGGCGGGAGCCTTGGGGATCTCTAGGCAGTGACAGCGACTCCCTGGAAAATGGTGGCCCAGCAGAGGCAGGCTGTCTAGTCTGGAAAGCTGGCGAACAGTTCCTGGAAGCCCTGTGTCCCTCTTCTTCTGCAACCCTCCCTCCTCAACTGCCATCGGAATCCAGAGCCCTGGGCTTGGCCATTAAAGGGCCAGCACTTCCATCCCCCACCCGCCCCCCAGCCCTCTGCCTGCTACACAGAGCGTCTCAGCATCCCTGCCACGGGGTCTGTTCCTTTGCCACCTCCCGGCAAGCCCTGCGGATTTGGCAATGCACTGTTCCTGGTGAAATACTTATCACCGGGTGACCAAATACGGTTTTTCAAGGCCTAGAAGAAGGTGATGTTCTTAGTTTCAGCTCTGCCACTGTCATAGAGCCTTGCTGACTGCTTCTGTGGACACAGGTTGCTCTCTCTTCTTTTAAGACCCTCGGTGCTTGCTTCTCCCTCATTCACTCATCCATCCACCCAGCGTTTATCTGTGTATTCTTCCATCCTTCGTCCATCCATCCATCCATCCACCTGCCATTGTGTATTGTGTCGTCTGCCGGTTGGGAGTTTGGGCTCTGCCTGGAGCCAGTACTGAATTCCACGGTGGTGCCCGTGGGCACTTGGGCGACTTCTCAACCTGAGACTCAGTTTCCTCATTGTGAAAAAGAATAAAGGCGCCCACGGCACAGGCTTGTTGTGAAGGTGCGGGAAACACCATGCGACAAACTTACCAGAGAATGGAGCCCCCAGGCGCTCCCCCCTCTCTTCCTCCTCTCTCCCAGTGCCACCTGCCATGAGTGCTGTGAGGAGCCTGGTGGAGGGACCTGGGCCAGTGGGGAGGGTGCCCAGACAGGTTCAAACTCTCAGGCTGATGAGACAGCCTTGAGAAATGTTGTCTCTTACAAGCATTGTTCACGGAAACAGGTTCATTTACCAATTAGCTGCCGTTGGCCAAAGAATGGTCAATATTCTGGAAAACAAAACAAAACAAAATCTCCAAAATGTTCTTCCCTTCTCTGTGGTTTTTATTCTCTCTTCCATTTCCACCTGTGATTTTTCTGAGCCCGAACACATTTCGGGAGGGATATAAAAGGATTTAAAATTTCGACAACAAAGGAAATCACCTTTTACTAAATTGCTTTACCTCCTGTGTTGTTTCTAGTATTTTAGCTGTGACCGCAAGGATTGCTCGCAAGAACTCTTAACAGAGAGGATTTTCTCATTTTCATTAGAAGGCTCTATCTCCTTGGGCAAGACCAACTGACTTGGGAACCTGGTTTGAGTTCTGAGATCTGGAATCTTATCCAGCTGTCCAGATGGTGGGAGGGCTGGGAGTATTTTTGATTTAGGGCAGGGATCTGGGGTGCACAGACTGGGGGTGGTGCTAGGCTAAAGGGGGTAATCCGGTAAACTTTGCCATCAGATTTTGGATTTGGCTATGAGAGCAATGGGAAGCTGGCTGTGAGTCTAAAATCAGGAGGGGGGACAGATCGGAGTTGGGGTTTGGGCTCTGCCTGTGCTTCAGAAAGGTTTAGAAAAGGCCCGCTGGAAGGCCCTGGGGCAGGGATGGAGAGAAATGGATGGCTGATACAGCCGAGAGGTGATGGATGGGTGTCCACGAGGGGCTCAGATTCTGGCCCAGGTGGCCAGGTGCAGGGAGACGTCCTCTTTCATCCCGAGCCGGCTTTGTGAACATCTGTAGTCACAGCCAGAAGACTCCATGGCACCTGGCCCAAGGTGACTACGGCTTCCCAGGCACAGAGATCCACACAGAGCCATGCTAGCGCCAGACAGAGACTTCCTGTCCCTGCGTCCTCATCTGGAGGCGCCTGCAGACAAGCTCCTGTATCTGTGACAACCACACACTTGGTTCCCTGGGCATTTCCATATCAAATGCTATTCTTTTGTTTGCGTGGGTTCCTGCGACATATTTGGTGTTTCCATCTTTAGTTGGGAAGTAAGACTGCACGTTATGCTGCCTGGGTTGGGGTCGCGGAGCTGGGGAGACCAAGACCGCCCCCGAGACCGTTAAGACTCACGCGGGTAGCGGGAGGGGGGCAGCGGGTGAGAATGCACAGGACTTGGGGGACCAGAACACGGGCTCCAACAGGTTCTCCGTTTGCCCCAGCCCTCCCCTCCGAGGTTCCCCTTTCCCGTTTGTAACTGACGGTGACACGCTGTCTGGGACCCCACCTTGCAGACAGCAGAGAGGCCTGCACGCGGGGACTGCTGGTACGGACTCGTCCCTGACAGTGGCTTCCCGCGGGCACCGGCACCCCTGGCCTTGTGGGCTCAGGGTCCTCGCTTCCGGGGGGTGGGGGGCGGAAAGTGTCCCTGTGTGCCGAGGTGCCGGGCATGCGTGGAGCGATCAGCCCGGGCCGGCTGCTGTGCACGCGCTTGGCTGCCGCTGGCAGGTGCGGGAGCGACGGGGAAGCGGAGCGGCGACCCCAGAGTGAGGGTCTCGGGAGAAACGGCCGCCCCTCGACTCCTAGGGGGAGGGGCGCCGCTGCAGGCCGGGCTCAGGAGGTGAACTTTCCAGGGGCACACTAGCACTTTCCTGGAGGTATCATCATACTTCCGTTTTTGGATTGCAGTAGAAAGACCTGCACTGGCCAACTTTGGGGTTACCGCTTCGGAGGCGAAGGCACGCTCTGTAAGCCGATCCTTTAAGGCGTCTGGCCTGCCCGAGGTATCCTGACCCTCGCCGCTCCCCGTAGTACCCCTCAGAGAGGCCGGCTTTGTGCGCTCGCCCCGCCTCGCCGCCGCCCCGCCCCTCGCGCACGCGCAGGCGCACCGCCGGCCCCCCCGCCCCCCCCCCCCCGCGCCGCCTCGTCCAGCTCGGCCCGGCTCCCGCCCAGGCGGCGGCGACGCGACGCCCCGAGCGCCCGCCCCGCCGCCGCGGCCGGCAGGTAAGCGGGGCCGCCGGGCAGGGGACCGCACTCGGGCTGCGGGCGGGGGCCGACGCCGGCTGCGCCCCCGGGTCGCCCCGCCGCCGCACGTGTTCCGGCGGGTTGGGCCCCGGTCCTGGCCCAGCCCCGCCGGGGCCCTCTCTGTGCAGGCGCCCAGCGCCCCCACCGCCTCCCTTCCGGGTGCCCGCTCTGCGCCCCCGCGTCGAGCCCCGTCCCCCGGGGGCGGCCCCCTTCCCGCACTCAGCTTCCGTCCCCCCCCCTCCCTAAACGTGTCCTCACGGCCCCCCTGCGCCTCCCGGGGACCCCCGGCGCTCACCCGAGTGGCCACTCCCCAGGGCCCCCTCCCCCAGCGGCCAGGTGACAAGCCCTCAGCCCGGGGACTGGGACTTATTTCTGCAACCAGCTTGCGTCTCCCCTGCTCTCCGCTGCTGCAAAGAAAGACCCCAGACCCACCGACGGGTACCTGGACGTGGCGCGCGGACCCGTGACGCCCTCTTCTTCTGCAGAAACGCCCCCTCCCCCTGTTGCTCACCCTCAGCCTCTCCCCCGAGAACCCGGGCTCCCCGGCTGTGCGGAGAGACCCCGGCTCCTGCTGTAGAGCCTCGGATCCTTCCATTCTGGTGCGCCAGAGCCATGTTGACTGATGGCAGAGACGCTGCCTACTAGCCTTCTCGTGCCAGTTTCTACCTTCCCAGGTCCGTTTACCGGGGCCTTCAGACACTCTGGCAGGTGCCGTGCTAGACACTGCCTGCGAGGTTGGCCCGGCCCCGCGGGAGACACATAGGGAAGCTAGAATGTGAACAGGTTGCAGAACAGGTGGGGGGAGTCGTATCGTATTCCCCCACTCTTGGTCCGGCCACCTGTGAGTCACCAAATTACCTCCCCTGTGGGCCGCTTCTCTGGGGTGGAATCCAGGAATCTGCGTTTCACAAGCAGGTCAGGAGAGCACTTAAGTTGGGGAGCCTCAGCCTTGGGTGGTCCGGCTCATCAGGGTAAGAGACCTGTGGGTGGTAAGAGGGGGCAGGCGACACCGTGCTCTGGAGGTGGGCTCTGAGCCGCCTTCCCTGCAAGCCTGATTGCCTTCACGTTCTCCGACTCTCCTTACGAGCTAGTCCCTAACCAACCTCCCAGGTGCTTCCACGGAGTCACCTGAGGGCTTATGGAAAATGCGAGGCTCTGGCCCCCTCTTAAATGAAAACCTGGGGCGTTGAGTCCAGAAATTGGATTCTTAGAGGCCCCCCTGATTTTTTGCATGGTAATGTTTTGCTAGCCCAAGGGATCCGTGGATGGGGCCAGAGCAGGGAGGGGTTGGGCACCTTTTCTGTAAGATTAGGTATTGTATCCTCCGGTCCTCACCAGAGGGCGGGCAGTTTGCTGGACTCACGCCCCACCTCCTGGTGGGTCTCGATTTTTATGTTAAAAGGAGCAGGTCGGGGCTCCTCGAGCTGCCTGCCGAGCTGCCGAGCTGCCTCCCCGTTTTCCCTAAAGGAAGCTTCTTAGCTTCTCCCTGCCGGTTCTCACTGCCCTCTCTTCCCCACGCCTCTTTTAACCCTTGCTGGTACCTTCTTCAGACGCTAGGTTTGGGAAAAGTCTTGGCAGCTCTCTTCCTTAGCTTCCCCCCTCCCCCACTTGTCCATCCCACCTAAAGGAAGGCAGCACTTGGATTAGCTGGCACAGCCAGGTTGCTCTAAATTTAATCACCAAGTAGCTAGCGTTTACTGAGCACCAGCTTGGTGCCAGCACTCGGTTCCTGAGCGCGTTTGTGGGACCTGCCCCCCCCCCCACATCGGGTCCTTGGGCTTTGGGCTCAGCACCATCCATCCTTGGGTGTGAGCCCCAGGCCTTGCTACAGGTAACCGTTGGTGGCCGCATCTGTGCTCTGCTCAGCTGTGTTGCCTTGTAATTTCTCTGCCCTCCTCTGGGACGAAGACTTTGAGACGTGCTCTTTTTCGGTGGCTTCCATTTTGCCTTGGTGTGCCGAGTAGTCAGGCAAGCCTTCAGTTGTAAGTGCTAGAATTGACGACGACGACGACGCGTAAATGCTGAGACGGACGGCAGGGCAGGCTTGTCTGCGAGGATGTCTTGGTGGCTCCCCTCTTGAATAACGTCTTCCCTGGTCTTGGAATCGCCAGGTGCGCTTCTGTGAGACGCATGCAGGCTGGGGACGGGGTCTGTTCCCGTGATCGCCCGCCGTACGGCCCGGGTGGTTCCATTGTCACGCTGAAACCTAATTGAGCTGCAGCGTGGGCACTTCGGGCCTCTGCAGTCAGGCAGGGCTGGCTCTGGTTTACGCTTCCCGGCGGGGTCTTCCGGTCCCCTCACCAGGGACAGCGTGCCTTTTGCGCTGCGGGCATCCTGGAGGCAAGCTTCGAGTCTGCGCCCAGCACCCAGAGGCCCAGAAGCCCCCCCGGGGAGGCGAGGACCCCCGGGGGGGCTGCTCTTGTGTGTTTTCAAATACGGCACTTAACCCTGCCGAGGCGCTTGTGAGCATTTGGACGCGTTCCCAAATTTCTACACCCTGCAGCTCGGTCTCCTGTAATTTGGGTGGGTTTGTTTTTCTAACGTTTCGAGGGCTCTTTGAAAAAAATTGCATTTTGTTTGCCTGGACTGGGCCGCATTCCTACGGACCCGGGTAACAGTAGGGGGCACCCTTGAAGCTGGGGCCTTGGATTGCGATCACAAAAGGGGCTGGGGCAGGGCGTCCACCTCTGAGAAGCGTTTGTTAGCCTCTGAGAAGCGTTAGCGCAGAGCGAGGGCCAGCGCTGGCTTCCTCGTTTGGGACCGGCGTGTCTGCTACAGGGCTCGGCGAGATGGTCAAAAGGTTTTTATCCTTTTCTCTGGGAGTTACTTTTCACAATGTGCTTTGTTTATGGGCCTTAGTCTCCCCCTGTAGGTTTTGAGTAGCAGGCGGCTCTTCCTTCCCACTGTGAGTCTGCGCTTGGAGCCGTGAACTCCCCTGCTCGCGTCTCTCTGCCCGGTGGGCTTCAGAGCCATGGCAACGGAGGAGAAGAAGCCAGAGACGGAGGCGGCCAGAGCACAGCCCACCCCTTCCTCCTCGGCCACGCAGAGCAAGGCGCGTCCCTGAGGGCTCCCGGGGAAGTGCCAGGGGCGCACAGGCTGGAACGCGCCTTGGAGATGTTACTTCAAAGTCTGCTGTCCCCCCTCAGTTAGATCCTGGGGTTTTAGTCGCTGACCATAGACCTAATCCAGTGCTTGTTTGCCGAGTCGAGGATCCCCAGACCTGTCCCCTGGGAAGGGGCTTTATCAATAACGTGGATCCTCGGTCCTGATCGTAAGATTCCGTTCAGGGCCCGCAGAGCCTCTTACTAAGCGCCCTGCCTGGCTCCACGGTCCTGACGCCAGGGCGTGTTCGCAGACCCCTCCTGTGGACACCAGGCAGCGCGCAGAAGCCTTTACGCAAGGCTGCAGCCTTGAGGTTTGCCTCGGGGGAGGCTGCACCTGCTGCGCCTCCGTGGCGCGGCCGTGGCAGGGGGCTTCAGGCCGCCTTGGGGTGGGTGAGGGGCGGCTGAGGGGACGTCGTGAGCTCAGGTTGAAACACGTTCAGTTTGAAAGGTGACTTCCAGAGAGTTCTAGCAGGCACTTGGAGTATGGACGTGGAGCTCAGAATAGGGGGTCACAGCGGTTAACTGTTTGATGACTAGGACTGTCTCTTCAACAGCCCACTCCTGTTAAACCAAACTATGCCCTGAAATTCACCCTGGCTGGCCACACGAAAGCCGTGTCCTCCGTGAAATTCAGCCCGAACGGCGAGTGGCTGGCGAGTTCGTGTACGTATCTATCAATCACCGGGGCCTCGGCGCTCGGGAGTCCGTCTGGGCCGAGACCAGAAGCCGGGGACGCCGCCCCTGGGGCATTGCAGCAAGCCGCGTGTCCCCGCCGTACCCGGAGCCCTTTGCCACCCTGAAGTGACAGGGGCCTGGGGGAGAGGGCAGGGCACGGGCAGCCGTGCCAGAGCGCTGCCTGTCCCCATGCACGGAGCACATGCAAGCCTCCTGAGGGGTTCATGCTGTTTCCCGGGGCTCTTGTGGGCAGCCCAGATTCTGTACTCGGGATGACTGGAGCAGCTCAGTTCCTTTGTCTTCCTTTCTTTCAGCCGCTGATAAGCTCATTAAAATTTGGGGAGCGTATGACGGAAAGTTTGAGAAAACCATATCTGGTCACAAGCTGGTAGGTGTGCACCCCGTATGCCGAGACTGACTTCCCGCTGGGGCAGGGCCAGCGGTCCCGGGGGTGGGACCCGTCCCCGGCGCTCGGCAGGTTAAAGTGGAAGCTTCTTCCCCCCCGAGTTTTTGATAGCTCTCTGCCTCTTGTTTTTTGAGCAGACACTCTTGCCCTTCCCAGGCGAGTCTCTGCCTGACTGCAAGAGAACACGCTTGTCCCGTGGGCCCCGTGTGGCCTTCCGTCCGTGTGGCCCGCGGTAGCTCGAGGGTTGGGATGCTGGGGTGATGCGCTTAGTTATCTTTAGGTGGATGTTCTGACTTTTGCTGGTTAGCTGTATTTTGTCCATCAAGGTGGTGACCCTGTGTTTTCGCTCCCCAGGGAATATCCGATGTGGCCTGGTCTTCAGATTCTAATCTCCTCGTTTCCGCCTCGGATGATAAAACCCTAAAGATATGGGACGTGAGCTCGGTAAGCCGCCCTCGGCCTCCCTCCCTGGGAAGCTGGTGTGTGTGGAGAAGGGCACGGTGCGGGAGCTGGAGTTGAGTCTGGGACCCAGCCTGTCATGGTCAAGGGGGTGCCCCCCCCCCCCCCCCCCTGCAGGATGTGCCCTCGGGCTGCCTCTGCCTAGGTGGTGGTGGGCGTGGCCTGATGCTGACATTTGCGGAAATAAGCACCTGGAATGCCTTAGTCCGACAATGCTTGCTTTTAGGGAAAGTGTCTGAAAACCCTGAAGGGGCACAGTAACTACGTCTTTTGCTGCAACTTCAACCCCCAGTCCAACCTCATCGTCTCGGGCTCTGTAAGTGTGGCGCCTCCGGGTGGGGGCGGGGTGCGCCTGACTGTAGCCCGGGGCGCCGAGTGGAGCCTCGGGTCGTCAGTGCTGGGGGCCGAGGGGATGGTGGTGGCGGGGCTCGGGGTCCAGAGGACCTGCTCCCTGCCCGTGGAGCGGCTTCACCCTCTTCTTTGGCCTTCAGTTTGACGAAAGCGTGAGGATATGGGACGTGAAAACCGGAAAGTGCCTGAAGACTCTGCCTGCCCACTCGGACCCCGTCTCAGCTGTAAGTCCCACCGGGCTGTGGACCCCGCGCAGCAGGACCGGGGTGATGGCCAGAGAGTGGGCACTGGCGACCCCGAGAGAGGTCTCCCTGTCCTGGGTCCGTGGGACAGGCAGGCGAGGGGCCGGGTGAGGCGGCCCCGAACTGAACCCCAGACCGGCGGCCAGGCCCGAAGAGGGGCCGTGCGCCGGGAAGCGTGGCCGCGGAGAAGTGAGTGTTGAGTGGGGTTGGCTTCGGTGGGGCGGTGGTGGAGGAGGTGGGGCCCCGCGTGCGCTCTGGCTGTGCTTGTGTGTGCCGCGGGGCAGGGGGACGTGCAGAGTCAAAGGCACACCCGCTCCCAAACCATGGCACTTGAAAACGGCCACACGATTCCTTTCTTTGTCAGCAAAGAGCCGGGAGCTGCTTCTTGGCCAAGTTTGCCTTTTTCTGGAAAGGGGAAGGAATCGTGTAAACAGTGTGCTGCTTTTTACTGAGCAGATGGTCCTTTTCACTTTCTGAAATCGTGTAGGTGAGTGCTTTTAAAGCATTTTCCGCCTCGGAAGGGCTGTCTTGCCCAACTGAGACCACTCGCGGCGCCCGATACGTAGGAGACACACGGGTGCTGCCGGCGGTGGCCTCGAGGACGCCCGGCCAACGCCTGGGGCTCGGGGGTTCCGCCACGGACGCGTGGCCGGCCAGGCCCGAGCTCCGCCCGCCGCTGTGGACTCACAGTGCGGGGAGCGCAGACTCTGAGACCGGCCCGGCCGCGACCGAGGGAAGGAACCGGGGGATGAGTTGTCGCGACGGCCAGCCCTGTCTGCGATTCGGTGGTGGCGGGGGCTGCGGGTGGGACCCAGAGCTCAGACCGCGGTGGGGTTTGTGAAGTTTTTCTTCCTACCAAAGTGAGGAGTGCTCATTTGAAAAGAGAGAAAGGCAAAGAAAGGCAGTAACTAGAAAATCAGAGTCTCCGGAGCGCCCGCCCTCCGGGACCAACCGCTCGCGGCTTCTCTGCCCTCTGTGGCGTTTTGGCTTTTTAAATACATACCTTCCGACACGTTCCCTCAAGTAGCGGTGAGGATGCCCCGTGCCGCGGCTGTCCGTCCGCTTGGAAAGGTTCCTCAGGCGTCTGTGGCGTCCGGACCCTGGGACCCCGGGCACCGGGGCACCTTGTGGGCAGCAGGCACTCCCCTCAGGCACTTGCGACTCGCACTTGACGAGGACTGCGGTGGGCATGTTGGAACCGCTCCGCATGCTTGTCGGACGGTTCCTGCAGGGACAACTTGAGACCCCGTGTGCAAGAGGCACACGTGGTTTCCCGCAGATGTGGGGGGAGCTGGCAGCCTCACGCTGCAGGCACGGCCCTGTCTGCCAGCTCCCTGTCCCCGCACGCCCTCCCGCTCGGGTCTGGCCACCGTGCCCTCTCGACTGGACGACGACTGCATCAGCTTCCTCTCTGGAGCGGCCCTGGGTTTTCCTTGCATTCAGCCTGTTTCCTGCCCCCCCACCCCCCGCTTCTGTATGAGCTCACCTGTCTGCCGGGGGTCCCCTCCGCAGAGAGCTCTGATGGACGGTCACCTCAGGGGAGCCGTGGCATCCCCGTTAGGTACTGACTTGTTGCCTCTCTCGCGTTTTCGTGGTGCTTACGTTTCGACGCGGGGATGTCCAGGGTGCCTGGATGCAGCTGGGAACGACGCAGAGCGCAAGGCTGGTGCCGCAGCTCTCGGGGACCCGTGTCAGCTCGTCCGTGTCCGGCCTGGCGGGTCTTGGTAGGATGTTCTGTGAATCCAAAGACAGGGACAAACGTGGTTAGATTGCTGTGAGTTTTAAAGTGAGGGGCTCGCGAGCAGGTGGTTACGGTCACGTAGAGCTCCTGGTAGGAGCAGAACGAAAACAGAACAGCCTCCCGGGTGTCTGGAGGCCTCACGGGGACGAGCGGGCCGGCGCAGAGGCCGCCGCTGCATGTGGCAGTCCTGCGGCGAGCCCAGATCAGGTCTCGCCGTGATGAACTACGCTCTCCGCCTTCGAAGATTTGGTGCGACCGAAGGGAACGGGATGCGCTTGCTGGTGCCTTTCGGTACCGGGCGCGTGCTGAGGCGACACCTTAGGTACTTTAAGTTCAGTAAAACCAAGTTCATTTCACCTGTTACTTTCCCGCTGCAGCTGCCAGAGCGTCAAAGTGTCCGCGTGGCGGCGGGGCTCCTCAGCGGAGGCCGAGGGTCGTCGGCAGCCGCTGAGCGTGTCAGCCTGGCTCCTGGGTCGGTAGTTTGTTTCCCAAGCTCTCAGGTGCTTCTGCGGCACGTGGGCTTGCCCCCAGGGGGTGTCCTGCAGAGTCTAGAGATTGTTCTGGTCGTCACAACTAGACGCCGAGCTCCTGGCATCTTGTGAGTCAAGGGCAGAGTGTGGCCACCGGGGGCGGGCCCGGAGCAGGAGAGTCCTGGCGGGCAGGGCGGTGGTGCCAGGTGGGGGCGCCACTCCGCATGGCACGGGGAGGGGGGGGGGGGCACACGGCCCTTTGTGCGGCTCTGTTTTATGTAGAAAGCCTATCACAGGTAGCAGGAAGCGAGATCGCCTCAGAAAGGTGTGAACTCCTGACATTGTGAGTCCTTTAGTCCCACCAGGATTCAGCTGGAGGAAAGCAGGAAAAAAAGCACACATACCAAGCAGTCATTAGACAGGGACTTGTCAGGTTGCCGTTTCTTTCCGCGAAGTCGCTGCCCCGGGGTGGGCGGAGTTAGGCATTCAGGTGACACAAGGTGTGGGGTGCTGGAGGCCGGTCAGCTCCTAGGACCAGCAGATACGGGGTCACCGCTGTCCTGAGGCTCGGGCGTCCGGGCTTCCTGGTCCTTGCCGCGGGCAGCGGAGGGCGTTCCTGTGGTACCTACCCAGCGCGTGGGTTCTTCTCTCCGGCTTTTCTCTTTGACGTGAGGTCAGGGCCAGTGGTTTCCAGCTGGTCGCCCGGGTCAGGCCACCTCACGGCAGTGGTGGGCACGCCGGCTCGCACAGGCTGGGCCTCTGTTCGGGTCCGGGTCCGGGTCGCTCAGTCGTGCTTGTGTCTTTTCAAGGACACCTTTTGCAGTAAGTGGTTTAGCTACTCGACCCGTGTCTCCGGCGGGATTTCTTTCGAAGTTGGGTCGTCCGTGGTGAGACCGGGGCGCTGCTGCTGGACACACCAGGTGAAGTCACCTTGTCCGTGCAGCTCGTGTGTCCGTCAGTCTCCACAGGAAACCAGGATTCGAAGCGAACGGGGGTTCCGTTGTTTGCTCCGCGCTCGGCAAGATGCCCGCGCGCTCGTGCAGGGCGCTCGCGAGCGGAGCGCAGTCTGTGTTCGTTACTTGCGAGTAAATGTCCTTTTTCTGCACTCTGTTCTCAGGTTCATTTTAATCGGGATGGATCCTTGATCGTGTCAAGCAGCTACGATGGTCTCTGGTAAGTGCAGGGACTTCCCTCATTCACTCAGCAAACGTGTCTTTATGTATTTTTACATGTCTATTTTGAGAGAGAGAGCGAGCAGGGAGGGGCAGAGATGGGGGCAGAGAGAATTCCAAGCAGGCTCCGAGCTGTCAGCACAGAGCCTGACATGGGGCTCGAACTCACAAACCATGAGATCGTGACCTGACCCGAAACCAAGAGCTGGACGCTTAACCGACTGAGCCATCCAGGCCCCCCAGCAAACATTTATTTAAAGGCGCCGTCTTGGCCCCGGGGGGGACAGTAGCGAAAACAAGGCAAGCGGGTGTTTCCCGAGAAGAGCTTACGGCTGTCACGGGGCTGCGGCAGACGGACACACGGCAGCCCCTGCCTCCGGATGGACAGCAGGGCGCGGGGAGGGCTCCCGGTACAGGGAGGCCCGGGGACGCGCTTCTGCTCAGGACTCCTCTTTGTGGGCACAGAGCGTGCCCTTGACGAATTCACGGGCGCGGGTGGTGTGCGGACCCTGGGAGGACCAGGCTCCCGTCCTGAGTGGGTGGAGCGGAGCGGAGATCCCGCCACAGAGGAGGTGAGGAGGTCGAGGGGACGTGGCCTCGCGGGCAGCGTTCGGTCCAGGCCGCATGAAGGACGCTCGTAGAGCTTGGGACCTGTAACCTGAGTGTTGAGGATTCTTCCGGAGGCGTGAGGAAGAGGTGGAAGTCAGCGTTGTCCGTTCAACTCGGCAGACTCCGTGATGGGGGCACAGGGCTGGGGAGCGTCAGGCTGGGTCTGCAGGGACCGCGTCCTGGCTCGTCAGGCCCGGTCACCGGGAGGGGCGGGGAGGCAGCGGCCGCTGGTGGCACGATCGCTCAGGAGCCTCCCGATTGCAAGGCGGAGAGAGCGCGACCGGGAGTTGGTCTGTGTTCAGTACGAAGGAAACAAACGAGGAAACGGGGGCACGTGAGTGATACGCGTAGAAGTGTCGCGGGAGAGCTGAAACGTGTGCTGCGGTCACCCGCGTGCAGGCCGCCGGGCTCGCGGGAGAAAGCCTTTCGTCTCTCGTTCTCTCTTTTTTATAAAGTTGTGTACCTTCTATTTTCCTTTAACTTTATTTATTTATTTAATTTAATTTAATTTTTTTTTAACGTTTATTTATTTTTGAGACAGAGACAGAGCATGAACGGGGGAGGGTCAGAGAGAGGGAGACACAGAATCTGAAACAGGCTCCAGGCTCCAGCTGACAGCACAGGGCCCGACGCGGGGCTCGAACTCACGGACCGCGAGATCGTGACCTGGCTGAAGTCGGACGCTTAACCGACTGAGCCACCCAAGGCGCCCCTCCTTTAAGTTTATTTAGAGAGACAGAGTATAGGAGGGGCAGACAGAGGGAGAAGAGAGGATCCCGGGCCTGGCTCTGTGCTGGCAACACAGAGCCAGCCCGGGGCTTGAACTCACAAACCGTGAGATCATGACCTGAGCCGATATGAAGAGTTGGACACTGACCGACTGAGGCGTGCAGGCGCCACCCCACCCCGCCTCCCCCCCCCCCCCCCCCGTTTCATTAGAACAGAATGGTAAGAGCAGGTTTGAAACGGGCGGGCGGACAGTGTCGGCAGGCGCAAAGTAGAGCAACGTCTGTGTCAGTGGGACGAAAGAACATCACCCGGGAAGAGAGAGGCGTGGAGTGAGCCAGGCGCCGCCGATGGGAGAGGCCTGTGCTCACGGTGCACGCGGGGCCTCTGGCCTCGGCGACCACCCGACGGGCCGCGTCGCTCTTTGGAAGAACGTGTGTGGCCTGGCGGGCGAGAGCGACGCCGCGGCTGTGTGTTTGCGAGCTCGGGACAGTCTCCGGGCCACCTGCAGACTGGCTCCGAGAGCTTCCCGAAGAAGTTGGAAGAGGCTACGCCCACCCCCTGCGCCCCCCCCCCCCCCAAAAAGGGAAGAAGAAATTTGTACACAGACGGAGAAAGGGGGAAAGCGGTGGAAAAAAGGAAGGCGTAGGCGTTAACCCCTGGAAGCTCCAGTGAGGAAACGGTGAATAAGTGGGGTGAAAACAGAACGCGGGGCGCAGGCGTGGCGGGTCCGGGGGACGGGAGGAGGAGACCGCGCGTCCGCCCTGAGCCGTGCGTTTGGGTGGCTCCGGGTTCCGACTTGGCCCAGGAGGGCCTGCACGTGGTCTGGGGCCGGGGAGTCCCGCTCCGTCGGCCGACTTCCGAGGCCGTGAGCACGTTGGGACCACAGAGCAGGACGGGGGCCCCGATGTGACGCGTGTGGTGGGTCCGGCCTGCCCCTGCTGTCCAGGCCGCATAGCTAGTCCAGAGAGAAACCCACGGAGGACGCTTCGTGGCGGAATATCGATGTCAGAATTCCAAAGAAACCGCAAGCTGAGTCCAGCAGCCCGTCGGAAGATAGTGATCCACAACCACGTGGGTTTATTGAACAGTGAGAGGTCGTGGTAACGTGATCGGCACCAGAGAAGTCCGTAATCTGCGTAACATCTCCACAAAGTGGAGGCAACCTCCGTGGTTTGTTACTGCTGGAGGCCAGGCGGGCCCCTGCTAGGATCTGGCAACCGTCCCCGGGTACGACTCTAGCAAGGAGGCCTGTGTGGCACCCTGCTTACTGGAAACTCTACAATCTTTACGAGAAGTGGTAACGCGCTGAAACCGTCTCTAGGAAAATCAGCTGCAGAGCTGGCCCGTTCGCCTCTCACTCAGTGTTGGGGGTTCCTGGTTAGCGGCCGAGAAAGTAAAATCAGCCGTGGGAGAGCCGGATGGAGGCTCAGCTCTTTGTGGATGATCTACTTGTTTTCAAAATTTAAGGGCCACTGACCTGGCACTTGACTGGTACTGACTGTGGCCCTCACGGCTGCCTTGACCCGGGACCCCGCCACCCCCACTTGGCGGTTGGGGAGCAGAGTCAGACTGAACACTCGATGGTTGTCCCCCAGCGTAGGTGGGGAGGTGGCAGCTGGGACCCGCAGAGCCCAGCGCAGGGCGTCCCTCCCAGAGGAGGGACCTGATGGGACAAGCAGAGCGGGTCGCGGGAGCCAACTTGCCGCCACCCACTGCCCCCCCCCCCCCCCCCCCCCCCCCCAGTTCCCGGCAGCCAGTGATGCGGGGTGCCGTCCCAGACAGGAGGGCACATCGGCAGGGGTGGGAAGGTGGGAGAGGACTTGGGAAAGTAACGTGTCCCCTGTGAGCCGGTGGCCTCACTGCTGGGCATCCGTGCCCTGGAGGGGCAGGCGCTGATACACGGGCACCTGCCGCTGAAGGTGGGGTGCTGGCGTGGGCGGAAATAACATGCTTGCTAGAGCTGGCTCGTCCATTCTGGGGTAGCGGCTCTCTGCACGCCCTTCTGAACTAGAGGGTGTCCAGAGAATCCCCTGCTCTAGTCTTTTTCTGTGAGAACCGAGCCCTCTCCTGGGCGACTTGGGACGTTGGTGCCAGAAAACGGGTCAGGCTCCTGGCACCCTGTGCCGCGGCCTCTGCTCCCCGTGTCCCCCGTGTGCTGGCGACCCGGCTGCCGGTGGCAGAGCAGGTGCACACGCCTGTTCTGGGGCGCCCGTGGTGGCCCCCGGGTGAGGGACGATGGCGCAGAAGAGTTGAGCAAACTGAACCGCGACTCGGGGTGTCCGTCCCCAGACCTACGTTTGCTCGGGGCCCAGGGCGCGTCGGGCTGCTTGTGCTGATGTGTTTGTACAGACTTGCTGCCGTTTCTGTGTTGCAGCCGGATCTGGGACACCGCCTCGGGCCAGTGCCTGAAGACGCTGATCGGTGAGTGCTGCTGGCGTTGCGTCCAGGCTGGGTGTCCCCCGAGTGGCGGTCGCCCGGCCAGCCGCGGAGGGCGCCTGCGCCGTCCTCCGTCCTCCGTCTTGTGTGGTTTGCGGGAGGCCCTCTCTCTCCTCTGTCCTGGATCTGCTCCCTCTGGGAGTCCTGGGAGGAGGAGGGAGTCCTCCTCTGCGGATGGATTCCGGCTCCTGCCAGCTCCTTCTGGATGGCCTCTGGCCCCGCGAAGTCCCCTCTCCAGGCTGGGCCCCGTGCCGTGTCCTCTGAAGGCCCTCGGAGCCCCTTGGACCCTCCGCCTTCACTCGGCAGACCCCGCGTGGGGGTTTGTCCTCGATCGTTCCTTGAGCGCACGTGACTGAGCCCCAGTCCTGAGGTGCGCCCCGTCCGCTGGCGGCCGGGGGCGTAGCAGACTGGGAAGACAGGTGGTGCCAGCAGGCAGGGCGTATGTGTGGCTGGAGGGTGGGTGCTGGGCCCCTGTGGGGCCTCCGAAGGTGATGGGGAGGGCGTCCTGGGAGGGTTCTGAGGCCGTAGGTCGCCCGGGGTCAGCCCGGAGGCTCCCTGCAGCTCCAGGTTCAAGCGTGAGGTAGAGAGCCGGTGATACCGAGTTCTGTGCTGCAGGGGGACTTGGGGGGCCCCGGGGGAGGGGACTGGCCCACCGCCCACCCGGGGGGGTGCCGTGTCCTCGGCTTGGCACCCTTCCCTGGGCTGTCACGGGAATGCACGTGGCCTGATGACGCGTCAGCCCCGGCCAGCGTAGCACAGCACCCCCGGCTGGGCGGCGTAGCGGAAACTTCTCCCTGCGTCCCGGTGCTAGAATCCGAGATCTGGGCGCCAGCAGGCCTGGTTGTCTCCCGCGGCCTCTCCTCGACCTTCCTGCTGTGTCTTCACGGGGCCCTTCCTCCGTGTGCCTCCCTGGTGTCCGGTCCTCTTTTGTCGTACGGATGCGAGTCCGACTGGCTCAGGGTCCCCCGCACCAGCCTCCCTTTAGCTTCGTCCCCCCTCTGCAGGGCCCAGTCTGCACATAGGGCCCCATCGGCTGACCCGCAAGGGTCAGGACTTCAACGTGGGAATTTCGGGATGGGAACCGTTCTGCCGTTTCTTTCGGTTTACGAGGCCACCTTTGGGATACGACATCACGCTGAGTCCGCAGCATCTGTCCCCAGAGGCCTGGCGGGACGGCGCCACCGTTTGCACCTCTCAGGCTGCCTGGCACTTGCCCTGTCAAGTGTCTTTATGTTAACGTGACCCTCGGGGCGCTCCGCCCCACAGGCAGGCGGGAAACGGAGGCCTGGAGAGCCTAGTTGGCCAACCGGCAGCAGGCGGGTGCCAGCGCCGGGCCTTGAGCTCCGCAGCACCCACCGCGAGGGAGGGGGCGGTGCGTAGCCCTGTCCCACCCCGTTCCTGACACCGGGTCTCAGGAATTAGAGCTTTCCGGGTTAGAGAGCCTGGTACGACCACCCCTCGTCTGCATTATGGGGCCTGCCTTCCTGCTGTGGCCCCGGTGACCGAGGACGGCCCTGTGTGGCCTCACGCCTCCTCCCGTGCTTTTGCAGTGTTTGGGAGCTGTCGCAGGGAGCAGCGGCCCCCAGTGCCCGGGGGCCAGGTCCCTCGAGGTGGTAACGCTCGCACCACTCCCCCCGTTCGGGCACCAGGGTGCATGGCCCCAGTTCCGTCCCTCTCACCTGGGAGGGGGGACGCACGCCTCCCGACGTGAGGGTCACAGGGCCGTCACGCGGCCGCAAGTGCTGGCCTTGTCCTTGGCGGCCCCTGACGGCGGCTCTTAACACCCAGCTTCCCAGGCCGCCGGGCATGAGCTTTCAGACCTGAGTACAGAAGCAAGGACGTGGGTCTCCTGCCAGAAGGTGGTTTTTGGAGAATTGACAGGTCTTTTGCCCTGACTAGGCGACAGGAAACACCTGAGCTGATTCGCCCACATCCTTTTTCCCTCAGTGGTGACACTTGCCCAGGTCAGCGGGGCCTTTACAGACCTTACTGCACGTAAGGACGTTGACCCTGGGTCTGCTTAGCAGCCCCGTGTTGGTGGAAGGCCGGGCATCCCTTTGTGGGATTTGCCACGGGCCCTTTGCTCTTCGAGCCCTGGTGGCAAAGGGGTAGTTGGGCCCCATCAGGGACCCGAGGAGAACCGGCCATTGTGACCGGCACGGGGACGGGTGACGGGAGTGTCCTGGATTCCTCGGGGACCCGTTCCGGGTGGTGGCGTGGGCACTGGTGGCCGTGTCCCCACTTGGATGGTCCTGTGTGGTGATGGGGGTGCCGTTCCCCTTTCCTCCTCGGGGCTCAGGCCCATCGCTCGCGCATCAGCCCGCGTCTGCGTTTTCCACGCAGATGACGACAACCCACCTGTGTCTTTTGTGAAGTTCTCTCCAAACGGCAAGTACATCCTGGCTGCGACCTTGGACAAGTAAGTGTTCCGACCTCCCCATGGGGTGGGCCCGGGATGCGTTTCCTGCCAGAACTACACTCGGAAAGATAGAAGATGTCTACATCTAGTAAAGGTCCTTGCGTTCTTCAACCCAGGGCCCCTTCTCTGCTGGCGGCTGGGTCTCCCGGCTGATCTGAAGAAGGGTTTGGGGTCCAAGTTCGTCCGGTGACTCTGGCTCTGCCCGTGAGCACTTGGGCGGCACCCCACAAACTCCGGAGCAGGTGTCGCCCCCTGTGGGCGGGCCGTCAGGCTCTGGCTGCTTGTGTGCCCTTGGGCAGCCCTCTGGGGGCCACGCCTCGTCCCCAGGAGGGCCCGCGGTCAGCACTTCTCATCAGCACCCTTGGGAAGAGTGAATTCCTGCCTGGGGAGGAGGGGATTTTTTGCAGCCATTGAAATCTGGTTCTGGATGTTTCTGGAACCAAAGTTCTCCACATCCCTCTTGTAGTGGGAACGAGCCACATACTGACCCCGGGAGCCCCTGGCAGCCTCTGTTTGGTGACAGAACCTTGTAGTTCTTTGAACCGTAAATGCGTGGGGCTCTTGCACTGTGAAGTCCTCAAACCACCGGCCGTGTGCCTGCTGTGCTGGGTGCCCGCACTTGCGGAGGGTGAGGGGCCCGGCCCCTGGCTTTGCCCTGCACATGAGGCCGTGGGGATGCCCGGTGCCAACAGACCTGGCCCCGCTCGGGGGGCCCCCGCGGGCATGCAGGTGACCGCCCCCCTCTCTGCCTTTCAGCACGCTGAAGCTCTGGGACTACAGCAAGGGGAAGGTGAGCGCCGGGGGCGGGTTCGCAGGGTCTGGGCTGTGGCTTTGGCCGGTGGCAGAGCCGAGCCGGGGTCTGAAGCGAGAGGGGCTCGGGGAAGCGACCTTCGTCGGGGTGGCCTGGGGCACGTTTCTCAGACTCGGGACTTAGCAGGTGGCGAGCCTGTAAGTTAAAGCTTCAGCCGCGTGGCTTTGCACCGTGTCTCTGGAGTGCTTTTCAGAGCTAAGGTTCGTCGGCCGAGACGCCTGCGCTGCTCACGCGGGGATTGTCCCGAGTGCAGGGAGTTGTTGACTTGGTGAACGTAGTGGCTCTCTTACCTTCTCAGTGCCTGAAGACCTACACCGGCCACAAGAATGAGAAATACTGCATTTTTGCAAATTTCTCCGTCACTGGTGGGAAGGTGAGTTTTCCCCCAGCGAAGGAGCTTCTCCCCCTCTCCAGCTGTCCTGAGAGGTGACCCTGTCACAGCTTGGCTCACGTGGCCACAGACGCTCTCCTGCGCCCACGGAGCAAAGCAGGTGCCTCCGTGACAGACGGCTTTGCTCGTCTGCTCCCGGGTCTCGCGGAGGCAGAGCGTCCCCAGGGCGACGGTTCCCGTACGCGCTTTGCTGCTCGGGGCCTGGGCTCCGGTGCCGGGTCCCAACTGGCCGCGCTGCCTCCCGCCCAGCCCGGGGCCCCGCTCGCGCTCGCCAGGCGGCGTGTGACTGGAGCGGAGGGGGGTGGCGTTGGGCGGAGATGGGTGTGACCCGGAGGGGTGGTGATTTGAGAAAATGCTTTAGGTCTCAGGAAGCTCCGACGGCCCAGCGTGGCCTCGAGGTCGTGTGCGGGCGGGGGCGGAGCGCGTGGACGTCGGGGCGACGTGGGTTCCACGCGAGCCGGCTCTGACCTGGGTCTTTCTCACCCGTCTTCGGTTCTAGTGGATCGTGTCTGGTTCCGAGGACAACCTGGTGTACATTTGGAACCTGCAGACCAAGGAGATCGTACAGAAACTACAGGGCCACACAGGTGAGCTCGAGGATGTGTGCAGCCACGTGCCTGCGTGTGCGCCGGGACGGCTTCCGGGACACCAGAGTGTGGTGCTGTGCCGCCTGCTGCTCTGGTGTTGCCTCGCCCTCTGGTGGCCTGGGCGACGCCACTGGTCCGTGAGCGGTCGGCAGGGGGCTTTGTCCCAGCTTCCATCCGGCCAAGGCCAGGCTCAGCTCGAACCTCTCTTCGTGGCCGTCTTCCTGGCGCCTGTCCTCAAAGTCCGTGCGGGCTCCGTGGCTTCCGGTGTGGACGTGGCCCGTGCTTTTGTCCCGCGTCAAGACTAGCGCAGGCCAAGGGACATCTGCTGTGGTCTAGAGGCTCCGGTTCCTCCCGGCGCCGACCCGCTGTCTCCCTGCGGGCCTGCTCTGCACGCCTCTCGGCTGTGAGGGGCCACCTGTGCTGGTCGCCCTGCCCTCCGAGGGAGGGTGATTGTCAAATCCTTTGAAAATTTGGCACAAGTGCTCTATTCTGGTCCCTTGAAGTCACCTCCACCCACTGGGGACACAGCTCAGACCTGAAGTCCAGCTACGACTTGGCGTGCTCTGCCCTCGCGGCCAGCTCCTTGGGAGCAGCCCCGTGCCTCGGTCGTTCCTGGCTCCTGGTGTGGCCAGGACACTCAGGCCCCTTTGAAGCTACACGGGAAGAGGGAAGGTTCTGGAATTAGCCCAGGTGCCAGCACATAGAGGTGGGGGGCTTCCTGGTGGAGGTGGAGTGTGCCGTGCTCAGCAGTGGTGGGGGGGCGCTGGGAGCGGGCACGTCCACGCAGCGAGGCAGGTGCTCCTGTGTCCCCTCTGGGGACCGCTGCCGTGGGCCAGGCCGCTCGGAGCCCTCCCCGATGGCCCGCTAGCACGTGGTGCCGCCTCTCCACTGTCCCACCCGGCCATCGTGCTCCCTCGAGGCGTCCCCGGTGGGGGCAGCACAGTCAGCGGCTGGGACCCCAGGGGCGGTGGGGGTGTGACCCTGGGTGGCAGAGCGGGTCTCGGCACCAGGGGGCACAGGGCAGCGGCGGTCTGTCTTTCAGACGTCGTCATCTCCACGGCCTGCCACCCGACGGAGAACATCATCGCCTCGGCCGCGCTGGAGAACGACAAGACCATTAAGCTCTGGAAGAGCGACTGCTAGGCGCCGCGGGGGCTGGCGGGAAGGCGGCCAGTCGGCGAGCAGCGCGGTGTCTGGAGGGGGCCCCTCCGTCCGGGCCTGGGGGTCGGGAGGGGCCTGGATGGAGCCACCGCTGAGGACGATGTGGCGGAGGGGGTGTCTACCACCAGAAGGTTCTACGGGTTGCTGGTGACATTTCTTGCCGATCCCTCTCACGCTGTCTGGGGAAGTTTCTGGTCTGTATTGTGTTCAAACAGAGTCAACACAAATTTTTAATTTTTTATTACAGAAGGGTGAAGTTCAATTTATCATGAGTTGTGTTTTTTTCCAGTAAATGTTCTGTACCTTCTCTGGTATCTTATTACCCAGTGCAAGTGCGGCGAGCAGCCGTCCCCGCGGCCCCCTTGTCTGTTCAGTAGATGCTCTAGCGACACGGTCCGCGGTCACCGGTTCCTGCTGTAGTCGTGCCCAGTGTGTGCGGTCTTTCCGGAAAACACAGAACACTGTAAGATTCTTTCCGTGTAAAACCCTTTGTGTGTGGGAGTTCGTGGTTCCCGTGCGGACAGCGTGGCGTTGTTCTGGTACCTCCCTGTGTCCCCCCGCGTGCCCCCCGCGCGCCCCCACGAGCTGTAATAAAAGGTAGGAGTCTGCACAGCCGTGGCGACGGAGTTCTCACGCGAAGCCTGTCGGCGCTTGGCCTTTTCACGAAAAGTCTCCCCGATGGCAGGAAGTGGAGGGTTCCCGCGCCCTCCCCGCCCGGGAAGCCCGGCGCCACGGAGGAGGGCTCCCCTCCCCGTTTGGGCCGGGGATGTATGAGGGGTTCCGGGGGCAAACCCGGGAATTCCGTTTAGCTGGAAGGGAGCTGGTGTCCCTGAAGTGTCCCGTCGAACGTCGCAGGCGGCCGTGTGCGTGAAGGCTCGGCCGTAGGAGGCCCCGAGGCCAGGCCGCGGGTGCAGGCTCGGCTCAGGCTGGGCTTCGTCTCCCCACTGCCGACCTCGGGACCTGAGGGCTTCATGGGGTTCCCGGGGCTGGCACGACACGGGGAGCCGGGTGCCGCCCACCTCCGCGGCCCGAGTGCGGGGGCGGGAGCCTCCGGTGGCACGGCTTCCTGAAGGGGTATCGGGGGGAGAGCGGGGTGAGGGGGCGGTGCTGGGATTGCCAGGCTCGGGGACCCCTGTGTGCAGCGGCCCCCCCACCCCCACCCTGCCCTGCCTTTCCTGGGGCCCCGGGTCCTGGGCTGGGGAAAGGGGGCTGCTCTCGACAGGCTTCCCGCCCCCCCCCCCCCCCCCCCCAGTGGCCGTGGTTGCTCAGACGGGGGTGGCGATTCTAACAAAGGGCATCTGGAAACGGACTCCCTTGTGTCTCCACGTCCTCTCCCTGGAGGCGGACGGCGGGCGGGCTGTCTGTGCAGAGGTGAACTGCAGTAGAATGCGGTCAGCACCCGGGGCCGGGGAAACCCACTTGGCAGCGTATTTTGGTAGGAAAGGCGGAGGCCGAGTGTGTCGGCAACGTTCCTGAGACCTTGGGACTGTCTCGTGGGTTCTGGTGTGACAGCTCAGCTCGGCCCTCGGAGCAGAGGGGTGTGGACGCGGAGCGCTGTGCCCTTGGATATAGTTTATTTTTTCTACGTTTGAATTCTCTGTTGTAGATTTGTGTAAAGATCCATCTCTCTTTTAAAAATAAAGATTTTCATGTCTTGTAACTTTGTCCCAGAAGACTTTTTTTTACCTTTTTACCATGCAGCTGTGTGGGGGTGGGGCGGGGGCGGGCGGGTGACACGGCCCTTCTGCTGCTCAGGCCAGCGTGTCCTGCAGGAAAGCTCGTAGCTGTTAAAAATTACATTTTCTTACTGTGAAAGTTAACCATTTGTGGGGGCGCCTGGGTGGCTCAGTCGGTGAAGCGTCCGACTTCGGCTCAGGTCACGATCTCGCCGTCCGTGAGTTCGAGCCCCGCATCGGGCTCTGTGCTGACAGCTTAGAGCCTGGCGCCTGCTTCCGATTCTGTGTCTCCCTCTCTCTGCTCCTCCCCCGCTTATGCTCGCTTGCGCGCGCGCTCGCTCTCTCTCTCTCTCTCTCTCTCGCGTGCGCGCGCTCTCCTTCAAAAATAAATAAAAACATTAAAAAAAAAGTTTAAAAAAAAGAAAGTTAACCATTCGTGCTCGTTACGGACAGTGTAAAACAAATAGGAGAAGAAAATAAACCACCCGGATTGCTGCTCCCACTAACGCTTTGGGGGATTATCTTCTGGTATGTTCGTTAAAGGTAAGACTTTGTTGGGGATCATTTCAGGCATGTGTAAACGTAGAGGACGTCTTCCTGGCTTTATCTTTTCAACTTTCTTTTTTTTAAGCAAGCTCTACACCCAACATGGGGCTTGAACTCACGACCCCAAGATCAAGCGTCAAATCCTCCTCCAGCTGCGCCAGCCCCGGGGCCGTTCAACTCCAGCTTTTGAAACCTCTCGTTTCCCGTGTCCCTCCCGAGTGGTTTTATTAATCCCGGACATTTGGTGACTTAGGCAGTGCATACAGTGTCTGTAAGAGGTAATTCTCCAGAAACTTTGGCTCAGAACCCCTTTCACACGTAAAAGAGGGTGCGTGCGTGAGCACGGGAGGGGCAGAGAGGAAGAGAGAACTCTAAGCCGACGCTGTGCTGCCAGCACAGAGCCCGACGCGGAGCTCGAGCCCGTGAACTGAGATCACGACCTGAGCTGAAACCGAGAGCTGGATGCTTCACGGAGCCGCCCAGGCGCCCCTCAGATGCGGATTCTTAAGTATCGGGTGTCCAGCTTTCCACGCTTGTCTTAAAAGCTCAGCGTGTACGTACACACGTGTATGCACGTTCACGTGTATCTAGGCGCACCCAAACATGCGCACACATGCACTTCATGTGTACAGGTGTGCACACACGTGTTCACACGCGTGCCGCACACGCACATGCTCACGTGCATGCAGATTCGTGTGTACAGGTTCGCGTGCACGTGGCACGCACGTGTTCACACACTTGTGTGCGTGTCCATGTATGCGGACACGTGCTCCACGGCTGGCTGGCGCGAACCAGGGCCCCAGCAAGACCCCGCCTGCCCTGGTTGGTTGAAGTCTGCTGCTTGCTCGTCACCTCGGACCTGGAAACAGTCATGTGTCCTATGGGCTCCCGGGTCCGCGTTGGCAGCTTCTGACTCTGGTGCTCTGAGAGCGGAGGCTGACCGTTTCCCCCCACTGTTGATAGGTAATGCGAGCTGGATGGTGCTGTTTGCATCTTTAAAAAATATTTATTTCGGAGGGAGGGAGGGAGGGAGAGAGAGAGAGAGAGAGAGAGAGAGAGAGAATGCGCGCGCCCATGAGCGGGGGAGGGGCAGAGAGAGAGGGAACCCAAAGCAAAATCCAAAGCAGAACTGAATCCGAAGCAGGCTCCAGGCTCTGAGCTGTCAGCACAGAGACCGATGCGGGCCTCCAATCCATGAACCGTGAGAGCATGAGCCGAAATCAGACGCTTAACCGACGGAGCCCCCCAGGCGCCCCTCTTTGCAGTGTTAGCAGTGGAATTGTGGGCCGGGTTGGTTTTATTTAAGTCGATAAACACGTTCCTGGGTCGTTAAGCGAGCCCTGCACCGTGGAGCTTACAGAGCACGTTGTGCCCTGGACATGAAGGGGGAACGCCCTCTCTACGCTTCAGGTGGCCTTTCTGGGGATTTCCGTCCCTGGGAATCTAAGGTATCCCAAAGCGTGTGCACGACGTCGCGGTACGTCCTGCGATGCCTTCGCCCCGCACGTGCGTGACTGCGGGTGGGGGGCTCAGGAAGGGCTCGCGGCGGCCCGGGACCGGATTCTGCAGAGGGAAGGCAGGCACCGTCGCCGAAGGGCCGGCCCGTGGTGCTGTCCACTGCCGCGTCACGGCCCACGCGAGGGAGAGAGGTACAGCCGGGGGCTGCCGAGGCCCCAGGAGGAGACCCCAAGCCTCACACCCAGCCCGACCGGTGGTGGGGACAGAAACAGCTCGACTCCTACAAATGAAATGCACACTTGCCAAAGGATTTGCTTCCCTCGGCGAGGAAAGCGGTGGGACGTCACGGGCGGTGCAGAGAGCTGGGCACACCTGCCCAGGAGCCAGGATGCCGAGATCAGCGTGCGGGGGGATTCAAGACTGACAAACGGGGTAACGGCCCTCGGGGCAGGTGCGGCTCTCTGTGGACCAGAGGTGCGCCGTCGCCGAAGCTTCGAGGCGGCCTAAGTCAGGGTCACACCCCTTGTCCTGATAACGCAGCGCTCCGCCGGCAGGTTGACGGGCAGGGGCTCAGGACGGCCGTGGGCGGGGGGACTGGGCGACACCGACCCGCGGACGGTGGCGGGGGTGCCGCAGGGAGCCCAGTACACACTATTGGGGAGCAGGTCCTGCGGCCCTGGCACCGTGCGGAGGAGCCCCCGCCCCAGGTCCCCAAAAAACGTTGGTTAGATGCCACGAAGTAGGTGGCAATGCCTTAACCGTATGCGTGTTGTCAGGCCCGAGGGCCTCTTCCATCCTTGTCAAGGGGAGTGCTAACCTTCTCTCCTTTCATACAACACGACTCTGGCCCCGTCCGCGCGACATTTAAAGGCCTCTGCCTAGGCCACCTTTCGCTCAGGGCGACTCGGCGCGACGCGCCCCGCGCAGACACGCCGGCGGAGGCGCCTGCCCTCATCGCGGAGCCGCCAGTGTTCACACCTTGCCGCTCAAATCCCCGCAGGCGCTGCCGCGCGTGGAAAAACTTGCCTCCCCTTCCCTAATATATTCATGAAACCAGCCAATCAGAGGCTGGGAGGGACGCGCGGAAGTCCCGAGCGTCCTTCAGAAAACCAGATTCCCCCGGAAACAAAACAGGGCCGGCGCTCACTTCCTAAGCGACACGCCCCGCGGACTGTGGGCCGGAGACTCGGCACTTCCTGCGGAAATGGCAGTGGTTTGAAGCGAATCAGAGGACGAGGAACGAAGATCCGCTCCACGGACTTCCGGACACGGCCCTGCGCTTGGAACTGTGGGTGTTGGGAGGGCGGGGCGCTCGGGGCGCGGTCTGCGCATGCCCGGAGTCCGTTCTGCGCGACTTCGCGCATGCTCCGTGAGCGCTGCGCGCAATTCGTGGGTCTCAGGTTCGAGCCCCGGAGCGGGCCGCTGCGCGCTAGGGGCTTGGAGATTTAAAGCCGACGCTCCCCTCCTGTCTCTCCCGAAGGGCCCTAGCCCCGGGCGCGCGTGCCGTGGAAGGGCGTGTGTGCGTACGCGTGCACGTGTGCAGTAAGCACGTGTGAGAAGCGGTGTGCGCTGTGTACACGTGTGTGCGGTGGATGGACTCGTGCGTGCGCGGAACGTGTGGGTGCACGTGTGGCACGGTGTACACGCGTGTGCGCGTGCACCGGTGTGCATAACGTGTGCTCACCATGCACGTGATCCTGCGCTCCCACACGCATGGACACCCGCGTGCACGTGCGGGTGTCAGCGCATATGTATGTGTCACAGGAAGGAACACAGACCTGCAGGGGCCACTCTGGGTGGCTGTGAACCGCTGTATGGCGTTTCTCTGTGCTCATTTGGATACCCGTTTTTCAAACTGCGTTAGAAAACTTGAAATTAGAAAACGTCTAATGGTGGGGCGCCTGGGTGGCTCAGTCGGTTAAGCGTCTGACTTCGCCTCAGGTCATGATCTCACGGTTCATGAGTTCAGCCCAGAGCCCACTTTGGGTCTGCTTTCAGCCCAGAGCCCACTTTGGGTCCTGTGTCCCCCTCACTCTCAGTCCCACCCCAGCTCGCATTTGCAATCTCAAAAATACACAAAACATTAAAAAAAAAAAAAAATTTCTGAATTAAAAAAAAAGAAAATGTCCTATTGTTAATTAGAAACAAACAAAACTTAGTTTGTTGGTTAAGGCAGTTCTTAAGTTTCTTCTATGCCCTCATCGCTGGAAACCTGCTGTGAAGGGGTGGAGGGTCGGTCCATGAAGGGAGGAGGGGGCTGCTGGGGCAGACCCTGCCTGCCGGCGCCCTGCACTCCGGATGAGAAGTTGGGGTGAATCCTTACAGGTGGAGAGCCAGCTGAGGGTGGGAGGGAGGACTCTGCCCACGTCTGCAGAGCTGAGGGTGGGAGGGAGGACTCTGCCCACGTCTGCAGAGCACCTACCGGACAGAAGAGCCGGGCGTGACTAGGGCACGGGCACTGAGCAAGGAGGGGCCCTGGTCAGGGCGAGCCGTGTGGCCTGGGCACAGCTCCCCAGCTTGCAGAGGAACAGGCCGTCCGCATCCCTCTTTTACAGCGGAACCTGCAGAGGACAAAGCGGTTGGGTCGTTTGGACTGGCTTTGCCGTAGGGAGTCTGTTCGGTCTCATCTGCTGGTGCCCGGCTCTCGTGCTCCACGGCCGGCTGCCGGGACCGCAGGTCTGGGCACACGGGGGGCTCCGTCAGGGGCAGCCGGGCCCCAGTCATGCCTGCTGCCCATGTCCAGGCCCCGTGGGCCCGCCTCTGTCCCTGGGGCTCTCAAGCTCCTGATCCCCCCGGGCTAGGAACTGAGCCGCAGCTGGCCCCGCAGGAGCCCCGGGCCAGGCCTCGCGAGGTTTAGGGTGAATCGGAACCACCCGGGGTCACCCCCCCGGAGTCTGAATCTGAGGAATCTGCATTCACAAAGCACATCAGCTCCCCCATCGTAGCAGCTGTCTGCTCTGGGTGCAGGATGGGAGGCTCCGTGTCTCCCGGGGGACAGAGCCGTAGTGACAGGTGTGGGAAGGGTCTGTAGGATCGGGTCTTCACGAGGTTGGGGGCACCAGGCGGGAAGGACCCAGGAGGCAGCAGCTCCCTCTCGGGACCTGGGGCCGTTGGCTGCATTTACTGAGGCTGCTTCTCCGGGCGTTGGCTGCCAGGGCCTCCAGGACCCGAGGCCACACGGTGCCTCCTGTCCCTTTCACCGTTGAACCGGAGGGCACCCCATGGTGTATGTTGAATAAGTGCGTGATCAGCATCGGTGTCGCTGCTGCGAGGCCCGTGCCTTCTGCTGTGGTCCTGGCGTGTTCCCGCCTCAGCAGCGAGACCCTGGCAGGGAAAGCCCTCCCGGGCTGGCAGGTTGCTCTGGGCCAGAGGAAGAGTTGGCCACGTGCCTCCAGTCTGGGCAGGATTGGATGCACGGAGTCATCGCCTGCGGGGGCAATTCGCCCTTCATTCCCCCTGAGCTCACCAGGAGCAGAACTCACCGGGCCATCCCCAGGGGCCGTCCCTATCAGCTCCCGCGTGAAATCAGGCCACACCCAGAGAAAGTTCGAGAAGTAAGAGAAGGCGAGCTCACTCTGCTGGCCTGTCCATTTTGCACCCGCCGACACTGAGAGAGGGGAGGCACTTGCCCGAGGGCACCCAGCAGGTTGTCGCTAGAGTGTTTGGGGTGAGGACCCAGCCCCCGACCCCTGGATGGTGGCAGTGGGTGGGGGTGTGGGTTCCCTTCCGGCCCTGGTGAGGCCCCGGCCTGTGTAGACCCTTCCCTGAGTGCCCTGTGGAGTTGCATCCAGGATGCCCAGTCAGCAGCAATGTTACTGTGTAGGTATGTCCCAAACATTTGATGGGATATACTTATACTAAAGGTTTCTGCCGTTCACCTGCAGCTCAAACCTAGCTGACGGCCTCTCAGTTTTATTTGCTAGGTCCTGCGACCCTGGTGACTGCGGAGGGGACTTTTGTCATTTGCCCACGAGGCAGCATTTCCTATAGTGTGTGCCACGTGACCACTCAAGCTGTCCCTGTGCAGAAAAGGGAAGAAGCTCACGTGGGGAATTCTGTGTGAACCCAAACTGTAGGACTTCCCTTCCCCTTGAAGGAAAGGCCGGCTGGTGGGCCTGCATCGTGGGAATGTGAGAACGAGGCCCGGGGCGCAGTATTTCGGCGGATGGGCCGTGGAACGGAGGTCTGCGCAGGAGGGAGAAAAGAGAGCCCGGGGAAGGGGCGCAGACACCAAGAGGAGGAGGGGGGTAGGTTCCCAGGGCTGATCCGGACCCACTAGGGCTCACCCGGAGTGCCTCCTGGTGGCAAACGCCGGGTTTGCAGGCACAGTGCTTTGGCCTTGACCATTGGCTCTGCAGACCCAGGCCGCGTCCAGTCGGTCAGGACTCAACAAGGTGGGACAGATGGCCTCAGGCAGGGGTCGCCGTTATTCAGAGCAGAAACCCTGCTTCGGCCCTGCCTCCCATACTCTTATCTCCAGGCCCCTGTGGCTTTGGAGAACTTGAATTTTCCCAGCCTCAGCAAAGTCTCTGCATCAGATCTGGAGGAGGGAAGAATCAGGACTCAGGTGGCAAGTCTGTGGCCACTGGGGCCCCTGCTTGGGGCCCTTCCGCCCCCTCCCCCCCCCAGAAACCCAGCCGCGTGGCCAGGTCTGCTGGCTCCCACAGCTGAGAGTCCTTGGGCCCCCGAGGAAGGGGAGAGCCAGGCACGGTGAAAACACCCACCGCCCCAGCACAATCCTGCAGAATGAAGGGCTCGGTGGTGGGATGAGAGCCACATCTGGATTCAGGGAATTTCTCCTGGAGACACATCGTGCTGACCGCGCCTGTGAGCTGTGTGGCGGGGCCCTTGGGTAGCCTGGTCCCCTGCCCCGCTCACCTCCTCTGCATACTGTCCAGCCGGCCCCGAAGGCCCGTTCCTGGGAGGTTCTCCACCGGGAGGGGAGAGTGGTGACATTCCCAGGAAAAGCGACAGGCCCTGAGGACTCATTGCGTTCTGGAACGGAAGGCCTTGGTGACTCAGGGCCCGAGTGGGGCTGTCATGAGCCTTTTGGCGTGAACGCTGGGGCCTGGAGGGTCAGCTTCAAGGCCACTGCTAATGGCCACCAAACAGACCGGGGGCCTTTTGAATCCAAGGGCCTGTGGATACCCCCCCCCCCCCATCCTCTGGCTCTTGACCTGCTGGCCTAGGAGTGGCTGGTGGGCTGCCTGCTTAGGCAGCGGGTTCCTGCCCCTGTCCTGCACTGTGCCATCTGTGGAGGGGCACCTCGCCGGGCAATTCCAGAAGTGTCCACCAGGGGGCGGGGCTGCACCTCTCAGGGTCCACGCGGCCGGTGTGGGTGGACCCGCCTCCTTGGCGCACAGTCTGGCTCTCTGTGGCCTTGGGAAAAGTCACTTAACTGCCCGGTGCCTCGGGGCACCGGCGGGACCAGAGCTCAGGGCTTGGCTTCAGGGAAGGCGCAGCAGAGGCTGGCCATTCCCGTCCCATTTTCCAGGTAGAGAAACTGAGGCTCTGAGTGTTTGTTTACAGGATGCCTGAAGGTGGTACCCCAGGTTGGCAGGCGGTGGGGTCTGCACTCGAGGCTCTTGAGACCCCAGAGGCACCGGCTGGGGCTGGCAGGTGCCACGGTGGGCTGGCGGGTTTGTGGGGTTCCTGGAACGAGCCTGACACGGAAATGCCCCGTCAGGCATAGCCTGGACACTTCTCCTGGCCTTGGTTTCTCAGAAGTCCATTTTCCCTGTATTCTACAATGCTCATTGCTTGTGCATTTAAAACCACACCAAGCAAATGGCCCTAACCTTACCAAGCAACAAATTCCATTTGATGGGCACGTTTTTTTGCATTTCTACGGAACGATTTGCGTTATTATCAGTTTCCTATTTCCTGTAAGTTGCAGAGTCGCATAGCCTCGAGCTGACAGCTGACTTCGGTGGGCGGAGACCTGGGCTGGACGTGCAGGGGAGGGAGGTGGGGTGCAGATAGGGCCTTTTGGTGCATAACTTCCCAGATTTTTCTCTGTGTATTAATGGGCCCAGATGGTCTGAAAAGGGGACGTTCCTCGTGGTGCAGACACGCTTCCCTCTCATCCCGAGGACGGGGGGACATTCCCCTGCCAAAGTACAACATCAGTGCACTTTCTTGTTACCCCCAAGAGCCGTGTGACGGAACTAATGTCTTGCGGCTAGTGGCAGGGATCTTTGAAACCCGCTTTTCTTTTCTCTCCGGCGCCTCTGTGGAGCCTCCAGGCAGGCTGGTGACGTCCCCTGGCCGGCACTCCCAGGGGCTCCCTGGATCCCTCCCAGGGATGCCCCAGGTCACTCGGCCATGCCTGCAGGGAGGGCGATGACCGTCCAGGGGTGAGGCCTCTCCTCGGGGGCTGCTATTAATAAAGTGACCGCTGACCCCTGGACGTGGGGAGGGAGGTGGGGACGGAGCGTTCCCAGGCCTGGCGTCTGGCCCGAGGCCTTCCTTGCGTGACTGGGAGGCCTCCAGAGCGCTCTGGTTCTGCCCTGGCCCCGTGGCCTCTGTGGACCGGAAGCTCTGTGTGGACCCAGTGCGGGGGCTGCCCTTCCTCTGGGATATAAATATCCCAGGACTGGCCTCCTGCAGCCTCCCGAGAGGGCCGGGGAGGGAAGGAGGGTCATGGCCCTCCAGGAGCTGGCTCAGGGCCTCCCCGCCGTCCAGCTTTGTCTGCAGGCCCCCGGGGCAGCTGGCAACGGGGCCCTGCTTCGCTTCTCTGCTGGAAGTGGACGGACGGGGGCTGGGACAGAGGGGGGGGCCCTGCCTGTGGCCGGAGACATAGGGAGGGTGTGACGGGGGCAATACGCAGCCTAGTTTTATCTACACCTGTGGGCGCCCCTCCGGGGCCTCGGGCCTCGGGGTTCCGGGAGGGGGAGACGAGTGACTAAGGCCCGAAAGGGCCGGCGTGGCCGGCGGGTGGCGGCCCTGAACGTCTCACACCTCGCCCAGCCCAGCCTGGCGCTGTGCTGGGAACTCTGCCTCTGTTCCCTCGCCTTGTCCGCACACAGCCGGGCTGCCCGGCACGCATAGGTGAGACGCCAAGGCCACTGCAGGCCACACGGTGGGTAAATCCCACCACGGTCCCCTGGATGTTCCGGAAAGGCTTCGGGTTCTGGTCCCTCCCGCTGGAACCCAGAGAAACTCATGCTGGAGGAGGGACCGGGCATTCCCAGCACCGTGGGCCCAGGACCTGGGAGGGGACACAGCCCCTCCTGGTTCTTGGCCCTGATGGGCCCGGCTTGGCAGGGATGGTGGGGGGCTCGTGATGAAGCGTTTACAAATCCTTCACATAGGACAGCAAAACCCATCCTCAAAAAAGCACTGGAAAGGGTTTCGTGTAAAAAATGCCGTTGCAGAGCACTTGGCTCTCAGGAGGAAGGCGGACCCCCCATCCCCACCCGGCTGTCGGCTCCCTCCCAGTCAGGCCCATCAAAGCTGCCTCTGTCCGCCCTCCAGGGCCCTGCAGGAGCCAGGTGCTTCCAAGAGTACGTCTGCCCCCGGGACCTGGGCTCTCTCTTCTGCATGTGACAGAGGAGAAAGCCGAGGTTCAGAGAGGACCCCCAGCTAGAAGGGACCAGACAGGGATTTGAAGATAGCACAGGGTAACTGCCCAGGCTAGACCCACCCTCCAGCAGAGACGGAGATTTCCCTCAGAAGCCACAGCCCCTCGCCCACCACAGTGCCACCCATGGCCAAACATGTCTGGGAAATTCTGCTCACAGTTCCCTCCCGGGGGGGGGTGGGGGGCGGGGAGCCGGCGTGCAGAGCAGCTAAGGCTCTGAGAAGTCCCGCATGGAAGAAGTCTGCTCCCCTCTGCTCACCCAGTGGTTGCCAAACTGGGGTATGGCCCATCCACAGGAGGGGGCGGGGGGCAGGGTAAGGGCAGGCCTGGTGGGGGACAAGCTGCTGTAAGCTGCTGTGGTCAGGCTGTCCAGAACGTCCCGCTGTGAATGAGCTGCAGGGCCCTGGGGCGAGTCCCTTCCTCCCTTCACCTTCGTCTCAACCTTGAAGGGGGGAGAGAAACGAGGCCCACCTGACAGGGCTGCTGGGGGGACACGGCTAAGTGCACGTTGTTCACGCTCTTCTTCCAGGGAACTCTTACTTGCTGAAGACCCTACTGTGTGTCTTGCTCGGCATCTGCCCCCCAGCAAGAAGACCATCCCCCAAAGGCTCATGGCCCACCCTCTGGGAGGAAAGCCAGCAGTGAACAAATGATCCCTGGCTTGGATCCGTGAGTTCCAGGAGCCAAGGGAACTCGTCGGCAGGGGGGGCAGGAAAGAACAGGGCCTGCAGGGTGAGTTTGTCCGGGGAGAGCGAGGAGGGCTCTGGGAAGAAGACCCAGCCTGTGCAAAGGCCCCGGGGCGGGAAAAAGCAGCACCCGCCCCATGACTGGAAGGAGGAGGGAAGCACAGGAAGGCCCAGAGGCTAGGAGCCGGGGCCAGGTTGGGCGGGGGTGGGGTGGGGGGGGAGTCTGGGAGGCTGCACAGGTGAGCAGGGGTAGGGGCAGATGACAGGATCAGATGCCACAGGGCAAAGGTGGGCAGCGTGGAGGAGGCAGCCCAGTGAATCACTGTGTTGTCCAGCTCGTCGAGGGCTGGCTGACTCCCCACCCTGATGCCCCTCCAGGCTTCCAGCCGTCCCTCTTGTGCGGGGCCCCTGGGTGTGGCACTTCAGGGGGCTGGGGTGTGCTGTGCCCGTGCGCTCCTCGGGGGAGGCAGTCAGCCCAGAGCCCTCTCCAGCTGCCCCAGATGCAGGCAATGCCGCTGTGGAGGAGGCGAGAAGGGCAGCATAGGCTGGGACCCGGTTCCAGATATGCACGCTGTGTCTGGTCCAGGCATGGACTGTCACTGTGCCAGGCTCCGAGGGAGCCCCGGGGACGGCCGCGGAGGAGGCGTCTGCCCAGGGTGCCCCTGGGAGGGAGGCAGGGAGGTCACTGGGGTGGCCTTCTGCCCCACCTCCACTGAGACTGTCGTGGGGGGCGGCGTGCACTCTCAGGGCTGGCTCTGTGCCGGCTTGGGCCTCCCCGAGCCACAACTCAGGGGGTGTGCTCCCGTCCACGCAGGGGACGCAGGGGGTGTGCTCCCGTCCACGGCAGACCAGGTGGCAAGCACAGAGTAGGATCGGCTCGGGGGTATCTTTCGGGTCATGTGCCCAGGGCCCCGATCTGGACTTCTAGTGGACACAGAGGGCACAGCCCCAGAGGCAGGCCCGCCTGGGAAGGTCTCGCGGTGGGGCAGGAGGGGGCGGCCCCGGGAGGAGGCCTGGCCCGGCTCATCCTCGGTTCCCCTGACCCCATGACCCTGGTGTCCCTGTGCCCCAGCAGCCTCTGCTATTTCCGGTCCCGCCGAGCCTGGGCCTGATCACGTCCCCAGCTCCCCGCAGGGTCCACGCCCGGCCTGCTGTCCGCCTGAAGGAGCGGACCGCGCTGGGCGCCTGGGCGTGCTGCAGACGACGCGGTCCCGGGAGCTCCCGCTAGCCAGGTGTGGGCTGGTGCTGGGGGGTGGCGGGGACCCGAAATCGGGCAGGAAGGGGCCCCGTCCCGTTCTTCTGGGGCCCTTAGTCCCGGGCGGCACAGGGCTGGTGCGCTCTCACGTGGCTGGACCCCTGCTTGGCCTCCGAATGATGTTCCTGCAGCTGCCGGAACAAAGGACTACGGGCTTGGAGACTGACAACAGGAATGTGTCCTTCTCAGTTCTGGAGGCCACAGGCCCCAAGTCCAGGGGAGGGGGGCGGGGCTCCAGCCAAGTTCACAAGCAAGGGCTGGGGACAGCAGGCAGGGAGAAGGAGAGGGTCTCCGGGCGGCAGGCGCAGAGAGGGAGGCCTGACCAGGAGCACAGGTGTGGCCCAGGTGGGCAGGCTCTGTGCCCAGGGCTGAGAGGGCACAGGAGGTTCTGATGTCGCCTGAGCGGACAGGCTGCAGCTCTCCTCAGGGTGCCCGCCCCCCCCCAACTCGGTGCCGCCCCAGGTCCCTGCAGGCTGCCCGTCCCCCCCCCCCCCCCCCACCTCCACAGGCCTCTGCTCAGCGGGGCTTCAGCACCCTCACGCTTGGCCCTGCGCCCTTGGGATTCTGGTTCGTTTGCTAGCTGCCCTCCTTCCAGGCCCGGGTCTTGGGGGCGGGGGCCCCAGTCGCTGACTGCGGCAGGCTGCAGGTGTGCATGAGCAAGGCCGGAGCTACGGAGAGGGGCCCCGCCTGCTCCCCGAACCCCTCCACTCGAGCTGGGCTCCGCCTCCTGAGTCACCCGTGACCTCCACGTGACCGCAGCCAGCGGTGCAGACCCCAGTTCTCCAACTGGGCCGTCACCACCCTGCACACCGTCACCCCTGCTCCTCCTCCTCCTCCTTCCTCCCTCCCCGTGGGCTGCGGGACCCCTCCCGGCCGGTACCCCTGCCCCTTCTCCGTCCCCGAGGGCTGCCCCTTCCGTCCTTGGCCTGTGAGTGCTTCTTCCAGGCCAGGCCTCCTGTTCCTTCTACGGGCCGAGGACCCCACATCGCTGTCTGTGCCGCACCGTCCCGCCTCGGGGGGGACAGAGCGGCTCCATGCCCACTCTGGGGCTGCTAAGTTGGGGGAGTGGGCTCCCCACGGGCAGGGGCTCGGCTCTCGCCTCAGCACGCAGCTCTCCGAGTGAGGCCTCTCCCCCTTGGGGGGTCACCGGAGAGTCATGTGGCCTGCCCCGGCGGCACTGGGGGTGAGCCCCTCTCTGTGCAGGGGCTCCCAGACGGGTGCTGCCACAGGGTGGCGGGTGGGGTTCCGGCCGTGGGTACTGAAGGCTGAGTCCCAGCACCCCTGGTGAGAGAGGCCGGCAGGTGGCTTCAGGGGCCGCTGCCGTAACTGGGGGGCCGGGTCACAGCTCCGGTCCGGCTGGGTCCTCAGAGACCCCGGGGCGGCTGGGTCCGGCGTCGCCACCCTTCACAGGGAAGAGGCCCGGGACGCAGTGCAGCTGGTATACGGACACATCCTCCCGCGCCCTTCGAGGGCCCCTTTCCGGGCTCCATGCAGGGCCCCGGAGGAGTGGTAAGTTCTCGTACTTTGTTGTCAAGAAAACAATCCAACGGATTCGTCCAACACAGAACCGAAGGGACGGGGAAGCAAAAAGGCAGAAATCAGTTCCCCCAGCCGCAGACCCAGCTCTACGGGGTCGGCACTGGGGGGCCCATCTCTGCACTGTTTTCCTGCGTGTGCGTCTGCGTGTGTGTGCACAAGTGTGTGTGTGTGTGTGTGTGTGCACGTGTGTCCACGTAAGCCTCACCGGCATCATGCCTTACTGCTGCCTCTCGTGTCCCTTTTCTTGTGAGATCCCAGCGTGGGGTGGGGGGGGTCCTTCTGCCACAGGACCTTAAATGCCCGCGAGGCGTCGCGTCGTGCAAACACGCGGAGTTAATTTACCCTAAGTCCCCCACGAACCGTTTTGACTCGTTTTGCTGAAACAAACCGCAGCGTTCAGACGAACATCCTTGCCCACGTCCCTGACGGACAAAGCAAGACGTGAGGCCGTGGGTCAGAGGGCATGCCGTGTGCGACTTTGCGTGCGTGTGAAAATTGCCAGGGACGATAGGGAGGGACCCCGCGTGCCTTTTCCCTCTGTCTCGTTAATTTTAGGTGTGAGCAAAAAAAAAAAAAAAAAAAAATCGACTGCCAATTCGGTACAGGTGAAGAGATGTCACTGCTCCTTCAACCTTTGAATTTTGTGAAGTTAAACAGTTTGAAAGCAACCCTTTATATGTGAATTACATGAAATCTTTGTCAGCCGTGTATGTTACACATATTTTCCAAATCTGTCATTTGTCCGTTAGCTTTCTGATTTGCTTTTCTCGCGGAACATTTAACTTTTTTTTCAGTGTAGCCCAGTTGCTGTCCTTGGTCCGGGGGTCCTGGTGTCTGTTGATTTTAGAGCGAGGCTGGGGGTGTGGGGGGGGCAGCCTGGGGAGGGTGCGGCCACCAGGCGGCCGAGGTGGGCTGGAGGGCGGCTCTCGCTACGGGGGGGGCTCTCTGGTGGGGGTCACGCACGCGTGCCATCGGCCTCTTCCTGGAAATGCATCTCGTGGTGGGATGGCTTGGGGTCATCCCTTTTGGCTCTCGTCAAGCTAAACAGGACATTCTGGGCAGTAACAGAGATTACGCTTTGTTTGTTTGTTGGGAAATCAAAGGTATGTGAGATCACAGTTGTTCCGGACGAGACCTGCTCGGCCGACAGTTTTCCCAGCACGACGCCCTGGGTGGGGCTATGGCTGAGGTCTCTCTTCAGACCCATTTGCAGATGGGAAAGCTGAGGCCCGGCGAGTGAGAGGCCTCTGCAGGACTGGGACCCTTCTCCTGCTCCTGCCTGGCCTCCGACTGCAGGGACGGCTGAGACACCTGTTTGCGGCTCAGGTGTGGTCTGTCTCACGGCCACGAGATGGGGAAGAGGCGCCCATTTAAGGGTCATGATTGCAGAGATAGAATCAGATAATGAGGGTCAGTGCTGGTATACAGTAGGTACTCAATCAATGGCGATGGCGGACGAGAGAGGACTGCATTTGGATTCTGCTGTGACAGCTTTGCTTCCAGGATTCCCACGAGGCTGTTGGCCCGGAGCGGAAGGGTCCAGCGGCTCTCTTGATGGGCCCTGTGGGCGCCCCTACACCCCAAATGTGTAGAGTTCAGGAAGTGGTCCGATGGCCAGCCTCCCAGGGACGCCCCGGAGTGGGCCCGCCTCACATGTCCCCACCAGCAAGCCGAGTGATGAGCATGGCATCCGGGCAGCGGGTCACTGGACTCCTGGGGAGCAGGGCCCGGTGTTTCTCCAGCTGGAGCCTCGGTGTTCATGTCTGTAAAGTGGGTCTGTCCAGCCCGCCCCGTTGGTGAGAACCACTGGGCGGGGTCCTTCTCTGTGTTAGCCCTACAAGCCTCATCGGACACAGGGCGTTGCCACACTTTTCCCATACTGCGTGCCTGCCACTTCCTGGCCCTCCCGGGCCCTGGGAGGGACAGCTGATGCCCCTGAAGCCGGCTGCAGAGGCTGGGCCTCGGCTTCCTGAATCGAGGCGTGGCGCCCTCGGGATTCACTGCCAGCCTGCCTCAGATAACGCGGGCTGGTCCAATACCTGGGTGCCAGCCTCGTTGCCACAGGCCCAGCCAGCAACGGGCAGCTCTGGACCAGGGCCCAGAGACTTTCCACCGATGCGGCGTGGGGCTTGGTCCTCCCCTGCGGCACATGCGGTCTTGTCCAGAACCCTGTCCCCTCTGTGCTGGCCATGGGGCCACGTGGGTCCCTTTCAGAATACGGGGCCTGGCGCTTCTGGAGGCGTGAGATCACCCCGGGTGACGGCGTGAGCAGGGATGTTTCCGGACAGCACAGAGTCCCCGAGTCTCACGAGTCAGGCAGAGCTGACCCCGATGCTGGGGGTCCTGACCCCCAGCCCGTGCTGGATGCTGAGTGGGGAGGAAGTTACGGGAACCCAGGGCCCAGGGGCCCCCAAACACACCTCGGGCGGTGCAGGGTCGGGGACAGAGCCCCGACCCATCTCCTAAGCTTTCAGGCGCTTGGAGCGTTTGATTTCCTCCCCACCCCTGCCCGCTCGGAATCCAATTAATCAATAGAAGAAATCTCTCGTGTGGTACCTCTCTGAGCCCCGCAGGCTCCTACAAGATTGATTAACACAAACATCAATTTCTCGGGCTGCACGCCTCCGAAAACACGGCACTTTTTCAGATTGAATTGCTACTGGGCGCCCGGTGTAAATAAAGGAGGGGGGTGAGGCAGAAGATTTGTTACCGTGTGTGGGTGCTGTGGTTTCCCACTCCGCTGGTGCTGGAGGGAGAGGGTGGGCAGGGGCGGGCGGGCGGGAGGGAGAGGCAGGGGGCAGGCAGGCAGAGGAGGTCAGGGAGAGGAGAAAACCAGAGGAACGGGCGCAGGTCGCAGGGTCTCGGGGAGGGAGGTGCGAATTGGTTCTTCTCTCCTCTGGCAGCCGAGGGTGGGAGCTGCTGGCCCAGTGGCTGCAGCGAGGAGGGTGGTCTGGACCCTCCCTGATTCCATCCAGTGCAGGGGGAGGCCGGGAGGGCCACAGCCCAGAGCAGGGAGACAGGAAGGGAAGCCGCGTCCAGGCTCGGGGACCCGGACCCCGGAGCGGTGGGGATGGGGGCCCAGAGCCCAGGAAGCTGATCCCCGCGGCCACACCCCTTGGCCGTAACCAGGCCCGTTTGGTGCCCACCGGGGTGCGTCCCCGCCCGCCGGTCCCCTCCCTTCACGGCCTGGGCCCTCTGCCCCCCTCGGCGTCTCCGTGTCTCCACTCCCGGGTCCCTTGCATCCGAGGAGCCACGACAATCCCCACGTGTGGGAGCCATGAACAAAATTTAAAATTTTCTAGTAGCCACAGAAAACAAACCAAAAAGAAACTGGTGAAATCATTCCAACGATCTATTTTGGGTGACCTAACGTACTCCACGCGTGGACATCCCAACATGCGATGGAAAAACAAGGATGTGTGCGTGTTTTGGTTCTCGTGCTGGTCTTTGCGACCAGGAGTGTGTTTCGTATGTGTGCCGTCTGGGTCTGGGCCGGCCACGGCGGGGTGCCCGGCGGCCAGCGTGGCGAGGGGGCCCTGGTGCATGAGTGCGGGTGCCCTGTTTAGTCCTGTCCAGTCCTTGGGGTGGAAGGGCGTGGTGACCGTAGCTGGCCCTGAAGCCACCTGTCTGTCCACTGGATGCTGTCTGAATTACAAGAGGCCCCCACCCCAAGGCAAAGCCTGGAGATCCGGCCTGGGGGGAGGGGGGGTGGGGATGAAGGGGTGGGGAGGTGGGTTTTCAGGAGGAGCTGCTACCTGCTCTGATCCGGCCCTCCCCTGCTTCAAGCCCTCCATGGCTCCCCAGTGCCCTTAGACCCCACAGGGGACTTGGCCTCCGCCAAGGCTGCTCCTTCTTCCTTCACAAGTGACTGCCTGTCACTTTGACAAAGGTTTCCTGAGGGCTCCGAGCACTGGGCCCTGCGATGCCCAGACAGGACCCTGAGCCGGGAGCTCCTGCAGGTTGAGTGGGTGTTACTGGGGGAAGGAACGAGGCACAGAAACTCGCAGGTGACAGGCAAGGGGGTCGGAGCTGCAGGTGGGCTGTGGGCAGGGGGCTGAAGGCCGAGGTGGGGGGGGGGGCACCCATGGTTGACGGGCGCTGGGCCAGGGGGACCAAGGAAGCAGAAGGGTGGGTGGGAGGGCGCCGGACGAGGAAAGGGCTGGACTGTGGTGGCAAAGTCAAGGAGGAGGCTGGTGTCTCTTCTACCCTTTGGAGAGCTCCCCTCGATTTTGGCTGTGGCATTGCACCGGAACCTTCCAGAAAGGTGCCCTTGCCGGCTCTCCTGTGCTGTTCTCCCTCCTCCTTTGGCATCTTGAAGCCCCGAGCCTGCTGCTGATGGAAGAGAAGGGCTGGGGATCGAGAACAGCAGCGGGCCTTCGGGGGGCTTCCTGGAATCGGGGACCGGGGGGGCTGTGTATCTTTTGCGTCATCTACCCCCACCCCCACCCCAGGGCCGCCCAGGCCGAGTGCTTTCTCTGGACTCTCACTTCACGTACAAGAACACGTTCCCAGCGAGAAGAGGCTGTCGTGAGGGAGGGGCGGCTCCGGGGCCGCTGTGTGGGCTCGGACGGCCTGCCTCTCCTTTCCAGGCTCGGCGGGCCTCCCTCTGCTCTGCCCACCTGCCTTCACCGCCGGGACTTCCTCCTTCCTGGAGGCCGCGATCCTCCTGCCGGGCAGCCCTGTGGCACGTCCCCAGCGCCCCAGCAGGGAGGGGTGTCCAGCAAGAGGATCGAGGGCCTGTCTGACACCTCCGGACCTCGGGAGCCGGCCTCCCTGACTCCCTTTGACCCTGGTTACCCCTGGGGAATGGGGAGCGGGTAGGCCGAGACAATGAGCTGTCTCTGGAGTGATGGCTTTGTGTCCAATAAGCTGAATTAGTGTTTTGATTTAAAAACTACTTTTTAGGGGTGCCTGGGTGGCTCTGTCGGTGAAGCGTCCGACTTCGGCTCAAGTCATGATCTCGCGGTTCGTGGCTTCAAGCCCCTCATCGGGCTCTGTGCTGACAGCTCGGAGCCTGGAGCCTGCTTCCGGTTCTGTGTCTCCCTGTCTCTCTGCCCCTCCCCTGCTCGTGCTCTGTCTCTTTCCCCCCTCTTTCCCTCTCAAAAATAAACATGAAAAAAATTAGAACCTTAAAAAAAGTAAGGTTAACGTCTGTATAGTCAAGTGCACCAATGGTGAGCCTACAGCTCTAGGAGGTTTGACATCATTTTCATGTATAATTTTTTTAAATGCAAAAAGAGGCCACCTGAGTCCCCCCCTGCTGTGCCGGGTAGAAAAGGAGCCAATGCCCCCGAGTAGCCTCCGTTGGCTGAGAGTGTGGCTCCTTCCCCCCTGCCCACCTGGAGTTACTCTCTGGGGTCAACGGGTGAGGAAGGGACAGGATCGGGGGGCAACAGAGTCACGGGTGGGGGGCCACGAAGCCAGGCGCAGACTCGGGTCTCTGGACCCTCAACCCAGTGCTCCTGGTGCAGCCCCGCCCTGGCTCAGGTTGCTTCCCCCAGGGAGCAGCCCAGGACCTGAGCCCGGAGCCCCGCTGCCTAGAGCCCACGGAGTGCTGTCGGCTGGCTCAAGCACATGTACTCTTTTCTTCGGCCGTTCGCGAACCCCCAGAGCCTGCCGGGGGCGCCAGGCTGTGTGCCGCGTCCTTCAGATGCCATACCCGGTGACGCGGGCGTCAGCGCCCCGCGTTGTACACGAGGAGCTCAGAGAGGGGGCCGGGCTTGCTCAAGGTCACCGCCAGAGAGCGGCGGGGTGGGGGCCTGAGGCCCGTCTGGCGGGCCTCAGCCCAGAGCCTCCAAACCCGCTTTCCTAAACCTCCACCCCTCCGTGTCTGGCCCCAACCAGCATGTCTTCTGCCACTGCCCACAGTGACCTCGGGGGTCCTCCGGAGGGCACAGCCCCCCCCCCCCCCCCCCGTGGCACGGTCCCCAACAGGAGGTCCAGGAGCCGCGCGCCGGGCTGCTGGGGGGCTCACCGTGAGGCAGGCTCTAGCTGCTGGATCCCGCCTGCACCCTATCTCCTCCCGGGCAGGTGGGCCCGGCGGGGGCACAGAGGCCCGGTGTAGCCCCAGCCCCTGTTTCATGCAGGGGGAAGCCAGGCCCGGAGAGGGGAGGCACGCCGCCCCAAGTCACACGGCAGCTGAGCGGAGCGGGGCCTGGAGGCCAGTAATCACAGGCTGGTGATCACGCGGGGACGGGTGAGAGCCCACGACTCACCGCTTGTGACTTCAAGTGGCATCGAGCCAGTGAGTCAGGCCCGCCGAGGGCTCGGGCGCGTGGGCAGGAGGATGGGCGCCGGGCGGGCAGGGGCAGGAGGCAGGCGCTTGAGTCGGTGTGGCTAATTTGGTACAAGAACTCGGATGCCACTGGCAATTTCTGCATCTTGGAGAAACAGGACGGTATGAGGCCTGTTCCAGACGCAGCAAGAATGGGGGGTGTTGCTTAAGAGGCCTGGCGAGTGGTGGGGGGCTCAGGCCCCGCCAGCCTCTTCCTCAGCCAGGGCGCTGGGGCAGGGCACCTACCGCTGGTGGAAAAGGGAGCTTTTCCTTCGCAGGCCAGGGCGAAGGCAGAGCCGAGGTCTGCACCTGCCAGTGGCTCTGGGAGCCACCCTGGGCCACCTGAGCACGCCCAGGTGGGTCCCACAAGCTCCCCGCCTCAGTCTTCCCCTCCTGTGTGGGGACTGACAGGAGATCCAGGGAGAGCGTAGTGTGACGGGCCTGGCAGGGACCCCGCGGGACACGGGAAGCACCCCTTTGCCCGGCCTGGGATGAGCCGGCTCCCTAGTTGGGTGTCTCCGGGTGGGCACAGCCCCTCGGTAGCACGGTCCCCAGTGCCTGTGCCCGGGTCACAGCTGGCTGTGGGGCGAGGCTCCCGGTTCAGGACTTGGCATTTCTCCTCAAAAACATCCGTGTCCTTGGTTCAGAAACACAAACACCCACCTAGCCTTTAGGCTGGAAGGAAGGAACTAGGGGGCCTGTGGGCAGGGCCGTAGGGCGCTCTCCCCCCCAGCCCGTCCCGGCTCCCTGCTTCGTTCCTTCCTGTGACAACACTCTGGGGCAGGGGGGCCTCCGTGCATCACACAGGCAAGCCCCCTGCCCTGCGGCTTCTGCGGACACAGGACCCCACTGGCCCAGTGACCGTGGAGAACAAGGAGAGGAGCCATGACACCCCCCACTTGAGAGGACTATTGTGGGCTTGGGGGACAACGACCGGACAGCGCTGGCCCGCGGCCCCTGGCGCACAGTGAGGACTTCTCGACGGCTGTTCTCACGTGTGGACACAGGACACACGGGTGAAGGTCCCTCATCCCGGAGAATGGGGTGAGTGACCTTTGGGTGTGAACCGCTCCCGAGTGTCAGGAAGGCTGGGGCCTGGATGCTGGGCTGCCTGGGACGGCCAGCGAGCCCCGGCTCTCTCTCTTCTTTGAACAGCTCCTTTGGGATGGGCCTGGGGCCCTGCGCTGTCTCCCCTGGCGGACCCCCGCGTAGTCCCAGAGTCCCTCGGCGCTCCTCCACGCGGGGGGTCCCCAACCCCTGACTGCCCCAGCTGCCCAGCGCCGTGCGGCTAGTGTGGGGGACAGGTTACAGCAGGGGCGATGACCAAATATCGCGAGCTGACCGAAAATTAAAACATGGCGTATCGACTTTGTGTGATGCAGCTAAGACAACATTTGAGGGGAAAATTATAGCTTAAATTGATTTGTGGGCAATTTACATATAAGAAATTTGCAAAGGAAAACTCATCGTTGAAGGCTCACACCGAAAGAGAAAATTGCAACACCAAAAAAAATGTGGACAGTCTGGTTAAAAAGTGGGCATTGACATTTCTCCCGGGAAATGTCCAGATACTCAGCGTCACTGATCATCGGGGAAAGGCACATCCAAACAACCTCGCACCTGTCAGAATGGCTAAAACAAAAGGACAAGAAATAACAGGCGTTGGCGAGGGTGTGGAGGAAGGGGAACCGTCACGCACGGTTGGTGGGAATGCAGACCGGTGTAGCCGCTGTGTGGGAAACAGTATGTCATGGAGGTTGTTTACAAGATAAAAAACAGAACCACCGTACGATCCAGTAATTCTGCTGCTGGGTATTGATCCAGGGAAAACCCTAACTTGAAAAGCTACATGCGCTCCTATGTTTATTGCAGCATAATTTGGAGTAGCCGAGACACGAAAGCAACTTGAGTGTCCCATCGACAGACGAATGGATAAAGATGTGGTAGACATATGCTGTGGAATATTACGCAGCCACAAACAAGGGCGAGATCATGCCATTTGTGACAGCGGGGATAGATCTAGAGGGCGTTATGCTAAGTGAAATAAGTCAGGCAGAGAAAGACAAATATCATATTATCTAATCATAACTGGAATCTACAAAAGCAAACAAAAAGCAGAATCAAAACTATAAATACAGAGAACAAACTGATGGTTGCCGGAGGGGAGGGGGGTGGGAGGTTGGGCAAAATGGGGAAGGGGAGAGGGAGACACAGGCCTTCAGTTATGGGATGAGTAAGTCATGGGAATACAAACCAGGGCATAAGGGGTACAGTCAGTGATAATAATGTGTAATGTGCATAACCGTGTGAACTCGTCTGATCGCTAGGTTGTGCGCCAGAAACTAACGTAACACCGTGTGTCCGCTACACTAAAAACAGAAAAAAAAACAAGAAGAGAAGAAAAAGAAAATCAATGATCTAAATTCCACCTTAAGAAACTGGAAAAAGAAGCAAATTGAATTCAAAACAAACAGAAGGAAGGAAGCAGTAATGAGCAGAAATCAATGAAATAGGAAAGAGAAGGGCTGTAGGGAAGCGTAATCAATGAAGCCAGAGTTGCCTCCGTGAAAAGATTGTATGTGACTGACAAATCTCTAGGCAGACTGACAAAGAAAAAAAGACAGAAGGCGCAGATTACCAGTATCAGGAATGGAAAAGGGGACATCACTACAGATCTTGCGGATATTAAAATGTTAAGAAATAATATTACAAACAATTTTATGATAGACAAATTCCTTCAAAAACATAAGCTACCAAAACTCACTCAAGAAAAAAATAGGTGATAGTCCGGTATATATAGATTAAAAAAAATTTTTTTTAACGTTTATTTATTATTGAGAGACAGAGAGACACAGAGCGTGAGCAGGGGAGGGGCAGAGAGAGGGGGAGACACAGAATCCGAAGCAGGCTCCAGGCTCCGAGCTGTCAGCACAGAGCCCGACGTAAGGCTTGAACCCACAAACCGTGAGATCATGGAACCCACAAACCGTGAGATCATGACCTGAGCCAAAGTCGCTTAACCGACTGAGCCACCCAGGCTCCCCAATAGTCCCATATATATTAGAGAGTTGGTTGTTTAAAATCTTCTCAAAACAGGGGCGCCTGGGTGGCTCAGTCGGTTGGGAATCTGACTTTGGCTCAGGTCATGATCTCACGGTTCGTGGGTTCGAGCCCCGTGTCGGGCTCTGTGCTGACGGCTCGGAGCCTGGAGCCTGCTTCGGATTCTGTGTCTCCCCCTCTCTCTGCCCCTCCCCCACTCTCACTCTGTGTCCCTCTCAAAAGATACATAATCAACATTAAAAAAAAAAAAGCCTTCTGAGAACAATAAACTCCGGACTTAGGTGAGTTTTGCAGCAAATTCTACTAAACACTTAAGAAAGAAAGAATACCAACCACACTCAGCCTCTTCCAGGAAATGGAAGCGGAGGGAGGAATCAACTCTTTTTATGAGGTCAGCATTACTCTGATACCAAAACCTGACAAAGAGGTTACAAGAGGCTTCATCAAAAGGATACATATGGAGGTCAAATCAGCATATGAAAAGATGCTCAGTGGTCTCAGTCATTATATCAGTCAACGCTGAAGGACGAGCCACTGCAACCTGTAGTCATGGCTTTTATTTATGTAGTTTTTTAATTTTTTTTAACGTTTATTTATTTTTGAGACAGAGAGAGACACAGCATGAACGGGGGAGGGTCAGAGAGAGGGAGACACAGAATCCGAAACAGGCTCCGGGCTCTGAGCGGTCAGCACAGAGCCCGACGCGGGGCTCGAACTCACGGACCGCGAGATCGTGACCTGAGCCGAAGTCGGCCGCTCAACCGACCGAGCCACCCAGGCGCCCCTAGTCATGGCTTTTAAAAACCGACAACTCCACGTGAAGGTGCAGAGCCCCTGGAACTCACACACATCGCTGGTGGGGACACAACGTGGCCCAGCCGTTCTGGAAAACAGTCTGGTGGTTTCTCACATACACTTACACTATGCCCCAGCAATTTCACTCCTGGATATTTCCCCAAGAAAATCACCCAACCATCTGTGCGTGGATGCCTACAGCAGCTCAGTTTGTATTTGTTCCAAGCTGGAAGCAACTGGCGTGTTGCTCCAACCACGGTACGTCCATATAATGAAATACTTTTCAGCAATAGAAATGAACGAGCTATGGACACGTGCGCGAACGGGGTTGAATTTCAAACGAATTATGCTAAGCGAAGGAAGTCAGGCTCAAAATGTTGCATACTGTCTGATTTCATTTGAATTATATCCTAGAAAAGACAGAAACTGTCGGGACGAGCCATAGATCAAGGTTGCTAGGCACGGATTTGGGGAGGTGATGGATATACTCTTTACCATGGCAGTTACCTAAGTTTGTAGAGATTTACAGAACTATACAGTAAAAAAGGATTTTCTTTTAAGTAGGCGTCAAGCCCAGCACAGAACCCAATGGCGGGGGGAGGGGCTCGAACTCATGATGCTAAGACCAAGACCTGAGCAGAGGTTGGGGCGCCTGGGTGGCTCGGTCAGTTAAGCGTCCAACTTCAGCTCAGGTCGTCATCTCACGGTTCGTGGGTTGAAGACCCGCATCGGGCTCTGTGCTGACGGCTCAGAGCCCGGAGCCTGCTTGGGATTCTGTCTCCCTCCCTCTCTGCCCCCCACCCCCTGCCCCCACCTTGCACACTGTCTCTCTGTCTCTCAAAAAATGAATAAATGTTAAAAACATTTTAAATATAAAGACTTGAGCGGAGATCAAGAGTCAGATGCTTAACCTACTGAACCACCCAGATGCCCCTAAAAAAGGAAGAATTTTACTCTAGATAGGTTACTTTAATGAACTCAACTTGAAAATAAATCAATTTGGGAGAATTAAGATCTTCATAATGTTGAATTTTCTAAACCAGAAGCGCTTCATAAACCATAAACTATAAACATAAACATATGTCCCCTCTTTAGGTCTTCATGAATGTCTGTCGATAAAATTTCATATATATTTTTTTTTTCTCTAGAGGTCTCGTGTGTATGTTACGGGATTTATTTCCAGGCGCTTGACCTTGTTTGATGTTATCACAGGTGGTATCATTCAAAAATTCCCATTTTCTATCTATTTGCCCCCATTACATAGAAAGAAATCTGATTTTTCGTGTTAACTTTACATCCAGCAACCTTGGTAAACTGTTAGTATTGATCTGCAGGTCATTTCGGACCTCCTGTGTTTGGAATCACCTGCCTTGCGAAAAACGGCAGGTTGGTTTCTTCTTTTCTAGTCTTTTCACCTCTGGTTTGTTTCTTTTTCTTTTTAAGTTTTGGTGATTTATGTCATCTCTATACCCGACGTGGCTCTGGAACTCCCGACCCCGAGGTCAAGGGTCGAATGCTCTTCTGACCGAGCCAGCCGGGAGCCCCTCGTTTATTTAGTTTTCTTACCTTATTGCAGTGGTGGAGGCAGCTGTCACCATGTCGAGCGGAAAGGGCGAGGGGAGAAAGTCTTGCCTCGCTTCTGGTTTCGGAAGGAAAGCTTTCGAGGCTTTGCCACGAAGCATGACGACTGCGCCGGCCTCCTGCAGGCCCCCTTCCACGGCATCAGAGGCCCCTTTTGGCTCCGGGTTTGTGAGAGCTGTTTTAATCACGAGCGGATGTTGGTTTTTCACAAGTGTCTTTGCCACATGTCGTAGGACTCGCGTCTGATTTTTCTTCCTCGTGTGTCACTTCGGTGACTTACACGGATCGGCTTCCTGAGGATCGCCAAATCTGCATTTCTGACATACACGCAATTCTTTGGTGACGCGCTGTCCTTTTCGTGGCTGAGTTCAGTTTGCTAGTCGTTTGTTTTGCGTTTCAGCATCTGTGAGTGACGGTCTGCTCTCAGCCTTGTTGTGGGGGCTCCCCTGCTCTCATTCCTGCCTCCCGGCCCCACCGGGATTTAGGTCCCCCTTTCCCTGCAGGGGGTGCTGAGTCCAGACCTGCCCGCAACCTGGGCTCAGCTGACCGCGCCTCCTTCTGTCTCTGTCTCTGGGGGGTGGGGGTCACTGTGTTGTTCGCCCCACCGTATGTTTGGGGTCACCTCCTCTATGCTGCCCCAGCAGCGGTGTGCAGCCACCAGCTATTTTGGTTGGAAATCCCCTTTGATTTGGAGTGAGATCTCTTGCCTTTGGCCGTCTGGGCCCCTCCCATCCAGGGTAGATGAGATGCCCTCACCCCAAACACCAAAACCTTTCAGAATGTTTTCTGAAAACAGCAGCTTTCCCCGAGGCGAATCTGCCCCACCTCCACGGGGTGCAGGCATAGCTGTGGGTTTTGAAGTCACATTTTCCTTTTCTCTGCATCTCGATCTCCCTCAGTATTTCTGCGTCCGCGGCACATCAAGGTGGTGATAAGATCGGTGGCCTTCTTTCGGTTCCTCTGACTCGGGGCCTCCCTCCTCCCTGCCTCCCCCTCGCAGCCACCACCATGCTCACTGCCTCCGGGGAGCCCCTGTCGCGCTCCTGGTGCCCTGTCCTTTGCCTCCGTGGCGCCTGGCGTCCTCGCGGCTCCGCGTCACCTGGATGGGCGGCCCGCAGGGTGGTGGCCGTCGTGCTGAGGGCCGGCCCTTGGGATGGGTCGCGGGAAGGACTGGGAGCTTTCCGCCCAAAGTCCCCGGGCCCCCTCGCCACGGTGATGGGCCTCGCCCATCAGGGAAGGACAGGACAGCAGGCCCCTCCCACCCGCTGTGGGGCCTCCCTGCCTCCCCGCCGCTCTCCCCTCTCCAGGGGAGGCCACGCAGCTCAGCTCCACTCGGAATCCTGGAGGAGCCCGGGCGACTTCCTGCTTGAAGATCTTGTAAGTGGGTGGAATCTGAGAAACGCTCTGTTAATAAGGCAGAAGTAACCTTTGACCTCCCCTCCCCCTCACATCCTGTGACAGGAAGCCCCACCTACCAGAGGGGCGAGAACAACATCCCGGGGAGGAAGGCCGTTGCCTTTTCACCCCATCGTCTTTCTGGAAAGTTCTGTGCCCTCTTCCCTGGGGGGACGGGGAGGACAGCCGTCCTCGTCCTCGTCCTCGGGGCTGTCACGTAAGGGCCGGGCTCTGCGGCGGCTTGGGGGTGGCGGGGGAGCGGGGAGCCCCAGTACCCGTCCGGGCGGGGCCAGCCCCCCCCCCCCCAGGATGGGGCCGGGCTGGGGGAGGCCGTCAGTCTGAGAGTTTTACTTACCTTGAACGGCTCAGCCAAGCAGACACATTATTTAGGGACTGGAATAAAAAGCCACTCACTTTACTGCAATTGACCATTTAGTTCAATTTGCGTGTTGCTGCAGGTAATTACTCCGGTAATAACGTGCGGTAATGCGCGCTGATTGGGGGGCTGGCCCCGGCTCCGTGTTAATGCTGCGTGCTGCACGTTCTAATTACCCGCGTGTTACCATGGTTATTTGCATGGAAGCCGTGTTAACGGCACCCTGGAAACATAACACCATAGTGGGTTTTGAATTAAATCTTTGTGTTCTCTTAGAGCTAGAAGTGCGTCTCACATAAAATAATCATGAATAAAATGAGATCATCGCGGTGGAGTTGCCAGGAAGCTGATTTAACTGAGCTGCAGAAATGTGACTTTACCCTACTCGAGAATTAGAGCCTCGCAAACGTTGTGGGGTTGCTAGGCAACCCCCAGGATGACATCACTCACAGGAGCCGCTGCTGGCGATGTCATCTCGCCATATTTATAGCGCCTCCGCGGAGAGGGTGTGCGTTACAGAAAGGACGCGCTTTTCCCCCCGGATGATGGGTGTGAACGGGGGGCGGGCCTCCGAGGGCTCGGAGAAGGGGCACTTGGCAGCACCCGCGTGACAGTCTCGGGTGGCGGTGCTGGATTTCCACTGGGTCACACGGGTTCCCACGTCCGAGGGCTCGGTCAGCGGAGTGCAGTCGCCCACCCTGGATGGGTGCCCGGGCCTCAGAGGGGCAGAGCCCCCGAGCCGGGGAGCGCGCACCCCGACTCGTGGCCGTGACAGGCTGGCCCCCGGCTCCAGCCTCCATCTGACTCCGGGACGGAATGGCCAGAGTGGGGACGGGGTTGCCCTGAGTGTGCTGAGCGCCTCGTCCCAAGGGGCAATCAAGGGGAAGCTGGATGACGAGAGCGGAGAGGCAGAGAGGGGCGGGAGGTGCCAGGGTGCACGGTTGGCCCACCGCCCACCGCGGTCCCCCCTAGTCGCAACGTGCTGTAGCTCTGTGGCCGTGGCTCAGTGCCCTCTCCGAGCCCGGCTGGCCACACCGCTGGGGCCTCCGGAGCTCGGTCTCAGGGGCGGAGGCGAGTGGACCCCAGCGAGTAGTGAGCCCCGGGACAGGGGAGGGCTTCCTGGAGGGGCCTTAAAGGGGCAGGGCCAGAGCCCATCCTCTGCCCTGAGGGTGCTGGGGTGCCCGTAGGCGCCAGCAGAGGAGGCTTGTGGCTCCTCGTTGCCTGAAAACCCTCCTCCTCTGGCCGCGGGGATGCCCGGGGCTGGGGGTATGGGCACCGGGTCTCTAGAGCGGGGACGGGGACAGCATCAAAGCCCTTCTGGCCTGGCCACGCACTTCCTCCCATGCAGGCTCATTCCTGCTAACCTCCAACAAGCTGACCCCACGGACCCCATACACCCTCTCATTCCAGACTCCTCGTTTCCCACCAAAGTCTAGCAGCCCCCCGGGAACGCTCCAAGCCCTTCTCCTGCCTCCCAGGAGCCCTGGGAGCTTCATGGCCTCCCGTCCTCGTCCTCGAACTGCCGCGGCTCAGCCCATCCATGCCCCTCCCCCTCGACATCCCACGGACCCATCCTGTTAAGTGTCACCCGTGGTGGCGGTTCCACATGGGTCTGTCCAGCCCTGACCTCCACCCTGAGATCCATACTTCTAAACATCTAACCACCCACTCAGCACCCCAATGTGACACCTTTCACCTTAATTTTAAGATCACCTAACAGCTCAAAATTGGCGTGTCTAAACCAGAGATGCGATCTTCCCCGCGTCTGCCTGCCCCATTATTCTCCATCTGGCCCTGCTGACCCTGTGACTCTCCTGGACACCCTGAGACACTGTCCTCTGCGTGTCTGCCGTCCGGCCACGTTCCTTCCTACCTCAGGGCCTTTGCACCTGCTGTGCCCCTGGCTGGAGTACCTCCCCGCATGTTCTTAAGGCTCACTCCCTCACTGCATGAGCTCTCAATTCGAGGGTCCCATCCTTGGGGGTCTGCCCTGACTCCCTCTCTGCACCCTCTTTGTCCCCGACCCTGCGTGTTTGCTGTGTAACATCCAGCATATTCATCGGCTCATCAGAAACTACATTTTTTCTTTACTCACAAGTTGTTTGTCTCCATCCCTAGAATGGAAGTTCCGTTAAAGCAGCGGATTTTTGTGCCCTGCTCATGACTAGATTCCAAGCGGACTTGTTGAATTAATAACAAAGAAAGGAGCTGGTGTTGTGGTGACAGGCAAGGTGCCCAGGATGGCCCGGAACGTGCTGCTCCCTCGGGCTCCAGTCCCTCGGCTCCTGGACAAGACCGGGTCCAGAGAGCCCACGCGGGGCCTGGCACAGAGCTGCCAACTTCTCCCTTTACTGACCGAATACACTCAGGCAAACAAAACCCACCAGCCATGCGCTGTCACCGTGATTTCAGGGGCCAAAGGACCCCTTAACGTCCGGAGAGCGGAAGCCACGTCAACTCAGAAGACGCGGAGGGTCCGTCACGCTTCCCGCTCTTGTTTGACCCTGATGGCAGGCGCTGTCACCCCCACCCGCGTGGGGACAGGGCTTGTGCTGTCTTGGTTCCGGCTCAGCCTCTGAGAGGCGCGGGGGGCCGGGGCTGGCAGCGGGGTCCCGCGTGTGCCACGTCCTCACGACCTCCCGCGGCTGTGCGCGTGCACTCAACGGGACTTCGGGGGCTGGGCGCGTCCCCGGTAGAGCTGGAACCCGAGCCTGGGGCCCCCCACCCCCGCCCCGACTTTCCTGGTCTTGTCGCCCACGAGCACATTGTGATTGGCATTCGTGGCCCTGAAATGCTCTCCAGGGGCGAAAGCCAGCCTGGCAGACAAATGCTGACTCTCCGCTTTCTTTTGCCTTCTTTCCACGCAGCCTGAACGCTCCCCACCAGCCCTCTCTGCGAAGCCTGCTGGCCTAGTTGCGTAGCAGGGATAAAGCTGGCCTCGTTGGTCTCCAAGCAGGGCAGAGATCCTTGGAGTGCCTGGGTGTCCGTGGGCCCCGGGCCTCTGGCGCGCTCGCCGCGGCGGCCCAGCCAAGTCGTCGGGCTCCGGGGAGGCATCGGACCCTCCCCGGGCCCTGGCCCGGTGTCCTTTCCACCACAAACCAGCCCAACCACTTGGGCCGACCTGCGGCCAAGTAGGCCGTAGCTCCGTGGGGCCTCCCTTGCAGGGAGCGGCCTGGGCCAACAGGGCAAAGCGTGGGGTCCCTGGTGACCAGCAGCCACCGGGCGGAAGCCAGCTCTGGGAGGGCCCGGAAGGCTGGGGAGCAGTGGAGCCGGCTTGCAAAGGGAGGATGAGTCTCGGAGTGTTGGAGTGGAGAAGCCAGGCAAGCAACACGCTGCCTCAGGAGGAGAATGGGACGGTGGGAGAGGCTGGAGGACGGCCGGGTGAGGGGACGGGGCCCCAGGGACAACGTCAATGGTCACGGCTCCTGGTTGCAGGGCGTTTCCCGAGCCAGGCTCTGTACCTACTGGGTGACCCATCTTATCTCACAGAAAACATACTAGGACCTTGTGGCGTAGGCACCCATTTTAGAGATGGGGAAACTGAGGCTCAGAGAGGTGATGCCACCTGGTGCTGGCTGTTAGCGGAGTGTGGGCTCCGGGGTGTAACTCAGGAGGGGGGCTGCGTCAGAGGTGACCACAGAGGTGCCTGGGGGGACCAGGGGGTCCTTGCAGGGTGCCGGTGACTCTAGGCTGGGGGACAGGGTGCCGTTCTTAGTGCCTGGACTGGGAAGGAGGCGCTGGTGAGGACAGGCCCTCCCTGCCTCCCTCCTCCTTCCCTGCCTCCCTCCTCCTTCCCTGCCTCCCTCCTCCTTGTGGGGGGCTCACTCCAGCCCCGCCCTCCTGCCCCTCACTGGCTTCAGAGCCTGAGTCCACCTGGCCGGGCGTGCGGCTGGGCAAGTGGCCAGCGCAGAGGAGGATCGGCGTCACTGCCCCACGAGCAGCAGCAGTGACCCCCAGCCCCCCTCCCCTCCGGGTCCTGAGACGGCCAGGTTGTCCCCCCTCCCCCGGCAAGGGGAAGGCGTGGCTGCTCTTTGCTGCTGGCTCGTGGCGGGAATCGTCCAGGGCCACTCGCAGTGAGCTAAGCCAGCCGCTGGTGGGTGCCACCAAAACCCTGTGTTAATCCGATGGGTGGAGGCAGCCGTGTCCCATCTGCGCTCCGTGTGGGGACTGATTGGACACCCCGCGGGGCTCTGAACGCGGGCCATGCCGGGACGCGGGGGGCCCCGGGCTCGCCCCGTGGGGTGGCTGCGGGCCGCATTCACGGCAGGAGCGGGTCCGCAGCGGGGGCTCTCTATGCTCCCGTGGCCCTCGACACCCGCCGTGGGTCCCGGCACCGGGGAGAAGTGCCGGGTTCCAGCGCCAGCCCTGCCTCGTGCAGGCCAAGCGAGTTCACCTGCGGGAGCCCGGTTTTCCTCACCCGGGAGCAGGCACCTTCTGGCTCCGAGGTGCCACGAGGCTCTTACAGGCTACGTGGGGGCTGCAGACGGCCCAGCGGGCTCAGCCGGGCCCCGGGAGCGCTCAGTAAGTGGTGTCTCCCCCGCCCCCACCTTGACCTTCCTTCCTGCCTCGGGTCCCTGGGGACCTGTGGGCGCCGGGTCTCCGCTCTCCTGTGGGCCACAGTCTCCCGTGACTCCAACGTTCCGGACTGAGTCAGCATCTCCGAGCCCCTGCCCTGCGCAGTCTCTGCCATGTGCCAGGAGCAAGGAGGAGACACGGTTCCGGGGGCGCCGTCTTGGGGGGAGGGTTGGCCCGTCCAAGGCCTCTTGGGGAAGTGACTGCACGTGCTGGGGAAGGGGCTCTGGGGGCTACGCAGGGAGGTGGGATGTGCGTGGTGGTTGGCCAGGAAGGCTCCCGCGAGGCCACGTTAGGAAAACGGAACCAGTACTCCGTGGCTTTCTAAAAAGGCGTGGGAAGTTACAGGACGACAAGGCAGCGGAAGGCGGGTTGTAGGCAACTGTCACTGTGACCGTTCAGGGCACAGATTCTGGAACTCATTGTCTGGGTTTGCATCCTGGACCCCCACCCCCACCCCCACCTGGCAGCTGTGTGAGCCTGGGCAAGTCATCTTATCTCTCTGTACCTCTGTGCTCTGGCTTGAAAAATGGGGGTCATGCTGATCCCTGCCGTCTGGGGTTGCTGCGAATTTTCGAGCGTGGACAGACACGGGGCCCTTCGCGTGTGCCGGCCTCTGGGGAGGGCCCTGTCCCTGTTGGCCATCAGCACTGGGAGTTTGTTTTCTCTCTGACCTCAGAGCAGGGCTGATGTCCCTGAGGAAGCCACTCGGAGAGAGGGGCCGACCTGGAGTTCTGAGGGGCTTATGAGCGGCGAGAAGGGCCCTTCTGAGCCTGCTCGGAGCAGCTGAGGCTAATGAGGGCAGGCTCCTTCCCGAACCCCAGGAGAGGCCAAGGAGGCGAGAGAAGAGAACAAAGAGGCAGCAAGAGAGGGTCAAGGCCAAGGCTTCCAGGAAATTTCCTGCAGGCAGCTGGCCTGGTACCAGTGGGCTAGCTCTGGACTGCAGTGGGGGAAGGAGGAGCCCCAACAGAGAGGCTCAGTCTTGGGGGGACTGCCCGGGGAAGCCAGCCAGCATCATGGGTCCGGCTAGGGGCATCGAGTCTGAAACCCCTCGCCGACCCAAGTTCAGGGCCTTGTTCTCTGCTCTGCCCAGCGATGATGTCTGCACCTCTGGGGAGGGGAGGGAGGTGCAGGAGGGCTCCCCCCACCCCAGCCCAGCCAGAAAGAGTGGCCCACTTGCAGTGGACCCTCCCCGGCCCCCCAATTCCATCAGCACGGGCAGGGCAGAGCGGGCCGACGGTGGTGGCCGGGGGGCCCTGCCCAGTTCAGGGCTGGGCTGGGAACCCCTACTCCGATACTCTGGGGTCAGCCTGGGGCTTGTAAGGGGGTGGCCGGCCGCCTGGTGGACCTTCCTGCCAGGCCCCTGGAGGGGAAGGAGGGTCAGGAGCCTCCCCAGCAGAGGCGATTCGGCCCTGGCCTTGATTTTGGCACTTAAATTCCCTGTGGGCCTGGAGTTGGCTGCAGAGAGGCAGGTGGCCACCTGGCTGGTGTGCTGTCAGCCCAGAGGACTGGCAAGGGTTTGGGGGTGGGTGGTGGGGGGCAGGGCCCTGGCCGCGGAGGGCAGCCTGGGTCTGGTCTCTAGAAAAAAGCTGGGAGAAACAGCCCAGGGTGTGCATGGGGGCCACTGGACCCGGCCAGGGCACCCCGGCGGCTTGCCCTCCCTTTGCTGCATGACCTTGGGCAGTCAGTTCTGTCTCCCCATCTGAAAATGGGGTGAATGGTAGCCCAGGGTCCCAGGGGGCTCTGGGGGCAGTGGGGACACACTCAGTGGGTGCTCCATCGAAGCTGTCAGTTCTCGCTGGGAGAGTGGGAGGGGCCAAGCTGTTTGCAACGGGGAAACTGAGGCTGGCGAGTGGGTGGTGAGCCCAGCCTGGACGGAGGGTCCTTTTGTCCCGGCGTGGGAGCAACAAACGCACGGCGGCCCCTCCCCCTGTGTCTGCACCCCCCCCCCGCCACTGCGCCCCATCCCGGCCTCTCCCCAGCTCACACATTAGACCCAGCGTTCCGCGAGGTGGGGCTCTCTTTGTGTCTTCAGGGGTCCCCAACCCCCATGAGGGGCCGGTGTGGACAGATGGACTGAGGGCAGCTGCACAGAGCCCTCCCCCTTCCTGCTCCCCACCAAGCCATAGCCATTCCCCAAGTCCTGATTTTTCATTAAAACAGCAGCGGGCTCCCAGCCGCCCAAGGTCATGGTGGGGCTGCGAGGGGAGCTGAATGTGGGCCATTACGCGGGCCTCTAATGTCCCTGTGGCCGCGGCTGGCGCGATCAAGCACCGGGGACACTCCAATTTCCGACTGTCCCGCGGCGATCGTATCAGTGCCTGAGTGATCTCCTTGCTGGCGGGCGGCGGGGACGCAAGGGGGCAGCGAGCCCGGCCACCCAGCAGCCCTCCCTCGGGAACAAAAGGATACACCTTGTGGCTGGCTGGGCTGAGAAACGGCAGCACGGGTCTCCCTTGTCCCCCTCGGCCGTGCTGAGTTGGAGCCTGGTATGTCTGGGCCGGCCGGGTGAGGGCAGGCACAGCCCCTGGGTGCCACCCACACGGGGAGGGTGCACAGAGAGGGTAGAGCCCACGCCCAGCCACCCCCGGACCCCAGGTTTGAAAAAAGGCCCGTGACTCTGGGTGGTAGGCAGCAGTCGGCAGCGACACTGACCTGCTGAGTGCATGCGTGTTCGGGTGGGCGAGGGGGTCTGATGACGCGGGGTCCCCGAGCCTCGCGGCTCCCCAGCAATTCTCATGATTGCCCGGATGTCCGCACGTAGCCGCCCGTGTGGAAGGGGCTCAGTTCCAGAGCTGGTGGCTGGGAAGCCTGTTCTGGGCTGAGAAACTATTTTCTGGAACTTGGCTACTCGAAAACCGGAAACAGCCCGGCTGTCCTTCGACTGGGAAACAGATAAACGGCCCAGGCCCGTGCCTGCGAGGGGTGGCGCCCGGCGATTCAAAGGCTGCGGCCCCGTGGGTGAGCCTCGCGGGCAACGTGCCGGCTCCAAAGACCGCACGCCGCCTGTTCCACCGCCGTGGCAGAACCACGGCCACGCACAGCGCAGCGGATGCTGCCGGTGGCTGGGGGGTGGGGGGCGAGCTGGACGCACAGGGGAGTTGGGGGTGTTGGGACGCACAGCGGTTACGCGACCACGTGCGTGTGTAAGACTCTCAGCACCGAACGCGGAGAAGGGTGAGCCTTGCCGCGTGTCAATTATACGATAACAAAACAGCAGAAAGGATTCTTTTCCTTTGCTGCAGACACAGTCGGCAGCCTGTGACGGGTCTGGGCCAGACGCCCCGCTCGGAAACCCTGTACCTCTGTCCCTCTCTGGGCTCTCAGGTGGCTCTCTGCCCCTCCTCCCCCCGCCCACCCCCGGCCCAGCCTCCTGGCCTCCCTGGCCTGTTGGGGACTTTCCCCAAACCCCAAAAGCAAACCCGCCCCAAAAGATGCCAGGGTGGGGGACGGGGGTGGAGGTTGGAGCTGGCATATCTCACAGCTACTCAGCTCCCGGGCCCGCTTTCCCATTCCGGTCACATGCCTGGAAGCTGACGGGCTAATGAAGCATCGGGGCTCCTTCCAAGGTGGGGGCTTCCCATTTGCCCTTCCATAGCGGTCACTGAGATTATAGGGAGGCTCCCGGGAGGGGCGTGTCCCCCATTTCCCGCCGGCATCCGCCTCCCTGCCCCCCCCCCCCAGCTCCAGAGCCACATGCAGGGCCCCGCCCCCCGAGCCCCCCACTCCCTGGCCACCGACAGCCCCCTGTGGGAATCGCGCGCCGATGGGAATAGCGACTGCGGATGGGTCTCCCTCCCTCCCTCCGTCTGCAGGAGTCGCGAAGCTTTGCCTCGGCCCCCGTAGCACGTGGCTGCTCTCACGGTCGCCTGTGTCTGCAGTGTCGCATCGTGCTCTTGGCCCCCCGTAACCGTGCTACGTATGTCCCCCCACAGGGCAGGGGAGCCCCCACCGGCCCCCCTCGAGGATTGGGAGTCTCTCACCTCCTTGTGGGCCCCGGAGGGGGGGGCTCTTCTGGTGGAGACGCACGTTTGATGAGCACCTACTGTGTGCCAGCCCCGTGTGGAGGGTCCGGGCTGTGCGGTGCCGAGGCCACCAGACAGACAGACTGCCGTGCAGCCGGGAGGGCGTGAATCAGAGTGCCAGCAACTGCTTTCCAGCGTCCGCGTGCCCGGCTCTGGGTGCTTCCGGAACGTTCTCATTTTACAGATGCAGAAGCAGAGGCCAGGAGAGCCCGGGGCCACCTGCCCGGGTTGGGAGGGCACTCGGAGCGTCCCAACTGTGGCTGCACAGGAGAGCATCCCTTCTGACCCCTGCCCTCGCTCCTGCCCTCACCCCTCCCCAGACCAGGTGTAGGAGCATCCTGCATTTTGTAACGTTCCCAGGCGATTTGCTGCGCAGCCTGGATCCCTGGATGGACCCCGCCGCACTCCCTTGACTGTCCTGAAATGAAAATCACAGGAAATAAAACTCACTTCGCGTAGGATTTCGAAAAAAGTCAATATAACGTTCTGAGTGTAATATAAAGGGTGTATTACCATGGTTAAAGGGGAATCAGTGATTCTCAAGTACTGTGTCTTTGGCTACGTGAGCGCCCGCCCCGTCTCCAGCAGGAAGCCTGGCCCCGGGGCACGGATCCGGATCCGCAGTCCCGGCCGCAGCCGGAGGTGCCCGGGAGACCGTGGGCCGCCGTTGCCGCGTCTGTGACGTGACTTCCCCAAACGGTGACGTTCCCGACAGAGCAAAGCCTCTTACCCTCAGGTAGGTGCTTTCCAGTGGCTTTTGAACACTCTCGCGGATTGTGAGCCTCCAGTTTGGGTAAATCACAAACAGCCTTTCACGTGGGACATCCAGAGCTGGGGTGAGACTCAGGCAGTGCTGTTGGCGTGGGCCTACACGACGAGGGGTCCCCTCACTGCTCACGGAGCCACATCGTGCTCGTCGTGAGGACCCCGGGAGCACTTCCTGACTCTAAAACACCCCGTTGGAGCCGAGGCCACCAAGCTGTTTTTTTCTTTTCTTTTCTTTTCTTTTCTTTTCTTTTCTTTTCTTTTCTTTTCTTTCTTTCCTTTCCTTTCCTTCCTTTCCTTTCCTTTCCTTTCCTTTCCTTTCCTTTCCTTTCCTTTCCTTTCTTTCCTTTCCTTTCCTTTCCTTTCCTTTCTTTCCTTTCCTTTCCTTTCCTTTCCTTTCCTTTCCTTTCCTTTCCTTTCCTTTTCTTTTTTTAACGTTTATTTATTATTGAGAGACACAGAGAGACAGAGCATGAGCAGGGGATGGGCAGAGGGAGAGGGAGACACAGAATCCAAAGCAGGGTCCAGACTCAGAGCTGTCAGCACAGAGCCCGACGCGGGGCTCGAACCCACAAACCGTGAGATCATGACCTGAGCCAAAGGCAGACGCTTCACCGACGGAGCCCCCCAGGCGCCCCTGAAGCCCCTGAACTTTTAACCATCACGATGTAGTCTGTGGGAGACAAGGAGCCTGAACAGAGGGCACCTTCACCTGCTGGGGGCCTGGTGGCTCACCCGCGTCACCGGCAGAGTTTCCAGAGGCGCGGAGAGTGGGCAGGGCGACACCAGCAGGACAGAGCACAGGAGACTCGAGGCTGGGGCTGGGGTGTGGAAAGCCAGGCACTCGATCCGGGCTCCAGGGAGCCCCACAATCAAGAGAAATCACGCTTTAGTGGAATGTTCTTAGAAGTTATAATTAATTTAAAATACCCACAGTGAACAAAACACCCCAAACACTCAATAAATAAAATAAAATAAAATAAAATAAAATAAAATAAAATAAAATAAAATAAAATTAATTAATTAATTAAATCAATAAAAGAGGGTCAGAACTGCTCTCCTTCCCTTTCGCCTCAGCGAGGCAGGCTGCTCAGGGCTGTCTCCTTGGCAGAGGGGGCCCATCCGCTCGCGGTGGCCCTACGGCCCGTGGCCCCGTCATGTTCAGAGCATTCCAGACCCTTCGTGGCCACACCGCCGAGTACCCGTCAAGGTGGGGCCTGACTTTGCTGCCTTGTTGGGTCCCTGTCTGGCAGACTCAGAGCCCCGCGGCCTGGCACGGGAGGCGGGAGGCCAGGGTGATGGCCCCTTGGGTGCCACGCTCCTCTGAGAGCTACTGGGGCACTCAGGGGCTCTTGGGCCCCCGTGGGCATCTGTGAGGTCCATCGGGGCGGTGTCACTTCACCCGAAAGGCCGCGTGGCTCCGGTGCTGGTGTGGGACCCGCCGTGCTGGCCTGCTCGGGGGGCTTTGCAGTCTCCTGGCCCCTTCAGGGGCGCACAGAGGCGGGAAGCCCGCTTGCTGGGTGCCCTGCGGGGCACAGGGGTCAAGTGTCCTTGGCCGGCTGGCCACACCAGGCCAGTGAAATCGTCCCTGGGCCTGGGCGTGAAATGTTTAGAACCCACCTCAGGAGGCTCAGCCGGGATTGAGAGCCAGTGGACCTGTGAGTCTAGGGGGGTAAGTTGCTCTGGTGCCTGCTGTCGTCAGGCTGCCCCCGACCCTTCCCGGGTCAGGGGTGGGAGCAGGGCGGGGGGACAGGCAGCGTGGTAAGGCCTAGCACCTTGTACTACATACGTCTTCCTCTGGAAACGCCTTCGCCACCTTGTTCTTTCGGGAAGCAGTTGATTCCTGATGAGCCAGGTCATATGCCGCCGTGCGACCCGGGGTGAGCCCGTGCCGGGGGGGGGCCTCACCTTGCGCAGGGGCTCCCCAGCTGCGCGTGTTCTCCGCGTCCCGGGGCGGACCCCAGGCGGGCTCCCCATCTCGCAGAACCGAAGGCTGAGGGACAGAGGAGCAAAGTCAGCCACCCGGAGCCCCTCGCGGGTCGTGTGTGCGCGGGTCCCGGGCACCTGCCCCCCGCCGGGCCGTGACCCTCTCTGTCTGGAGGGCTGAGACCTTTCTGTGCCCTCTCGATGTCGTCCCCCGGAGCCCTAGAGGGCAGCTTCTCGGAGGCGCAGCCTGCTCAATCTGTCTGGCTGGCACTGCCTCACAGCTGTTATTACATTTCGCGCCGAGTGGCTCGGATTTACTGGGTTATTGGCTCATTTTTCATGCTGCATCTGTAGTAACGAGACTTGGAAATGAAAAGGGTGTGACGCCACCCTGTGATGGAAGAGGGTTGAGCCCGGGGGCCGGGGAGCCCGGAAAGGGCTCTGGACGGGTGGCGGGGCCGGGAGAGCGCTGCCTTCGACTCTGGGTGGAGACCAGCGTGGCCCCGTGGCCCCCCGTCTTCCCAGCTGCCAAGTGAGAGGGTCAGACCCGCCTTGAGAGTTTTACGGCGCGTAGTAGGTATTCAGTAAGTGTGGTTATGATTATGGCTATGATATGTTGTAACCGTAACGTATATTTTATGAGTCATAAAATAATAGCGCTGTTTTATTTGGGGGACCTCCCCGAAAACATAAATACGAGAAGGAACCATGAAACGGCTGGCTTGAGAATAGCTTCCTCTCTGATATTCAATTATCTTCCCCTTCCCTCTCTCCCTTCGTCTGCAATCTGATTATTTTGGCTCCCACAATGCACTTTGCCAACACATCGGAGTCTCTCCTGAGAGCAAAGGAGCCCTATAAGGAGCTCGGACGGCAGCCGCTCTCTGTGGGGGTGGGGGTGCGAGCGAGACCTCTTAAAAAGACCCCTTCGTTCTTAAGATCCCCGGGCCGGCGGAGTGCTGGGAGAGGCTGGCCCGCCGTCTCCGTGCCGCTGTCTCCATTTTCCAGACGGGAAAGACCGAGTGACCGGCCCAAGGTCACAATGCAATTCAGCAGCAGGGCTAGGATTCGAGCTCAGGGGTCCAGATCGGAGAGTGTTCTCCGTTTCAATACTCAGGCATCATCTGGCAAATATTTACCTGCCTCCGAGGCTCAGTGCTCGGGCGGGCCTGCAGGGACCACGTCAGGCCCCACGGAGGCCACGGCAGAAAGGACAGGTGGATGAAACCACAGATCACATGACTTAAATGCGGCCAAGGGCTTCGAGGAAAGGTCACAGGGGGCTGCTTGGGTGGCCGGGGCCGGGCCTTCTGTGTGCGGGGTCAGGACGGCCTGGAGGAGGCCACCCAGATGGGGCAGACGCATAGGGACAGGTGCCTGCTCTGGACAGATGGGGCGGCAAAGGCCGGGGGGCTGGAGGGGGGGCCCGGGAGTGTTGGGCAGCGTCCTGTGCTGTTTCGGCCGTTTGCAAGGTTTCCACGTAGGCTTGTGATGTGGATCTCGCCCTCTGCCTCAGCTGCAGATGGGATCTGGGTGCCGGGGCCAGTGCGAGGCTCCCGCAACGGGCCGCCCGCCCACTTGCCACATCCAGACCCTCCTCAGGGGCACAGGTGTCCCAGGTGGATGACGGCTGCTGGTCAGAGAAAGCACCGAGCCCGCCCCAAGAAAAGTCGGGGCGCCTGGGGGGCTCAGTCGGTGAAGCGTCCGACTTCGGCTCAGGTCCTGATCTCACCGTCTGTGAGTTCGAGCCCCGCGTCGGGCTCTGTGCTGACAGCTCGGAGCCCGGAGCCTCCTTCGGATTCCGTGTCTCCCTCTCCCTCTGCCTCTCCCCTGCTCGTGCTCTGCCTCTGTCTTTCAAAAATGAATAAACATTAAAACAATTAAAAAAAAAATGAGGAGAGCCAAGCGCTCTGAAAAACCAGTCCCCTGGTCACGTGGGAGTATCGTGAGAAGGAGGGCGGTTCCGTGCACTTTTCCCTAACGCCTGCCTGCGTTCCCGGGGTTGCCAGGCCCCCGAGGGCCCTGACGAAAGCGAAGCTTTGCAGATTCCTTGGCAGGTATGTTTCTTGCTGGTCCAGCGAGGTTTCACGTACTGGGTGGCTGCTCCAGCCTGTCCAGGGCAGACCTCGGGCATGAGCCCAGCCTCCCCTCATCCCCGAATCCCACCAGGCAGTGGGGGCCCGTCCCGCCGAAACGAACCCGGCTGGACACCCGCTTTGTTCTTTGGCGTCCGAGGTCTGTGTGACAGTGTTGACTCACCGTGCGTGCTTCCACGTGGCAGGAGACAAAGGTCCTGTGGCCTCATTCTATCCTTTTCTCCGCTGGGCAAAAGCCCAGGAGGGTGTCCAGGGAGTGGTGGCTCAGTGAGAGAGCCCAGGACCCACCTCACAGGTGGCCACGTGTGGCCGGGGCCTTCTCCGTGGCTGCTGTGGGGGGCAGGCCCTCTCTCTGGGCAGCCAGCCTTACGCCAAGGGTCCGGCTGCCTCCGAGGAGGGCTCTCCCGGGCAGGAATTAGGAACGGGAAATCTGGGGGGATCCAGAGAAGGCAGGAGAGGGGTGTGGCGGGGAGGTGGGGAGAGAGGCAGGCTCCCCGGGGCGTCCCGGGCGGGTGGGGGCTCTGCTCTGACCCCTGTGGGTTCTCCAGCGGAGCACGTGCTCTGACCCCCAGGTCTGACCCGGGCTCTTGAAAAGCCGCCCTCCCGTAAGTGAGCTCCGATGGGACGCAGCCCTTCCCACGGCCCCCAGGACACAGCCAGGCCATCGCGCTTCGAGGAGCAGCCAGCCTGCGCCCTCAACCTGCCCCGTCCCGCCCCGCTGACCGGTTGCCCTGCCCCGAGTTTCCGGGGTCAGATCCCTGCACAGGCTGGAGAGGTAAAGGAGGCACGGTGTCTGGGGCCTGTCCCCGGTGAGTGTTGCCTGTGTCCCGTTGTCAGCACGAATTTCCTCCCTTCAAGGATTTTTGTTTTATTGAGATGGAATTCACACGCGATGGACGGAACGAGTTTAAAGTGCGCAGTCCAGCGGCATTTAGCGCGGTCACGGTGCGGCACAGCTAAGCACCTCTTTACCCGGTTCCGAAACCTCTTCATCCACCCCAGGAGGAGCCCCGGCCCCGAGCCCGAGCCCCAGCCACCGCCAACCTGCCTCTTGCCTCTGCGGATTCGCCGACTCCCGACGCTTCATGTAAAAGGGACCCGACACCACGCGACCTTTCCTGTCTGCCTTCGCTCACGCGACAGGACGCGTCGGGGGCTCCCCGTGCTGTGGCATACGCCTTTTCCTTCTTCTTCTCTTGCGGGCCGTGCGGGTGGAGCCAGGATTCTTGCCCGCCCCCGGGCTCCCCATCCTGTCTCCGCCTCCTCCATGAAGCCTTCAAAGGGCGGACCCCTCTGGCCCGTCTGCCCGGGTGAGGACCTCAGCCTCGGCTTCTGAGCGTGGGCACCTCCCAGGCAGTGAGCTCGTGTCGCCCTTCTCCGTGGGTCCTCTGGGCGGTGTGCACAGTGGGCGCTTTGTAAGTGGCCAGGTTGTGACTCTCAACGGGCCCCTCCCGGTTGCGGCCCACCCCAGGACGTGGCTGCGGCCCGGGGCAGACCAGGACCAGCGGTCACCGGAGGGGCCCCGATGCCTCGCAGTGGTGGGCCAGGCGGCTTATCCAACCTCTTTCTCACTTCAAGGAAAACCACGTGCTTGGAAACTAAGATGTTGCCGGGAGAGCCCGAACGTCTTCCCTCTCTTCTGGAGAAACAGATGATTATTTTCCTTTCCTTTCCGTCTCCCCCCACCGCCCCATAGCCGAGCAGATGTTAACTCTCCAATAAATGGAAGGGAAAGAAAGAAAAAAAGACGAGAGACATTTAGCAAACTATAGCTGTGCAGGCCAGAGTTATCACTCTGACTTCAACTGGGACTATAAAATTTTATGAGCTATTAAATTGTCCTAAAGCTCCTTTAACATACAAACTCAAGTGTCTGAGATTACCCATTAAGAAAAAGTGGGTTACATGGGGAGAACTTTTTTACTATTTCCACTCGATCGTGTTCAATCAATAAAACTTCTAACTAGCCGTGCTGCTTTGGGCAGATTACGTGGGTCCTGCAGTGGACCGGCCGGCCAGTGGCCCGGACGCGCCCCGAGCGTGGCCACAGCTGGACGGCAGGGCTCCTGGCCCAGGAGGGTCACTCGAACCTTCCTGAAGGTGCTGCTTCCTGCCTGGGGTTGCACGACGGCCAGGCGGATTGAGCTGGAGGTGGGGCCCAGAGCCCAGCATGTGGCACAGAGGTGCCTGCCAAGAAGGCCGCCGGGAGCCCAACGACAGCGCCTTGGTGTGGACACGGGGCTCTGAGACCTCCCGAGCGGGACGAGGACCCCACACCAGGCGGCCTGGAGCGGGGCGGGGGTGTGTGTGTGTGTGGGGGGGCTGGTTGTCTCGGGAGGCGGGGGAGAGGGAGGACCCTGCTAAGGAGGACGGTGCTGGCCTGCCGTGTGCCGAGCACGTGTCACACGTGTGTCCCCCGAGCTAGCTCTCCAGGTGGGTGAGTCACCCCTCCCTTTCGGGAGGCGAGCCTGAGGCTCTCAGAGGATGTCCGGGCTCCTGACTGGTGAGCCACATGCTTGGCCCCTGGACGCCAGGCCAGGCGTGTCCCTGGGGTGGGGGGCTGAGCCCCGGGGTGGTGGGCATCTCACCAGGGGGATGGATGCAGAAGAGGGGTCCCCTAGCCGGTGGAGGTGCTCTCCCGCGGGGTCGCTCCCTGACCCGGAAGACTGTGGGAAGGCAGCCGCTGCTCCGTGGACAGTCCTCCCGAATCCTCCCAGGACCCCAGCTTGGAGAGGGGACAGAGGCCCGGGGAGGCACAGGCCACAGGGGGGTCTATCTGACCTCGGGCCGCACCAGGGGCTGTCTCCCCATAAAGTAAAACCCACGGCTCCGGGTGTGGTCCTGGCCGATCCCTTCTCCTGCGGCCTCGGGGTCCTCACCCGCAGAATGGGGTGACGGCACCCGCTTCACGGTGGGGTGCAGGGAGGAGACGGCCTCACAGCCGCCTGCACGTGAAAGGGCTGCACTGAAAAGAAATTAGATTCTGCGGGAAAAAAAGGAGAGATTTGGGGAACGACGGTGAATGACGGTCAGCCTTGCCTCTTCTCCTGGGAGGAGAAAGCAGGGGGGCGGCTGACGGTGGCCTGGCAGCCCGTGTGTGACAGGAACGTGAGGCCAGGCCGCCTAGGTGGGCCCCCGTGAGCCCAGGGGCAGGGCGAAGTGCCCTCCTGCTGGTGAGCTGTCCGCTGCGGGGAAGGTCGGGTTGCCCCTCGGGGGCTGGGCCCGTGGGCAGGCTGTCTGTCAGGCCTCACTGCCTTCCCGGCTTCCCAGGTGACAGCCAGGACTGTTCCGGGAGGGGAAGGGTCGACCCTGAGCCACTGTTGCCCCCGAGGCCCCATTTCTGCCCCGTCACGTCCGGTCCATAGACAACGGGGTGTGGGGGCCCAGGGACACCTTTCCTCCCTGCCCGGCAGCCGTGTCCCCAAACCTCAGGCGCTCAGGGCAGCCGGGAGGCAGGGAGGCTGGGAGGGCTGACCCCGGAATCCAAACCCGTTGCAACAGACCCGTTGGGCAATTCCTGTGGGGCCGTGCTCTGCCCGGAGCTTGGTTTCCTCATCCCGGGGTCTGGATCAGAGCAGACGCGGTTCCCTGGCTCCCTATCACTGTTTACGCGGCCGGCTCTGATCTCCTGAGCCTCTGGGGCCTGTGTCGGCAATGCTCAGGCCCGCGGGTCAGGGACACATTCCTTCCAGGCCTGTGGCCCCGGCCGCCCTGGTGCCTCTGGGCTCAGAGAGGGCTCGGGTCAGAGGCTTCCTGGGGCGGCCCAGGCGGGACGGGGCCGTGTCAGTTTGGATGTCGGGGGGTTGGGGGGGCGTTCCGGGGCTCGTGTCGGAGTGTGGGACAGGATGCGAAAGTCAGGCCTGCTGTGGAGGAACGTGCTCTGCCAGATGCCAATTAGCCTGGAATTTGGAGGCCTGTGGCCTCCCCGCCTGCCTGGCGACACCAGGCCGCTCCCGTGGGACCCTTTCTCCGATTCCTGGAGTCTCACGACCGGGGGACCCTTCTGGGGGTCAGAGGGCTCTCCGCCTCCTGCTCTCGGCTGGGTCTGGTGCAGGCCAGACCCCTGGGATCCTGACCCAGCCCTGCCACTGGCTGGGGGAGAGGCTGGTCAAGTCACTATCCCACTGTGGGCCTTGAGAAGGGAGGGGAGCCGTCAGAACTGCAAAGCGGACTGTGAATTAGGCAGCACCCCACCTTGGAGCCCAGGGTCTTTCTCTGCTCTGGAACCCCACCCCTTTGGCTAAAGGCTGACTTCTTTGTCAACAGTGATGCATCTCCAGGGCAAGGTCACTCGACAGCCCACTTTGCAGCCATTTCCACTCTAGTCTGAGTTAGCTCTTCAGCCAGCCTGCGCGCAGAGCCGGGAGGGAGGGGACGGGGTGCAGGCCATTTGTGGCGAGGGGAGCGGGGCAGGCTTCCCCTCTGGGGAAGCTGCACATCCTGAGGGTTCCTGGGAAGAGGGCCCCGGGGGGAGGAGGTATGGCCTCAGGCTGGGGGACTGCACGGGGGAAGGGAGGCTGGCACAGGGTGATGGAGCCCGTGCATGGCGACAGCTTTCCCTGTGGGGGGCTGGGCAGCCGAGGAGGGCTGTTTAGCAAGTGTGTGATGGGCTGGCACCCACGTTTTTGGGACACTGATGCTGGCAGTGAGCGCGTGGTAGACGGCTGGTGGCAGAGGTGGGGGCGGGGCTCCGAGCTCTTAAATATCCACTAAACCCCATTGAGAAACACCTGGCAGAGGAGGCTGGGGATGGGGGGACCCGGGACCCTCACGGCCTGTTGGAGAGCTCACCAGCCTTCGGCTGACGTGGCAGCCCGAGTTGGTGGCTCTGTCGCATGGGGCTCCCCCCAGACCTCAAGGCCCCTGTCTCCCTGATGATGAACCTCAGGGCTTGGTGGAGGCGTGGGGGAGGGGGGAGGCCGCTCCCGGGCTCCTGGAAGCTGCTCCTGGAACACAAGCTCTGTGACATGACATGTTAGCAGTGTCCCTGGGGAAAGGGCACTGGGGTACAGAGGTCCCGGGAGCCCGGGTGGAGGTCAAAGGGCATCTCTAGGCGGGAGGTGGAGCCTCTAACCAGACCTGCCCGCCACCCAGCACCCCTCTTGCTCCAGACCACGGCCCCCTCCTCTCGGCGCTCCCTGAAGTCCCGGGGGTAGGGAAGCCTGTTTCTGCTTTCCAGAAGACTCTCAGCTTTGTTTCCGCTTTCCTTGGCGGGCTGGGCGCCCCCTCTGCATCTTTGAGATGCCCCTGGGTCCCCAGAGGGCCATCCTGTGCCTCTCTCGTCTCCTCTTCCTGCTTGGACCGCTTCTCTCTCTCTGCACGGCAGCTCCCTGGGGCCTTGTTTGGAGAATTTCCTCAGGGATCCACACGCGCCTGTTTGTTTCTACAGGCCCGGGAGCCCCCACCTGCCCGCACGGGTCCAGCCACGGCCGGCTCTGCTCCCCACAAGGCAAGGGCCGCGTTGGGGACCCCTCAGGGCTCCGCCGGCCGGGGAGGGCGGCCCCACCCACGGGAGCACCCTAGAGGACACTGGGCACCGGAGGAAGTCCTCCCCGTGGCCCGTGTCCTTCCTTCTGAGGCGGGACTGGTGTCGCACAGAGCCCGGAGCCCGGCCCGGGGCCTGGGGCTGCTTCCCCGTCCGCTGAGGGAATGATGAGCCGGGGTGCCCGCCCTGCTGCCCTGACCCCGGCGAGAAGGGACCTGTTCCAGCAACCTCTCCTCCTTTCACGATGGGGAAGGGGGCCGTGGAGGGGCCGAGGGGCTCAGGGTCCCCCGGCCGGTGGCCGCTGTGGCCTGCCCCCTCCCCCACCCCAAATCTTCCTAGTCCCCATCGTTCCACCCCCTGCCCCCTCCCCCTGCACCCTCCGCTGAATTTTCCCACCCTGGCTTCCTCCTGCACGCAGGCGGGGAGGGGTGGCTCTGTCCTCCTGCCCAGCCTCCTCCCCCCGACAGGGTGGCACGCTGTGTTCTCCTGTGGCACGCTCACTTGCTCTCTGGCCTCGCCCACCTGCCCCCTCCCTGCCCCTCGGAGCTGGGGGGCCCTGTTCCTCCCTCCCTCCCTTCTCCCCTCCCCAAGGTGGGGTTTGGCAGCCAGGGGTTGGTGACCCAGCCATTTAGCCCTTAGGAACGGCAGCAGGCCCTGGGTCCAAGGTCTGTCGCTCTACCTACCGTGTGCCCCCGGGGCGTGCTGGGTGGGCCGGAGTCGTCTCCCCCAGGGCGGTCCGGGGGCCCGGTTCTCAGATGATGGGGAGGGGAGGCGGTGCAGGGGGGACCCAGCCCGGGGTCTGCCGCCTCCAGGGCAGGGCCAGCAGGTGCTATGTGGACACTGGGGCCCAGGGAGGGGACACCCAGCCTGACCCCCGGGAGGGGGCACCCAGACTGCGGCAGGAACACTGCCGCGGCCAGGAGGTCGGTCCCCTGTGCGTCGGTCTTGGCGGCTGGGCCCTGTCGCCCCTCCTGGCCTCTTTCCTCCCTGCCGGGACATGCCTGGTGCCTTTGTCGCTTTCCTGGGGCTGGGGGAGGACACCTCGGGCATCGGCAGACCTGTCAGACACCAGAGGGTGTCCCGAACACATGTCCCGCGGCCCACGGTCAGCGCAAGCCTGAAGACCCGGGGGGCAGCTCGGGGCACGTTCCCCGTCCCTCCCGTGGTGTCGCTGCCTCGCGCCTCACCGGGCCGGGATGCTGGAACAGAAAGCACGGTGTCTCCCTCAGTCCCTGGGCACTTTAGAAAGTGGACTCATTTGGCCTGTGGTTTCTGAGTGGTTTTGGCCCACAGGTACCCAGAGGCTCAGCCCTGCCGGGGAGTGCCACCCTCCCCCCGCCCCCAGCCGCTGGGAGCCCGAGGGGCGGACCGGCTGGCGGCCCCGGCATTGGCTGGCAGCCGTCACCCCTCACGCCCCCGCAGCCCCTCCCTGCCACCCGTTTCCTAAATGGGCCTCCTGGCGGGGAAGCCTCGTGAAGCAGCCAGGCTCGCAGGGAGCTCCTCTGCCTGCCCGGAGCCGCCCCCCGGGTTTGGGCAGGAATTCAGGGAATTGGCCGTTCCTGCCCCGCTTGGCTCGCCAGCAAAACAGAGGACAGAGCGGGCTCCCGGGCATGAGCCCCGGGGCCTCGACGCATAGAGAGGTGCCAGCTGTGTGCCCCATCCCCGCTCTGTGGGCAGGCCTGGGGGTGCCGGTCTGGCCTCTCGGGCAGGGAGGGGCGCAGCTCTGGGGCCAGGCAAATAGGGGGCACCTGTGACCTTAGAAGGATGTTCCCCTGGGTTTCAGTGTTCTCCTGCTTCACAGGGTTCATTTCACTTACTCATCAAGCATTAACTGAGCACCTACTACGTGCCTGTCACTATTCTGCCCAGTTCTCCTGCTGCCCCTGCCTGCAGGCCTCATACATTATCTTCCCCCCACCCCCCCCCCCCAGGCCAGGCTGATGGCCCGAGGCCACACGTGTGTCTCTCGCACAGCGTGGCACGTCTCACCCGGCCAGGCCCCGGTCTGTGCGTGTCCCTCCAGCAGGGTGAGCCGACCTGAGTACGGTGCTGTCCCTCCAGCACCCGGCCCTGAGTCGGGCACACGGCCGGGTCTAGCGGTGTGGGGGAGCAGATTACAGGGGGAGGTGACAGCCTCTGGCCCCTCCGCCGGGCGAGGCCGAGCGCCCTGACCCAGTCACCGAGCAGGGCCCGGACGTGGCCGCACGCCTCCCGCCTACGATGCAGAGGTGGGTGGTGGCGGCCGTGGTGCCCCGTTGCGGGCACCTTGCTGGGCAGCGCGGTCTGTCGGGCGGACTTCACATCTGCCCTGGCAGGCAGGTGGGGCTCTGCCCATTTTGCAGACAAGGCAAGTGACCACTTGCCTCAGGTCGACAGAGCCGGGAGCGGCTGAGGTGGCTCGAGAGCCCGGCCTTTGCCGGGAAGGCCAGGCTTTGGCGTCCGGACCACGCAAGGGCCCGCCTCTCCCCGCGCCTGGATGGGCCCCAGGCTCGCCTGCCCGCCCCGCTCGCCTTGGCCGCCGCCTCCTGCAGACGCCCTGCCTCCAGACGCGGGGTCGCCTCGTTCCACGGCCCTTAATTAGCTCCCCGGGGAGCGGGGCTCCCTGCTCCCGTCCAAGGGCGGTGCTGACCCGGGTCTCCTCCTGCTGGGTTCCCAGGAAGTGCTGGGATGAGCCGGGAGCCGTGCGTACCCACACGCGTGGCAAGCGACACGCACAGACACGGCACCCCCACCCCCCGGGCGCCCGCCCCCCCGCCCCCCGCCCCGGGCTCCCTCCTGCCGGCTCACATACAGAACCCAGTACGCTCAGGCCGCGGTCGGGAGCCCGGGCACACCCGTGGTGGCCTCTGAGGTGACCCAGCGGGAGCTGGGGCGGGGGGCAGCCCGGATGCCCTCCCACACGCACTCCTCCCGCAGCTGGGCCTCCTTTTGCCAGGCTTGTGTGTTTTCCAGTCCTTTGTGTCGGCAGAGGCTTTCAAAGCACTTCAGGCTTGTTTACTGAGCTGAGCAAGAACATTTTGTCTCCTCTGCGAGCCAGCCTTCCAGAAGCATCAGGAACGTGCCCGTCTCTGCTCTGGCCGGCCGTGCGCTGTGCCAGCAGCAGCCCCCAGCTCCTTAAAGGGACAGCTGGGTGCGCCCCGGAGCAGGACACGTGGGGCTGGACGCAGTCTAGGCAGCTGCACTGTCCCGGGGCAAGCACAGGGCCCACCGTGCGGGGGAGGTGTGGGAGGGTCCTGGTCTGTAGGGTGGGTGGGCCCCCTAGGGACCAGTTTCCCAGCGCCCCCCCCCCCCCCCACTTCCCCAATCCCCCAGGCGTTGCTGATTTGGAGCATGACCTCGGTCTTGGTCTTCCCAGATGGCCTCTTCCCGGACCCCCTTCCCTGCCCGGCACCTCCCTCCGGCCCTACTAGGTCCCAGCCCCCACAGCGACTGCCCTTTGACGTCCAGCAGGGCTCCTGAGTGACCCCCCGCGGAACCTTCCCCTTCACCCCTTCTCGCTCCGGGACCTGTACCCAGGCCTCACTGCTTCCTGAGCTCGAGGCCCCTTTGGACATCAGCCTTGTTGGCACGTGACTTTAGGCAAAAGAAGGCAGAGTCCACCTCTCTCCTCCGAGGTCTGAGGAGGCTTGCCAGGGACACACGCGTTTCAAAGAAGACAGATGGAAAAGCAAAGCCAACTCCAGGGGGCGTGGTTGGGTGGCGAAGCAAGCACAGGGACCACGTGGTCGTCCTGAGTGCTGTGGTGAGCTTCCTGGCGGACATGGCGAAAAGGGAAATATGACCAAAGAGAGGCTCTTTCTGTTCAAGAGAGAAGCCTCTTATGACATCATTTGGAGGATCCTTAACCCACGCCTGGAGGGGCAGGTGGGCTGGAGAAGGTGCAGCCTGTATTCCTTCTGGGGCTCTCGCTTCTTGGGCTCCCTCCAGTCTCTTCCTACCTTACTCTGCTTGCCGTGGTCACAGGGGACCTTGACCTTCACCCAGCGTGTCCAGGCCCCAGCAGAGGGCAGAGGCTCTGGCCAGGGGGCCTCAGGCCAGAGGTCACGGGGGGCTTTGGGCTCAACACAAGCTGGAGAACCCCCGTGATGTGTGTGTGCTGTTCACCTCCTGGGCCTCTGCTCCCCAGGGTGTGAGACGGGGTGGGGAGCCTATGAAGCACTCAGTGACCGAGCGGACGCAGCTAATGCCACCCTGACCCCGTCCCCAGGGGCCACCGGCTTGCCCCGCGACCTGGGAAACTTTTCCGGTGCCTGAGCTGACACTGGCCAGGGATCACGGTGAGGCCCTGGGCCGCAGGATGACCCACGGAAGCCACAGGTCTTCCTTCCCACCTGGCTCTGAGACCTGAGGTTACTAACTCCCAGCCACGGAGAGAGGCCCCTCCATGGTGGGCGTGCCCAGCCCTCGAGGGTCTCAGGGCCCTCAGCGATGGTCACTCTTGTGCTGGGAGGGTGGGCTCCTTCCCGGGGTCTGGGAATCGCTCACGACGCACCTCAGGCTTCCCCGGACCCGTGCGGATGGCTGTTATTCCTGTGCGTGTTCCTGTGGCTGCACCTGGCGGGATGCCCCAGCAGGTGCTCTGTACCCGACAGGGTCTCCAGAGGGTGCTCCGTATCCACTGGGTGCTCCAGCAGAGCCGGGGTGCCCGCCCCCGGGCCGCCGTGTCCTCTCTGAAGCCTCTCCTCCCACGGCCCCACCGCCCTCGCTGGGGACTGGGGAGCCCGGGGCCTGTGCCCGGCGACCTGAGGGATGGCGTCTGCGGACCCTGGGTCTGATCCTGGCCCTGCCCAGTGCTTCCCTGTCCCTTTCTCTTGGCCGCAATCACCCCATTCTTTCCCTAATTCCCCACCACCTAGGTAGCCTCGCCCCCTCTCCTTCCCTCCTCCTGTTGCCCACCTGCCCGGTGCCCTGGAGCCCCCGTCCTCCCCCTGCCTGCCTGCAGCCCACGGACCAGTGACCCCAGCCTGAAAACAGGGCGGCCAGTCCAGGCCAGGCCCAGGGAGGTGACGCGTTTTCCGGCTGGCCTTGCACCTGCCCTGCCAGGTCGGTGCGGGTGCAGGTGTGGGGACGGAGCGCCCAGGAGTTTTGAGGGGTGTCTGCTCTTTGCGGTGCCCACAGAGGCAGGTACAAATTGCTTGGCTTCCAAGTCCCCGACAAACGGGTTTGTGGTGAGTTGCCGGGGGCTGGAGACGATGGGTAACCAGCCCCCTGGGGAGGACTGGCGACCCTGGCCTTCCCCGAGGAGGACGTGCCCACTCCGAATGGCTGGCCTCTGTGCGGCCCCGCTGGGGCTGGTCCAGGAAGTGCTCGCACGCCCATCTGACAGGCAGGTGAACCGAGGCCCGGGGGGACTCAGAGAGTGGCTCTGGGCTGCGGCCTGCTGGGGTTGTGTCTGAGGGCGACTCATCCGACGGGCACCACGGGCCAAGCTGGCTGCGCCCCGTCCTGCCTCCGCCCCACACGCTGCTGGGTCCCCAGAACTCGCTGGGGCCTGGGAACTTTGCGGGCCCTGGAGTTTTGTCCCTAACACGTTTCCCTGCATTTTCATGCCGGGGTGTCAGGACGGTAGGGGCTTCTCCACCTGGTTTCTATTCACACAAAGCTCCTCAGAGGGACTTTGCCCCCCGTCTGACGGCCTGGACTCGCGTCTTGCATCTGGCAAACAGGAAGCCGAGAATCCTGCCAGAAGAAAAGCCAGAGGACGGGCCCCCGGCCATCTCTCTTAAAGCTCACCTCTGGGTTCAGAAGACGGAGGGCGGGGGCAGGGAGGGGGTGCACAGTGCAGGCTGGGGGCCTGGAGCCCGGGCTGGTGGCTTCGGGGCCTCCGCGGAGCCCGCCTGGCCACTCTGGGCTGTGTGCCCTTGCTGGGCCCGCGCACCAGGCCTCAGTTTCCTCATCTGGACGAGGCGTAGCCATTTAACGCACCCGCAGTGGCGCGGCCCCAAAGCTGGGCTGAGCCCTCGTGGCTGTGTCCCATTCTGGAAGCCCAGCCCTTTGGTGGGCACGGCGGTGAGCGGGGCGCCTGGGGGGCTCGGTTGGCGAAACGCCGACTCTTGGTTTTGGTTCGGCTCGGGATCTCACGGTTCGTGTGTTCAAGCTCCGCGTTGGGCTGGATGCCGACAGCTGCCGACGGTGCGGAGCCTGCTTGGGATCCTCTCTCTTCTGTCTCTCTGCGCCTTCCCCGCTCACGCTCGCGCTCTCTCTCAAGACTAAATAAAAGCTTAAAAAGACCGCAGTGAGAATCGTTCGCGTGGTGGAGGTTTGGGGTTCCCCGAGGCAGCTGCTGGTACCTTGGGGTGTCCCCACAGAAGGCACAGCAGGGGACGGCGGGGAGGCCTCATCACCGCAGGCCGTGAGGAATCTGGGCGTGTCCTGCCTGGGGCGATGGGGAGCCACCGAAGGGTGAAAGCAGGGGGCGGATCCTGACGGACACCCCTCTTTCCTGACTCGGCAGCCGGACCCCCGCTTCGCCCCTGCCCTCCCCTGGGCGAGGCTGGCCGGTGCGCCCCCAGCCCCTTGGAAACGAAAGGCAGAGCTCGGGAAGCAGAGGCAGAGGGACTTGAGCTCGAACGTCACGGGGACGCTGGCCAGTGCCTGGTTCGCTGCTTAGCGTCCTACCTGCGCGCTCACGTCGGATTTTGCTGCCCGAGGAGGCGAGTGCTGCTGTCTCCGTCCCGCGGCTGTGAGAGGCCCGAGGTGCGCCGGTGACAGGGTGACAGGGCCGGGAGTCCCGGCCAAGTCTCCTCACTGGAAAGCCCGGCGCTCCGCCAGCTCTCCCCGTCCCTGCCGGTGGGGAAGGACGGCTCCCGAAACGGCACCTTTGCAGACGCCCTGAAAACCCTGTTGGCCACGTGCCAGTGTCCCCCGGACCCTCTCCAGGGCTGGGGGCCGGTGGGGCGGTGACACACTGTCAGTCACATGTCACGTCTGGCTCCGATGTAGTATTTACGTTTCTGCAGCGAGCACGTGTTGCCTTTATCATCAGCAAAGCTAGTTGGGTTGCGGAAAGGACGGAGAAAGACCCCGGGGCCCCCCTCGCTCTCGGACGTGCCCGCTTTCCATCTCCCCCTGTAGGAGGAGGGTTTCAGAAGCCCAGCCCCAGAATTTCTGTTCTTGGCGGAAGCGTGGAACCCAAGCCGGGCATCTTTATCCTGGCTGCCCGCGCAGCCTCTCTGGGGCGTGAGGGCGGGAGGGCCGGGTTCCCACACACCCATCTCAGAGGGAGAGAACAACATCTGCCTGTGGGATCAGCTCTTCTCGATCTGCACACACAGAGTGCCAGTGGGGGAGGGGCAGAGAGCGAGGGAGACACAGCATCCCAAGCAGGCTCCGGGCCCCAAGCCGTCGGCACGGAGCCCGACTCGGGGCTCGAACCCACGAACGCGAGATCACGACCTGAGCTGAAGTCGGACGCTTAACCGACGGAGCCGTCCAGGTCGCCCCTCGTCTCGAGGGCTTTTAGGTTTTGCACCTCCCCGGCCATCGGGTGTCCCAGTGGTCCATGCAGGTCAGGGGTGGTGACCCCGCTTAGGGGCCGAGCAGATGTGGGTCCCGCCCCGACCGTGAGAGAGCACCCGGGCTGGGAGCCGGTTGGTCTGGCTTTTCGTCTCCGCCCTGCCACCCACTCACTGGGCAACCCCGGGTGAGAGTATCGGTCACCTTAGCAGTCACCTAGTTGTGAGCCAGGGGCCACGAAGGACACCAGAGCCCACGTCAGGAGGATCAACAGAGAGAATTTAGTGTGCAGAACTGTCCGAAAGGCGCTGGAAAGGCCAGATGGGAGGCACCTAGAGACGAGCACTCGGGGGGCCAAGGGTGTTCCATGGTCCCCCGTGGAAGAAGGGGCCCCTGGCAGGGGCTGAACCACAGAGGTGGCCGCTGAGACACGCAGCCCAAATCCCCGCTCCGGGACGGAGGTACCCGTTCTCCCAGCTGCTGGGCGGGCCACCTGCCGACAGCTCGCAGCTGAGTTCTTTTCCAGGAATCGCCTGGGTGGAGGGCGGCCGCCTCACGCAAGCGCAGCCTGCATCCCAGACCGGCGGGTGTGGGGCACAGAGTCTCAGCCCCCTTAACGGCGAGGGGCCATCGTGGCCTCAGAGCCTTGGCTGCCGCGGGCTTCGCTCTGGCCAGTCCTGTACCCCTCCCCCGCGATGGGTGCTGCCCGCCGGGAAGCCACCTGCACGCGGATCTCCACTTCAGAGTCTGGTCCCCGGAGGATCTGACGGAGGGAAGTTGGACGTGGCTCCAGGAAGCAAGTTCTAAAGTGGGGTTTGGGTCGTACGTGAGGTGGTGACCGTACCCGGTAGGTGACGGCGGCGTGACTGCTAGCACCGTATCCAGTGCTGGACCGGGACGGCGGACTGGTAGAAGGGAAGGCGATCTCTCAGGCGTTCACTGTTTGGGGGAGAAGCGGTCATTGTCAAGACGACGCGTGGCCTCGGGTGTCATCAGTGGACAGGGAAAGCACAGCGAAAGCCCGAGCACGGCTATTCGGCAATTTAAGATCAAGGGCGGGGAGATGTCAGCAAAAATCGTGGACTCCAAACTCTGCCCCTCTATACAACAGAGAGAAAAATGGGCAGAAGCTGTTGGTATGTCCTCCCCCGCGCTGCGCCCCGCCACACTCTGGAAATTAACCGGAGGCTCCCTGCAACCCGGGGAGGGCTCGCTCAAGAAACACGGCGGATTCCCAGTGAGAACGGCGGGCTTTATGGCATTTTAACCACCCCAGTCCCCTCGCCGCTCTTCAGCTCAGCAGTAGCTGTGACAATAACAGCCTGCCTGCAATGCCAGAGAAGGCAGAACAGACCTCGCTCACAAGGCATCCTAATTCATTGTCCTGACTTGTCTTGTGGTCTCTGGAAGACCAGCCTGAAAGATTCGTTTCCGTCTCACCTAACTCAGAACTGGCCTCGTGCTAAAGACGCACACCCAGGGCACTTGTTAAAACCCTCTGCTGGCTGCTGCCAGTGCTGCTGGTCAAGAGTTGTGGCAAGCCACGGACTGATCGAGTTTGGGAGGAAAGGCTGGGGACCGAGGGGTCCTGAAGGGCTTTGGAAAGCTCTGAGTTACTCCTAGGTCAAGTGCACATTCAAGAACGCACGCTCAGGGAAGGCCGAGAGGGCCCTCAGCTCTCACCTTCCGCTGACCTTGAGGCTTAGAAGAAGCAGGAAATGAAGACTAAGGCAGAGCTGGAAGCTGCCAGCTGAGTGTTGAAGGTTTGCTGCAAATGTACACAGAGCCTCTTGGCAAAGACTGGAAGATTTCTTTTTGGCACTAAGCCTTTAAGGCAGTCTCTGTCCAATCAGGAGCGGACCATAAGCTAACAAAACAGAGGCTTTGGGGACATACATGGCACAGAATACCCTTTACAGATTTCGTTCAGGGAAATCACCAAAAACGACAACGACAACAGCAAAGAACCCGAGAGTTACAGCAAAAACAGATCCCGGGGAGGAGGGAGACTCTGGTCTTCAGGATCGCCACATGATCATATTCAAAATGCCCGGTTTCCAACGAAAAGTTGCAAGGCACGCAAAGAAACGAGAAAGCGTGGGCTCTATCCAAGAGAAAGAGAAACCAGTAGAAACTGTCCCCAAAGAAGTCCAGACATTGGACTTTCTAGAAAAGGCTGTAAACCAACAATTTTAAATATGTTCAGTGAGCTAAGGATACTTTGTCAAAAGAACTGAAGGTTTCATCCAACTGAGGATATCGAGAGAGACAGAAAGTATAACAAAGAAATAGAAATTTTGGAATTGAAAAGCACAGTAACTGACATGAAAAAAAAAAGAAAGTCCCTAGAGCAGTTCAACAGCAGATTTGAGGGAGTGGAGTCAGCAAACTTGAAGGTAAGTCAGTTAAGATGATCCAGTCTTGGGGCGCCTGGGTGGCTTAGTCAGTTGAGCGTCCAGCTTTGCCTCGGGTCACGATCTCGCGGTTTGTGAGTTCGAGCCCCACGTCGGGCTCTGTGCTGACAGCTTGGAGCCGGGAGCCTGCTTTGGATTCTGTGTCTCTATCTCTCTCTGTCCCTCCCCTGTTCACGCTCTGTCTCTCAATAATAAATAAATGCAAAAAAGAAAATGATCCAGTCTCAGAAATAGAAAAAGGAATGAAGAGAAATGAACAGAGCCTCAGAAGTCTGTGGGATAGCAGCAGACGCATCAAAATACATGTCGTGGGAGTTCCAGAAGGAGAGGAGCGAAAGGAAAGGAAAGAAGGCCGATCAGAGGAAATAGCGGCCCCAAACGTCCCCAATTTGATGAGAAATATTAATGTCCACATCGAGGAGGCTCAAAGGACTCAGAGATTCACACCTAGAAACATCACAATCAAACCGTCAAATGGCGAAGACAAAGTGACGATCTCGAAAGCAGCGAGCGAGAGAGCAGTGACCTGAGTGCACAGGCAATCTTCAATACCCTTAACAGATGATGTGCTTTTAGTTTGTAACTCCCTTTACAAAAATATCTGATTTAAAAGACAAGTGCATATAAATAAATAAAGGGGATTAGGAGATCCAAACTACCAATTCTAAAATAAATAAGTCAAGGAGACGGAAGGCACAGCACAGGGAATATAGTCAGTGATATTGTAATGGCCTTGCACGGGGACAGACAGTGGCTACACTACGTCAACGAGCCCTGTGTGATGTATAGAATCATTGCAGCGATGTATGCACACCTGAAACTGATACAGCAGTGCTAATTATGCTTTAATAATTAAAAAAAGCTGCATAAAGTAGCCATTATAAGCCTAGGTTGATGGGCACACAATGTATCGAGATGTAGGTTGGATGACAATAATTGCGTAATGGTAGGATGGAGATACACAGGGGCAAAGTTCTATTTTATTTTGTTTTTTTTTTTTGTTTTATTTTAAGTTTTTTAACGTTTATTCATATTTTGAGAGACAGAGCAGAGCGTAAGCGGGGGAGGGGCAGAGACAGAGGGAGACACAGATTCCGAAGCGGGCTCCGGGCTCCGAGCCGTCAGCACAGGGCCCGAAGCGGGGCTCGAACTCACAGACCACGAGATCATGACCTGAGCCGAAGTCGGACGCTCAACCGACTGAGCCACCCAGGCGCCCCCAGGGGCAGAGTTTTTATATACCATTGAAACTAAATTGGTACTGGGGTGCCTAGGTGACTCAAGTCTGCCAAGTGTCCAACTCTGGCTCGGGCCATGATCTCGTAGTTTGTGAGTTCGAGCCCCGCGTCGGGCTCTGTGCCGACAGCTCGGCTCCTGGAGCTTGCTTCGGATTCCGTGTCTCCCTCTCTACTCTGCCCCTCCCCCACTTGTACTCTGTGTCTCTCTCTCTCAAAAATAAATAAACATTAAAAAAAAAAGTCCATGTCAGGAGTGCCTGGCTGGCTCAGTCAGTGGAGCCTCGGACTTTGGCTCAGGTTGTGATCTCACAGCTTGTTAGTTTGAGCCCTGACTTGGGCTCTGTGTTGATGGCTCACAGCCTTGAGCCTGCTTCAGATTCTGTGTCTCCACTTGCACTCCGTCTCTTTCTCTCTCTCTCTCTCAGAAATAAATAAACATTAAAAAAATGTTTTTTAAATGAACTAAATTGGTATTAATCTGAACTACATTGTTATGAATTAAGATGTTAGTTCTAATTGCAACTGCAAGAAAATAACTAAAAAAATGTATGGTAAAGGAAATTACAATGGTATTAAAATGGTGCACTAGAAAATACCTATTTGATACAAAAGTAGGCAGTAATGGAGGGACAGAAGAGGAAAAAACATCTACACAAAATAAATAGCAAAATGACAGAAGTTCTTTCTTATAAATATAGTAAGTGTAAATAGATTAAACTCTTTAATTAAAAGCCAGAAATTAGCAGGTTAGATAAAACAACTTGACCCGATGATACGCTGTTTACAATAGACTCAGTTTATCTTATTTTATTTAAGATTTTATTTTTAAGTAGTCTCCACACCCGCTATGGGGCTTAAACTCACAATTCTGAGATCAAGAGTCACACACTCTACTGACTGGGTCAGCCAGTGCAGCGCCCCTATAGTAGACTTACTTTAGAACCAAAGACACACTAGGTTGAAAGTAAAAGAATGGAAAATGTTATTGCATGCAAATTGTACTCAGAAGAGAGCTGGCGTGGCTCTACTAACATCAGACAAAATAGACTTTAGTACAAAAAGTGTTATTAGAAACCAAGAAGATTATAATGCTAAAAGGGCCAATCCATCAAGAAGATCTAACAATTATAAACACATATGCAACTAACAATAGAGCCTGAAAATACATGAAGCAAAAAAAAAAAAAAAAATGACAGACTTGAAAGAAGATCTAGATAATTCAACTCTAATGGTTGGTGACTTTAATGTCCCATTTCAGTAATGGACATGACAGACAGAAAATGAGTAAGGAAACCTAAAACTTCAAGCAAAACTACCAATGAGATGGAACAGATATCTATAGAACATTCCATCCAGCAGCAGCAGAACACACATTCTTCTGCGGTACTTGTGGAATATTCTCTGGCATAGACCATATGTTACAGCATAAAACAAGTCTCAGCACATTTAAAAAGATTGAAATCGGGGGTGCCTGGGTGCCTCAGTTGGTTAAGCGTCCGACTTTGGCTCAGTTCATGATCTTGCGGTTCGTGGGTTCGAGGCCTGTGCAGGGCTCTGTGCTGACAGCTCAGAGCCTGGAACCTACTTCGGATTCTGTGTCTCCCTCTCTCCGCCCTCCCTCACTCTTGCTGTCTCTCCCTCTCAAAAATAAATAAACATTAAATTTTTTTTAAAAGATTGAAATCATACAAAATGTGTTCTCTGACCACAAGCTAATGAAATTGGAAATTCATTCTAATTTAGAGGGAATTTGGAAATTCAAATACGGGAACTTAACACCACGCTGCGATGGAGCCAGTGGGTCAAAACACAAGGGACACAAGGGACACTAGAAGGTTTGAGGAGGATGAAGACCCAGGACGAGGGGTGCAATGAGTGGGGCGCTCGGGGCAGGATTTATGGCGGTCAGTGCGCGCCTCCGAAAAGAAAGGAAACCTCAGATCCATAGCCTGGCCTGCCACTGTGCGAGACTAGAAACAGGAGAACAAACATGACAGCAGAGGAGGGGTGGTGGTGGGCATCCGTAATCGTGTCACGTGCTGTAGCCGCTGCACCGAGCGGCCTTGTGAAGGTGGTGCCAGCACGCTGGCTTGGAGATGCCACCAGGGACCATGTGGCGCCATTCTTTCAGGCGTCGGATGCTCTGCTCGGGACGGGGGGTGGGGGTCAGGATCCTGTAGGAGCGGTCCCGCTCACCATCACGCCGGGTGGCCCACTCGGGAAACTTGTATTCTCCATCCCACGACTCTGGGCTCTGTGGTCCAGAGGTCCTGCCTCCCAGAAGGGGACACTTCCCCCAGGGGACACCGTGAGAACCCCATTAAACGTGAACTCGCACCTGTCAGCCGGCCGCTTGAGGCTACTTTTGGTCCCGAGGCCACCCTGGCAGGGGTAGTCGGCCCGGAGCATCAGGAGATAGCAGGGCTGCCGCAACATTCTAGCAGGGGGCACTTCCGGCCCCCGGATTATCCACTGGAGGCGTCTGTTGGTGTCTCTCTGCCCAGTTCTCAGTAAGCCCAGCAAGCAACAGCCACAGCCTGAGCAGGGGCTCAGGACCGTCGGGGATGGGGGGCCGGCTCAGCCCACAGGGGAGCCTCCCAGACCAGCAGAGGGGCTGGCTTAGGAGGGAGGAGTCTAGACTCGTGACAGAGGACCGAGGCAGCACGTGTCACCGTCCGGGCTTGAAACTGGCCGCAATGCCCCGGGGTCTGAAGAGGGGGGAAGAAATGATGCACCGTCTTCTGCTCCCTGCTCTCAAATGGGTCACTGGCACATTTTGGGGGAGGCAGCAAAAACCATCGCAAGGAGAGCTGTGAGGCGCAGGGCTGACCCTGGCGGGACGTTCCGGGCTCTCGGCTCGGCTGGGCATGTCCGCGGACCTTCCTGGGTGGAGTCCTGCCTGCTCCGGGTGGGGGGCGGGCTGCCAGCCCCCTTGCCGCACCTGCCCGCTGGGCCTTCTACCTCCCGCTCGCAGACCCTCGCTGGTCCCGACCCCAGAAGTGCCCAGCGCTTGGCTCCCAGGCCCAGCGCCCGGCAGGACCGCCGTGCTCTCCCCCCGCGGGCGGCGGGCTGGGTGCTACACCTTCAGGGTTATAACCGCGACTGGGTCCGGGGAGTTTCTTCAGGGGCCTCGTCCCGCATTTGTCCCAAGCCTGTCAGTGATGTGCAGACCCCAGAGGGCTAGGGACTCTGCCTCTTCCCACGGCAAATAAATACACTGTTTAGAGTCGCAGCTTCTCAGGGAGGCTGACGCGGATTCTATCTGTGCGCTGGGTGGAGGGGATTTCTCTGAATTTAATTATAATTTAAGTGTAAAATGTGCCTCTTCGGGGGACTTTCCCGCCTCGTGCGGAATCACTCTCCCCGCCGCCCGTCACGATGCCTCTGTGTGCCGTGAGCGATTAATTTATAGGCCGGTAATAGGCTAAAACAATATTTAGAGTCATTTTGCCCTGTGTAGCTTTTAGGGAGGAATCGAGATAATAATTATAAGGAGGCCCATTTTATCACCAGCTGCTCCCCTGGGGCCCCCGGCCTCACCAGCGGTCAGCCCCGCTCTCCACACCCCCAGGCTGTCGTCGTTGCCCCATGCCGGCTCCTCGTGGCCCCAGGTTGGCGGAAGCACGTGGGTCCCGGTCAGGGTGGGCGCCCGCGGAGGACAGCAGCTGGTCCTGCCGGCCTGTCGCTAACTGAGTCAGGCCAGAGTTCCTTGGCCACTCGGGAGGTGAGGTTCCGAGGCCCGAGGGGCAGGGGAGGACGTCTGGCCGCACCCCCACCCCGGTCCTGGGTGGGGACGGTGCATTGGGTGAAACGCAGGGGGGTTGGGGAGAGGAGGGAGCTTACTCTGTCTTTGTGGCTCAGCCGTGGCGGGAAGGGGACGGTCACTGTCACCTCGGAGACCCACGCACAACAGCACCGAGGCGTCCCACCTCGGGCAGGCTGGTAACTGTCCCTGGGCCTCTTATCTCCCCTGGGGTCGATTCTGAGACAGCTCACGGAGTGGCCTGGAAACCGGAAGGAGGGCACAGGGGTGGAGGAGGGGGTCTGGTGGATGGGGTGTCACGGGACATTGCCGGGGCGAAGGGGAAGCTGTGTGCTCGGTGTCTGCAGAACACCTGCACGGCATGCCGGGAGCCCCTTAAATGTCCACCACCACCCCCCCCCCCCCAGGCCCAGCACCGTCTCTGGGGGCCTGGCCAGGGGGATGCAGCCTCGCTGGGGAAGGATCTGAGCTTTGAAATCAGCCGGGGCGGGTTCCAGCTTTGCCTCCAGCGCTGCGACTCGAGAATCTCTGGAAACTTCCGCAGGCCATGCTGGGGGCATGCAGGAGGGGCGCCCGCCTGTGCCTGAACCCCCCGGAGGGCAGCGGGAGGGCTGCAGGGTCCCCAGCCCCCGACATCTCCCACAACTTCCGAGGGGACTCGGGGGGTTCCGCCAGATTCTCACAGGGCCTGGTGGTCACAGAGACGAGGGCATCGCCAGGGCCGAGGGCGGGCTTGGGGTGGGCTGGGCGCCTGGCACCCCCCGGGGACCTCGCCCCCCAAAGTGGTTCCTGGAATCTGCACCCCGGGGGGACCTACGCGCACCGGGGCAGCACGTACACGAATGGCCCGCTTCACTGCGCCTCTGCGGGGCTCGAAGGCTCCCGCCCTGCTCTACACCTGCTCAGGGCCGTGCTCTTCTTCCTGCAACATCTTTCTAAAATGCCTGGGTTTGTCCGGTTTAGCATCTTGGCCTTTGTTGGCGATTCCTGGTGCCGGTGCCCGGTAAACACTTGAGCAAGTAAGCGAATCCTGGAGGGAGGGGCTCCTGGTGTTACATCACTTGCAAGAAATAGTTCTTTGGAGACAACCAGAAGTCTGAGTTCTTGGCTTTTCCTGAACCTCGAGCAGTTGATGCTGGGGAGGGGGAGGGAGAGAGAGAGAGAGAGAGAGAGAGAGAGCTCCTCGTCCCTCCCAGGAGGCCAGCCTGGGGGGAGAGCGGGCATGCGGCTGGGAGGGAGAGCTTTGCTCATAGATAAAAAGATCCCACGTGAAGACGGGCTCTCGGTCTCGCTCCTGCCCCTGCCTCTGGCAGAACAGAGTGGTCTGCCCGGAGAGCACCAGTGAGGGGCCAAGTGGCTTCGGGAAAGCCCCTTCCCCTCCTGGTTCCATCTCCCCATCTCGAACTTGTCTCTAAATTGTCACGTTGTCCTCTAAATCTGACGTTCTAGGGGCGCCTGGGTGGCTCCGTCGGTTAAGCGTCCGACTTCGGCTCAGGGCACCATCTCACGGTTTGTGAGTTGGAGCCCCGCGTCGGGCTTCTGTGCTGACGGCTCGGAGCCTGGAGCCTGCTTCGGGTTCCGTGTCTCCCTCTCTCTCTTCTCTCTCTGCCCCTCCCCCACTGGGCTCTGTCTCTGTAAAAAAAAGTTTTTTTAAAATCTGATGTTCTAGGATCCTACGACTGGGCACGTAGCTGGTGCTCAGGAGCGCTTGTGGTCTTGCAGTCACTCAACAAACCCGCGTGTGCCGTAGCCGGGTTCGGAGCACGTGCCCGTGGGCAACGTCGAGTGAGACCCAGGCTTCTCCGTGGGTGCTCGGCGGGGCTGTGGGGGGCAGGAGCCCCGGAGCCCTGGGAGGCTGGACCAGCGCCTCCACGGTCCCTGAAGATTCCAGAAGAAACGGGGTGGGGGGGGTGGTGCACACCGGAGGGTCTGGGTGGGTGGGGGAGGGCGTCTGGCTGGGGAGAGCTCAGCAGAGGGCCCAGGAAGCAAGGTTCATTTTCAGGGCCATCAGCCTCTTACAGACGGTCCCGAGGGGGGTGAGTGCAGAGAAAGGGCAGGTGGTCCCTGGACGAGCGAGGGTCCTCCCAGGCCCTGATGTTGGCACCCGGTGGAGGACAGAGCAGGGACGTGTCACTTTCCCGGTGTCCCCGCTTTCCCCTCGGCGAGGGCGTGGGGTTTGCAGCCCCCGCCTGGCGAGCGGGGACGGCAGGCCCCCACAAACGGTGGCGGCCACGTCCATGCGTCTTCTGCAAAGAACCTCATTAAAGGGGCCCAGACTGGAAATCAATTCTTTAAAGCTGAAATCAATAACAATAAGTAATATTAACACTGATTATCCTTTCTTTATTGCCCTCCGCAGTGGGGATGCATTGTTTTTGAGGCTTAGCCGAGGGGGCTCAACAGTGCCGCGCGGGCAGCTTTCCCGGGGCACGTAGGACGTGCGGGCTGTGTGGCCGGACGCCTGCGGCCCCTCCGTCCTCGGTGGGAACTTGCCGAGGTCTGGCTCCCCGTCACGCTCCCCACGTGAGCGGGCTCTGCAGCCGCACAGGTTGTGGGCAGGGGAGCCCGTGACCTCGGGGGCTTGGGTCGGGGTGCCGTGAGGGGCACGGGGTCGGGCCAGTCCCACGGCGCCGATGTCTCCCGGTGCGGGGTTTGCCCGTGGGGTGAAGGGCAGGCCCCAGCCCTTCGATGAGCCGTGAGTGTGGAGGGAAAAGGAGGGAATGGCCGGTGTGGGTCCCTCACGGTTCCCGGAGTGAGGCGTCTGGCTCGGCCTGCTCTTCGTGGGGGTCGGAGTCCACAGGGTGGGAGCCCAGAGGCAGGGAAGTGATAGCACCTGCCACAGGCCATGCCCCTGGGTCGTTTCTGTGCCCCCTCTCTCCTCTCTGAGAGCAACAGTCACTAACTCCCGTCTTCCAGGTCCACAACCGGGGGCCGGGAAGAGACCCCTTAAGTCTGCACGTTCTCAGGGCAAAGCAGGCCCCGGGCCTCTGTCTGCCAGGCCCGAGCCCCGGCAGCGTGCAGAGGATGTGTGCATTGAGAGCAGGGTGGCCAGCCTCCCCGGGGATGAGAGGACCTGCGTTAATACTTACAAGGCGTGCTGGCCGGGGAGCGACGTGGTGGGGCTGGGGCACCTGGGAGGAGGTCCTGCCTTCTGGGGGGTCCACCAGTCTGTTGAAGGACTGCCTGGGCCTCAGTTTCGTCCTCTGTGGACGGAACAGGGGCGGCCGCCGCTTCCCTGGGTGAGGGGCCCTAACCCGCCCGCGTCCGCAGACACGGAGGGGCTGTTATAACAGAGGGCAGTGCTGCCTCTCTCTTCCCTCTCTGGATCCCAGCTCGCCCCAGCGCTTCCCTGTCCCACCCCACCTGTCCCCTGCCCTGGAGGGTCCTCCAGTCCTGGAGAAGCCACTCAGCAGGGGCTCTGTCCTTCCCTCCCTCCCTCCCTTACGCCGGTCTTCTTGACTGCGCTGCGTGGCCCTGGGCACGAGCACTACGCGACTGTTCACACACCAGCGTGTTCACACGTTGAGCCTTTAGGGTGTGGTGCGTCCAGGACAGAGGGCTGTGGGGAGGGCTCTGAGGCTTGCGCGCATCTGTGTGTTATTATATGTATGTATTACACAGGGTCAGGTGGCTGGCTACAGTTCACAATTAGACATTTTCTGCGCCTAAGTTGGGAATCTTCTAGAAAAAACAATACTGAAACAGAACTTAAACACAGAAATGAAAGAAAAGGCTCAGGGATAATCTAGAAGGGAGGGGAAAGAGCATCACCTCGGGAACCCGAGAACGTGTTGCGCGTCAGTTAACGTGAGCCCGAGCTTCCTAGCAGCCACTGCAAGAAGAGAAAGCCCGGTGAGTTTGCAGTTCTGACCAATGTGAGAGAGCGCTCCCCTGGGGGACTGGTTTTCCTGGAGGAGAGTGGAGGGTTGCTTTGTCAGATGTCTCCTTAGGGAAGAGGATGAGTGTGGTCCATGCCTTCGAAGGGCTTTTCGTCCCGTGGGTCCACGACAGAGGCTGAGGCTTTTCTGCGGGGTGTGGGTGTAGCTGAGCAGATGCCTCGACTTCCCGGCTGTGGAATCCCACGTGGACTCAGAGCGGAGAGCAGCCTCCAGGGCAGGACCCACGCAGGCCCTGTGTCTGGCTGGGCGGGTCAAGACGAGAGGACAGGGTCCCTGTTGGTCTGAGAGCCTAGGAGGGTGGACGTGGGGCGCTCGGGGGCTGTGCCTCCCCTGAGCTGAGGCACGGGCTGCAGGTGCCTGGCGTGTGAGTACCGGTCAGGTGGGGCGGGGTGGGCTCGGGCCATCTTGTAGGCCAGGCCTTCACTTCCCCTGCCACCTGGCGACCGGGGCCCCAGCTCGCCCCAGATTCCACAGCCGTCTTCAGCGGGCGACGAGCAGTGCGGGAGGCTGGGCCAGCCCCTCCTGGCTCGGCGGGGACAGGAGAAGGTCCTCTCTCTGGGGCACTGGGCTCGTCCCTCTGCCACAAACCACATGAATTCCTCTGGACTTAGAGCCATTTGTGAGCCCGTGTGCACCCCTCACCCCCACCCCGTGGTGGCCAGAGGGGCTGGCCTGGGTCTCCGTTTCCCCGGAAGTTTCTGGAGGGTCTAGCACGGTGCCTAGCGGAGAGGAAGCTCGTGGCAGAACCACCATGGTATTGAACCAAGTCTCCCTCCAGAGCTGTTTGGACAACAGCCGCTAGACCTTGAGTTGTGGGTGAAGTGGGGCCAGGTCGGCGTGTAGTTGGAGGACAGGCCCCCAGCCTCAGGCTTCCTTAGCCGGCAAGAGACCTGGCTTCCGTCCCTGGCCCCGCTTCCGCTGGGCGGTGAGGGGTACCAGTGCCCCATCTCCAGGCCCCAGTGTTCCCATCTGCGGAAGGGGGCTGGGGTACAGTCCGGGGGCCAGCCCGGAGGAGGCAAAAGAGCCCCACCTTGGTCCTGGCCGCCGCTGGCTCTGCCGTCCGCAGGCCCCCACCCCGCCCTGGCTCTCGCTTGGCGGTCCCCACCGCCCCAGGTGAGCCGGCCACTGGGGCACCGCCTTGACCCAGGCAAACAGGCTGGGCCAGAGGTCAAAGCACCGCCTGAGGACCCTCCTAGAGGGACAGTTCCCGCCCCCGCCGTGGGGCAGAGACCAAAGCCACGGGGAGTTCTGGAAGGCCACAGTGGTGGCTCCGGGAATCCCGCGTGCTTAGCCGGGCTGCTGGAGAGACGCACAATGAAAAACACAAAACTTAAAACGACGCTACTGACCGCGACTCTTGCTGGCCACGCCAGGCATGGCACCTGCCTTCCCTGGGCGCGTCTCACCGCGAAGTCCGACTTAGCATCTCCTTCTTCCAGACAAAAAACTGACAGCCTCAGCCGCCTTAGTGTCCGGGCGCACACTAAGTAAATTCTCGGGATTGGGATTTTAATCCTGTCGTTCTGATCCTGGAATCCAGCGTCTGGGAGAGAGCACGGCTGGCCTCTGAGTCTAGAAGGAATCAAGGCTGGCAGCTGCCAGTGCCCTGGCAGGTGGGGGTGAAGCTGGCCCCTCCTGGGTGTGTGGCTGCCGGTGGAGGCCCAGGCAGGGGTGGGGCTCTGCCGAGAAGCCACCTCGATGTAGAAGCACGCGTCGCAGCCACCCCGCGTGGCCAGAGCCGAGCGCGGACAAGCAAGGTGTCCGTCCGTGGAGATGAGCCTCAAACAGCCTGAAAGAACCCCATCTCCTTCCGCGTGGAGGAAGCTGGCTCGGGACCCTCGGCATGTGCGGCGTTGACCCTGGCTGTCCGCTTCCCCTCTGACTGGACGCTGAGCCCTGAGGGCCCGGGGACAGTCTCGGAGACCCCCGTGGGAACTGGGGAAGGGCCCGTGTCTGTGTCGCCCCCCCGCGGACCACAAGCGCATGTCGGGAGCTGCTTAGCACAGTGGCGGCCTCGCCTCCGAGGGTGTCCTCGCGCCTGGCTGGCACCACAGGTGCTCCACGAAGCCGGACGGGCTGACGTCGAGGTTCCTGCGCAAAAGTCACCGTCTCCGGGAGCCCCGCCCGTCACATCACGACTCTGAGTGAGAGGGTCTGCAGTCTACACTCCAGCTTCTGCACACCCCGCCCCCCCGCCCGCTCCCCTTTTCCGGGGGCTTCTGCAAGCTCTGGGCCAGGCGACACGGAGGGCTGGGGAGCTGGGCGTCGCTCCAGAAATGACTGCGGGTGGCCGAGAGCCAGGAGAGGGAAGGAGGGCTCGTTTTCACGCTGCACGCTCGGCCCCCACGGTGGTGCAGCCGAGGGGTGAAGGACGGTAACGCCTCTGGGGGGCGTTTTCTCTCCAGGGCTCCGTCGGGCCAAGTCCAGGAGCCTGGCGGGAAGAGAGGGAACCGAGTCTGGTCGGCAGGCAGGGCCCTGGGCTCCCGGCCTCCCTGCCAGTTACTCTGAGCGTGTTTTGGCCTCATCACCGGCACTCGGTAAAGCGCTGGACTTTCTGTCCGAGACTCTCCAGAGAACCTGGTCAGCCTGGCCGTCCTCAGGAATGTTCTCAGAATTTCCATGTGGGTTTGTGCCTGCATTCATCAGCCCCCAGCCCCCTCCCTCCATTTACGGATGGAAAAAGGGAGGGTTTCCGTGTCGGCTGAGGTCCCACGGCGGCGGAGGGAGGGCTGGCCACGCCAGGTCTCCCGCCCCCACGGGTGGCCTCCTTGGACGCAGCTCAGGAGAAGGCGGCCACCTTGGGCTTCTTCCTGACTCTGAGCCCCGAGGCCTGCACGCGGCCGGGCTTGCGTGGCTGGAGATTCAGGGAGCGTGGCCCACAGGTTCAGAGCACCCTGTGCAAACCCAGCCCCACCACCCACTGGCCGGGCCACCTGACAGGGCTACGTGACCAGTCTGGGCCTCCGTGTCCCAATCTCTAAAACGGGGATGGTCGCCTCTCCTGGCAGAGCTATCCCGAGTTGGCAGGGCGAACCCAGGAGCGGGGGGCGTGCGGGTTCACCTGCACGGAGGCTGGCCTGTGGAGGGTCCACAGTGGCGGGGGTGGGGGGGTCGTCCCGTAACTTTGGTTGCAGGTGAGGCTGGCTAGCGGTGCCGAGGGGTTAATGCCACAGATGCCCCTCAGCCAGGGTGTTGGAGGATAGGGGTAGGTGCCCCCCTCTCAGGGCACCTGCAGTCTCTCAGAGCCCCCGGGGAGCCCAGCCCTCAGCACCTGCGCAGAAACCCACTCGTGACGGCCCTCTTCCTGCCTGTCTTCGGCACTCCCCACTGCGCTCCTGGTAACGTGCTTGTCTGTCCCCAGATCTGCTTTAAGGGGGGCCTGGCTCAGAAAGACGGTTGCTGATCTATCACCCAGGCCCGCAGGAGGGCGACGGCCACAGGGCAGTACCCAGGGACCAACTCAGCAAGTGCTGATGCCGGTGCAAGCTGGGAGGGGAGCCACGCTTTGAGCGCAGGCTAGAAACAACTGAGGAAGGGGAAGTCAGAAGGGGGCTCTGTGCCCCTGAGATCCCCGCCGCACCCTCGACCCAGCACGGCCCTTCACCGCCAGTCCCCGGACCGGGCAAGACGAGAGCCTCGTGGCCGGAGGGCGTGTGGCACGTTGGCTGATGCCTGGTGGATTTTCAGGTAGGCTCCTCGGAACATTCTTATCTGTGCAAAGTTGATGTCGTGTCATTAGTGGGTGAAAAATCTCTCAGGAAGTTAAACATTAAGCAGGGTGTGTATGCTGGGCAACTCGGTCTTTCATGCCCAGGGCTGGTGGTCAAGGCTGTGGCTGTTGGTCTGGGCTTTAGGGTTCTCTGACAGGCAGGCTCTCTAAGTGACCTCTCTGAGAGGTGATGGCCGTGCAGCCCTGTCTCCTGGGATCTCTGATGGGCCCCAGAAATGGGCCAGTCCCTCCAAGAAATTCCCAAATGCCTCTGGTGGGCAGGAAGCTCTGGGGTGGGGAGCTGGCTGGGTAGGGCTAGACCAGGGGCTTTCCAAAGGCTCCTCAAATTCCAGAAGCCGAGCCTGGCAGGCCCCCTTCCCAGGAAGGCTTAGCTCAGTGCCAACCCGGGGGACTGGCCTGGGGGTGAACGGGAGGACAGGGGGACCGGCTGGGCCGGGGGCTGGGGCAGCATGGGCATCTTTCCCAAGCCTAGGAGGGTGGTCTTCAAGGCAGGCAGCAGTTTTCCCGAGTGGGTCCACAGAGGGGAGGGAAGGCAGCTCTCCCGACCCGAAGGACGAGCAGCCTGAGGACTCTGATGGGTGGGTCACAAAGGGGGCTCTGGCCATTTCTCCCTCCCTCCCTCCCAGAAACATTTCTCTAAAGCATCAGTTCTTGGATAGACTCTGTCCCAGATGCGGCTGTGAACAGAACCCAGTCTCTGCCCCTCCAAGGAGCCCCCAGTCTAGAGGAGCACAGACATATGAGGCTGTTTGGATGCGGTGTGACAAGCGCCTTGGCGGGAGCACAGGAGCGCAGGGAAATTTGCCTTTGAGCTGTGCCTTGAGGATGGGTAGGATTTGAATATTCAGACAAAAGGGCAAGGTATCACTTCTAGCACATGCAAAAGTAAGGGGGTACGAAGCGTCAGGGTGGGCTGCAAAGGGGCTCTCCTCAGGAAGCCCCTGATGAGGTGGTGCAGGGACAGTGCACAACCTCGCATGTAGTCCCTTCGGATAAGTTCCACCAATGGGGAATGCCCGTCCCCTCCGACCATGTTTTATCAGAGTTTGTTTTTGTGTCTGTCTGTCATCAGCAGGCACTAGGTTGGTGCATCTGTACCCTATGGGACTAGTGGATAATAAGACACACTGGGGGTGCTGAGTGAATTCCAAAAGAGCAAATGGGTAGAACGATAGATTGTTGGATGGATGGATGGATGGATGGATGGATAGGTGAACTGGTTGGTAGGTGGGTGGGTTGGATGAGTGGATGAATGGATAGGTGGATGGATGGCTGAGTGGACAATAGGGTGGATGGATGGATGGATGGATGGATAGGTGAATTGGTGGTTGGTAGGTGGGTGGGTGGTAGGGTGGGTTGGATGAGTGGGTGAATGGATAGGTGGATGACGGATGAGTGGACAGTAGGGTGGATGGATGGATGGATGGATGGATGGATAGGTGAATTGGTGGTTGGTAGGTGGGTGGGTTGGATGAGTGGATGAATGGATAGGTGGATGGATGCATGAGTGGACAGTAGGGTGGATGGATGGATGGATGGATGGATGGACGGATGGATAGGTGAATTGGTGGCTGGTAGGTGGGTGGGTGGTAGGGTGGGTTGGATGAGTGGATGAATGGATAGGGGGATGGATGGATGAGTGGACAGTAGGGTGGATGGATGGATGGATGGGTGAATTGGTGGTTGGTAGGTGGGTGGGTGGTAGGGTGGATTGGATGAGTGGATGAATGGATAGGGGGATGGATAGATGAGTGGACAGTAGGGTGGATGGATGGATGGATGGATGGATGGATGGATGGGTGAATTGGTGATTGGTAGGTGGGTGGGTGGTAGGGTGGATTGGATGAGTGGATGAATGGATAGGGGGATGGATGCATGAGTGGACAGTAGGGTGGATGGATGGATGGATGGATGGATGGACGGATGGATGGATGGATAGGTGAATTGGTGGCTGGTAGGTGGGTGGGTGGTAGGGTGGGTTGGATGAGTGGATGAATGGATAGGGGGATGGATGGATGAGTGGACAGTAGGGTGGATGGATGGATGGATGGGTGAATTGGTGGTTGGTAGGTGGGTGGGTGGTAGGGTGGATTGGATGAGTGGATGAATGGATAGGGGGATGGATAGATGAGTGGACAGTAGGGTGGATGGATGGATGGATGGATGGATGGGTGAATTGGTGGTTGGTAGGTGGGTGGGTTGGATGAGTGGATGAATGGATAGTGGGATGGATGGCTGAATGGACAGTAGGGTGGATGGATGGATGGATGGATAGGTGAATTGGTGGCTGGTAGGTGGGTGGGTGGTAGGGTGGGTTGGATGAGTGGATGAATGGATAGGGGGATGGATGGCTGAGTGGACAGTGGGGTGGATGGATGGATGGATGGAAAGTATGGTGGCAAGGTAGATGGATGGATGGATATTTCTCATCTACTGTTTTAGTTCAAGTAAGAAATCGCACACTTTCACACAGAGTCCTAAAAACCTACCTCTTGAGCCACCTGTCGGGTGGAGATGGCCAGCCTGTCTGTAATAAACACCTTCTTGCCTTCAGTGATGCTCCCCAGGGGCCGAGGTTCCAGCTACCAGTCAGGGCGATGCTTGCTGTAGAAGGTGGAGGCTTCTCCGGGGGGTTCAGTTCCTGAGGAGGGGGTGGGTACCTGTGGATGGCAAGTCTTTGTCACTGATAGTTCCGCGAAGGGACAACCACCTAACTACCCTGCCTGCTCCATGGTCTGATCTGCAGCTTGGGGAATGGGTTTGTAGTCCCTCAGGTTTGGGACCTACAGGCTGGGGGGTTCCCTAGGGTACTCGTCCATTAGTACTTGGAGAATCACCTATGCTCTTGTCACAGGAAGCGTCTCAAACACCGGAAGAGGGGCAGCGTTCAGGGAGCAGAGAACCCAGGGCTGACCCCCCCAGGTGGACCGAGCCTTTAGGAAGCCCCAGCTGGCGTGGGGGTGGCCTGGGGTCACCCCTCCAGGCGCCCCGCGTCCAGATATGAGACATCACATCCCGTCTTCACAGAAGGCCCTGGGCCTTGAGGGTCTTTGCTCCCCCCAGGCTCCTCTGGGCCTGTTGAGATCAATGGGCATCAGCGGGGGGCGGGGCCACTGAGGGGCCTGCAGGGCAGACGGGAAGGTAAGCCCGGATCTTTCCGGAAGAACAGGATTGGCCGTGAGCTGGGCCCCACCCGCCGTCCTCCTACGTGGCGCGGAGGTGACCGCCCCCCGAAATCCGCGAGGAGGGCGTTCAGAGCGGGGTCGAGAGCTGAGGCTCTGGTGTCGTCCGAACCCTCTGCAGCTGTGCGGCCTGGGCGCCCGGACCGGGTCGGGCTGGAGCGTGTGGAGCCCGACGCGGCGCCGGCCTCCCCATCGCGGGCGTCAGCACCGCGGGGCGAGGGCCAAGGGCAGTGTGCTCAGCGTGACCTTAGCTACGGGCTCGTCCCGCGGGTCTGAGTAACGGGGCGGCTTCTCCGTGGGCCTGACGTGAGGGGTCAGGAGGAGGTGTGGCCCCTGCAGAAAGCCCCGGCGTCCCCAGCGGAGGGGTCCTGTTTGCCTCCCCGCCCCCACCCCGGCCCCCGCGACCTCGTGGGGACCTCGCCAGGATGGTGGCGCCTCCGAGGGTGACAGCGCGTGTGCGGTACGCGGGAGCGTCGGGGCCACGGCCGTCCGGAAATGTCGTCTCCGACGCTCGCGCTGTCCTTGTGATGCTGAACATCACCAGCTTCCTGGCGTTCAGTCCTGGGCGGCCGGGGGTCCGCGCCGTCGCCCCTGTGCTGCTCGTCATAAATTGACCAGGCGGTGCCCCGCCCCCCCGGGGAGCGCGGAGAGGAAGGGGGCGTGGCCTCAGCCGGCCTCTTCCTCCGCGGGGACCAGGCTGCTCCAGTGGAGAGGCCACGTGTCGCACAGGGTGGGGGGGGGGGGGGGCCGTGGTGCCGAGAGGGGGGGGGCCCGTGGTGCCGAGACGGGAAGGGAGGCGGCGACCCCGCTCCTGTCGGAAAGCCCAGCGGTAGGGCACCTGTGGTCCTGCCAGCTGTGCCCTTCGGAGCCCGGGGCTCGGCCACCCCACGCGAAGCCTGGGCCCACGGTGACCGATCTGGCCCTGTTTGCAGGGGTCTGGGATGTGGAGGGGCCGGAGGGAAAGCCCAGGAAGGCAGGGCCGCCCCCCCCCCTTCCCTCCGAGACACATTTACAATTCAATTGTGAAATGGGACAAAACTTCGACACCCCCTTTGGGCATCTCAATTTTCCTTTTTAAAGGTTCTGCTCCTCCTAGTGAATTTATTTACTTCTAAATTGGCTTTTATGTTGTGTTGACAGGCGGGAGGGCGGGGTGGGCCGGGAGGCCTGCCAAGCCTTCCTTCTCTACCCTGGGGGGAGCTCCAGTGAGGACCCAGTGACCAGGGGAGCCCTGTTCTCTCATGACGCGGGCTGTGGCGCCCAATCGTTAACAGCAGCGCTGGTTCGAATCCCAGCTTTGCTGTTCACTAGCTGTGTGGCTCTAGGCCAGTTCCCAGCATCTCTGAGCCTGTCTCCTAAGTGGAGGATTGCACGATGCAGGTGCCAGGCCAGGGAGGCACGGTGCCCTGTGTGGGCATGCACGCGTGTATATGTGTTCCTGTGTCTGTGTGAGCGTGTGCACATGCATGTGGGGGGGGGGGCCAGGGCACGCAGGTGGGGGGTATGGATGTGGGACAAGGAAGAAAAGGAAGCGTGCGGTGCCATGATTCAGGGGAGACAGGTGCCAAGCAAGTGGAAAGAGGGGGCAGGAAAGCAAAGGAGGGGGGAGAGGGGGTAAGGGAGGGGCGGGGTGGGGAGGGGAGGCCTGGCTGTGAGTCAAGCCTCCAGACACAAGCAGGTGGTGGCCGTGGTGGGGGAGGGCTGCAGTGACCAGAGCAGAAGCGTGAGTGAGGGACGGGGACTCCGCAGAGTCAGGCCCCCTGATAAGCATGGGAAGGTTTCCCGGGGTGGGAGGCAAGGGGTGGTGCTTTAGACGGTTCTGGATTGGCCAGCAGATTATTTCCACACTCCTCCTGGGCCACCCCACGTGTCACCGACAACAAAGACGGTGGGGGTCCACAGAAGCTCCTCTAGAGGGCCCGCTCTCGTGGGGCAGGAGGAGAGGGACAGCGGTGGTTGGGAGGCTGCCTGCCCCTGGGAACGGCCGCTTCCCGCTTTCCTGGTCCGCGGCTGGATTTAGGGCAATGCTGCCCCTGCCCACCAATATCTCAATTTGCTTCCAGTACGTTCCCCAGCAGACGTCCCAAAGCCCCATCCCATCTCTGCGGGGCTGAGGTGCTGGGGAGATCCTTCCCAGTGTTCGTGTGGGTCTGGTGTGCGTGCGGGGAGGAGACCGTGCGCGGCACCACTGTCGCCCCCCCCCCCCCACCCCACCCCAGGGAAGCCTCAGCTTCGGTGTGGCCCCGCCCGTGTCCAGCCAGGAGCAAGCAGCCCGGCCCACACTCACCAAGACTCCCCACAGCCCTGCCCGGCCGTGCCTGCCGAGGCCTGAACGTCTCAGCGCCCCGGGCTGCAGACTGCTCGGCACGGGTCTGCAGACGCCTGGCATCTTCGCGGGTGCGCACCGGCGCCCCGCTCTCCTGGGGGCCTGGCGTGAGTCCCGCCCCGACGCTGCCTTTCATTTCCTTATTTGCTTCCCCAGCCCTCCGTTCATTTGCTCATTTCCTGTCTCTGGGCCACACGGCCCTGGATGCAAACCCCTGGTCACCGCAGGCCGTGGCGGGGGGCAGCATCACATCTGCATAGGCGGCACTAAGCCTGGCGTGGAGGGATGCCCACGGCCCCCGGGACAGAGCCCAGACTCCTCGCCCTGCGCTCGTCTCCACTATGCTGTGCTCTGGCCACACTGCCTTCCGTCGGCCCCCAGGACGGGGGCCGCTCCTTCTGCCTGGGCCTGGCGTTCCCTGGCCGCCTTCTCCTCCCCATCTGGACGGCTCCTCCCATCCTCGCTGTCTCAGGTTGCGTGTGACTTCTTCCAGGCAGCCCTCCCTGATTCCCCCCAGTCTGGATTGGGGCCCCCCCAACGTGTGCGCTCTGAGCTTGTGCGGCCAAGGCCCCGCCACGTACCATCAGAGCCACCGGTTGAGGCCCAGAGACCTCAGGAGCCAGAAGCCGCTCCTGCCTGCCATGACCTCTCCCAGCCCAGCACAGGCGGGTGTCAAATGTTCGAGGAACAAGTGAGGGAATGAGGGAATGAACGAAAGGCCCCCCCCCGACCCCACTCATTCCGAGGCTTTGGGCGACCCAGGAGGTAAACTTTCTGGGCCGATGGGATTCCTTCAGGATGTTGCTGATGCACACCGGCGGGGGGCTCGGCTCCCCTGGAGGCCCGTGGGACCCACGGAGGGAAAGGGCTACTCGGGGCGGGCGCCGGCTGACCTGGGGAAGGACTCGGCCTCTCCCAGGCCCCACGAAGGAGCGCCGGGGTCCCAGTTCTCAAGTCAGGCAGGCATGAGGCTGGCAGAGGTCCCCGGGGCCCGTCATGAGGGTCGGGCCCACACTGGTGTCCAGATGGGCACTTCTGGGAGGGGGGGGGGTGTGAGGCCAGGTGTCCCTCAGCTGTCCTCACCGGGGTCCTCCCGACGTGACCCTTGTGTCCTCACTGGATCTTCACGGGAACCTCCGTTTTATGGAACGGTCTTCTGAGGTAGAGAGAGGGCACCCAGTTGTTCAAGCGGAGGCGAGGACCCTCACTCTGCTCAGTGTCTGCCCTCAAGGAGCTCCCCGTCTGCCAGATGGAAAAGGGCAAGTCTACCGGACCCTTGGAATCTGCTGAGCAGTGACCCATTCCCCTCCCTCCCGGCCTCACCAGACTGGAGCCCAGAGTTCAGAGGTATAGCCTCACCTCCAGGTGGGGCAGGGACCTCCCCCGCAATGGAGGGGGCCATGCAGTCCCCTGTAACGTCAGTCTCCTCCTCTGTGGAACGGGGTCAGCATAAACTGCCCCACCCCTATCGTGAGGGGCCACTGAAGTCACACCTAGAAGGAAGGACCCAGGGCCAGGCACCCAGGAGGTGCCTAATTATCGCATAAGATGCCAGGACAGACTGAGGGATCTCCTTGGGGCCCCGCCGTGCCCCCACCCCTTGCTGGGAGGCCCCCAGGGCCCCAGGCTCTTCCCTGTGGGGTGGACACGGGCAGTACTTCCGTGGGCGGTGGGGGACGGGAGGTGGGGAACCGGGGCGCGGGGGACCCGCAGGCAGGACCGCGGCGGGGATCCCCAGCCGGAGAGAGCACCCCACCCGGAAAGAGCGAGGCGGGCACGGTCAGGCCAGCTCCCCGCTGGCCTCACAGCCGGGCTCACCTCCCCAGGGCTTTGCGCAAACCTCTGAGTGTTGCCCCGCCCCCGCCGAGGGCCCCCTCTCCGTCTCCCAGTGGGTCCTAGCTTCCGGGGGTCACCACACAGGCTCCCAGTCCGACCAAGGCGAACCAGGAGCGGCCGGCTCGGTGCGTCCCCGGAAGGGGCCAGGGTCCGGAACGCGCCAAGGAGGCAGATCTGAAGCAGCTCTGGGAAGGGTTCCTTCCGGAAGCGTCATCCCAGAGTGGATCTGCCGGCTCTGATGAGGAGTGAGCCCCTCGTCGCTAGCGGTGACCAAGCAGACGGGAGCCGACCCTAGCCGGCCATCCCTCGGACTCAAGGAGGCCTCGGCGTTGACCTCTCCGCCCAGCGGACGGGCCGGTGGGCCCACCTGGACATCGGGCCGCCTCCCGCTCCGTCCCCAGGAGGGACACCTGACCCTGTGGTCGCCCGAGAGAATTGGGTTTGATGTCTTGAAGAAGTGGCTTTTTATCAGAGAGCCCTCGGGGAGTCCGCACGGCCCCCAACGAAATTGTATCTGTTGTTTCAAGGAGGGGAGGAAGCTGGCGGGGGGGGCCTGGGATTTATGGCTTCCCTGAGCCCCACGGCCGCCGCGGGGTCCTCTTAACAGATGGGCTACGTGGCCGCTGGCTCCCCTCCCCTCCTCCCCTTCCCCTCTCTCCCCCTCCTTCTCCCCTTCCTCTCTCCTCTCCTCTCCTCTTCCCCCCTCCCCTCTCTCCTTCCCCTCCCTCTCTCTCCTCTCTCCCTCCCCTCTCCCCTTCTCTCTCCCTCTCTCCCCTCCCTCTCTCCCCTCTCCCCTTCCCCTCTGTCTCTCCCCCTTCCCCTCCCTCTCCCCCCTCCCCTTCCCTCTTTCCCCTCTCCTTCCTTCTCACACACTCACCCACTCTCACAGACACTCATTCACACTCACTCACACGCATATCCACACACTGTCTCACGCGTTCAGGCTCCAGCTGCAGCCTCCTGGTCCTTGTATGAGCTCTTCCTCTGTGGGAATACCCCACCTGGACCCCACCTCCTTCACCCCCGCCAGCATGGCTACGTTGCCTCCTCCAGGCAGCCCTCCCTCCCTGTGCTCATCCAGCCCCGTGAGCTTCCACACCTGAGCACGTGCGTCATGCGTTTCCGGCACTGGTGGCAGGCCCCGTGCCCAGTACGCAGCAGGCGCTCGCTCAGTGCTGACTGGATTGCTGTTTGCCACAGAGCGGACGGGGAAGGTGGCTCGGGCCCTCCCAAACCCAGCCGTGCGGTGGGTCTCTTTCAGGGGACCCCCCAGGCCCGGCCCCTGGGGCCATCTGAGCTTCTCAGCCTAGGAGGCCGCTGTGGCCAGGACCCGGGGCCGGGACCGTGTGGGGTTTGTCCTCGGGTCTGTGGGCACCACCACATACCTCCTCTCTCCTGGGAATGGCACCGTCTAGGAGATTCGCTCCCCTGGGGTCCAGAAACCGGAATGGATGGAGCTGGGAGCCCCCCCAAGCCCCTCGGCCAGAGCGCGTCAGCTGGGCCCCAGGGAGCTGAGGTCTCCGACAGTGGGGACGGTCCCTGGCTGGGTCCCAGGAGCATGAGGTGTTGTCTTAGAAGTGCTATGCGTCCCAGGGGCTGTCGGACTCCACAGGGCCTCGGGGAGGGTGGCGTGTGTGCACCTGACCCCTCTTCCCTGGAGACATTGTGTGGACCCGCCCCTCCCGGCCCTGGCACCGAGGGCTCCGGTGAGGAAGGGGCTGCTGGGAGCCCACAGACCCCTCCCCTGCCCACGCAGGGGGTGAATCGCCTCCAGCGTCACGTGCCTGGCCCTTGGGTGGGTGGGGCTGGCAGGGCTCTGGTCTCCGGGGCGAGGGTGCAGGGCAGGGGCAAGGAGAGCCCGAGGGTTGGGCGGCCTGAGTTTCCTCAGAGTCTGAGTCACCAGTCTCCGAATCTCGGCTGACACCCTGGTCAAGGATCCTCGCTTGGGAACGTCCACCTTCCCAGCCAGAGAGGGTGTGGGAACCCCTCGAGTGGTCTCAGCCTGAGGACGCCAGCCAGGGGGCCGGCAGGGCAGCTCTGGGCACCATGACGGCCGGACCCTGGAGCAGGAGCTCGGGGACGGGACGCCGCAAGCCCTGCGAGGCCCTGCATGCCTGAGCCCCCCACCCCCTTGCTGAACGTGACTTCGCCCCCAACCTTTGAGAAATCGCAGCTCTGATGTTCGCCAGGAGAACGGGTGCGCGGGCGAGACCGCGAGCCAGGAGGGGCGGGCGAAACGTCTAGGAGGGAGAGGGGACAGGGCTCGGGTGGCAGGAGGCACCCCCTGAGAGCCCCGTGCCTTGCACGGAGGAGACTGGGAGCAAGGGGCACGTGCCAGGCCTGTCCCCAGCGGCCGGGGGGTCACCCGCCGATGACGGAAGGGAGATGCAAATGTGCACGCGCTGGGGGGCCACCGGGGCCCTGCCCACGAGGGCTCCACGCTGTCGAGGCCCCAGGTGTCCTTGCAATGGCACAGATCGATAAATCCACGTGGGGCCACACCCATGCACCGCACGGGGACCTCACGCAGGGTCTTGCGACAGCAGCCGGGCGCAAAGTAGCAAGTGAGCAAAACCCATCGTCTGAAGTTAAAATGGGCAAGAGTGATCCCAGCTGTTAGGAGTCAGGACGGGGCCCGGGGAGGGGGGGGACGCTGGGGGCTCTGGGGCCACTTCTGGGGCTGGTTCTTGCCTGAGTAGTGCCTATGCAGAGTGCCGCCTTGTCAGAAGCCACCTTCCTGTGTGTTTGCTACACTTTGATTTAAAAAAAAAAATCGAGGAGTTATATTTAAAGGCGGATGCCCCCAGCTGAGTCCCCCAGTTACCTGGAGGCCCAGCTCCTTCCCGGTTTTGGAGGCTGAGGTTTGTTATCAGTCGGGAGCCCTTGGCCTGCCACCCGGGAGGCTGGGGTCAGGGTCTCCCCGGGCTGGTGGAGGCTGGGCCTGGGACTCGCGGACAAGCGTGGCTAGGACCCGTGGCTAGGACCCACGCAGGCTGGGTCCAGAAGCCTCCGTGCGGGCTCAGGTAAGAGGGAGATGGGGGCCTGAAGCCGACGCTGCATCTCGTGTGAGCAGCCGGCAGGGGAAGGGACCCGTGGAACGGGGGGGGGGGGGGGGGGGGCCGCGCCTCAGGAGGGGCACCGCTCGGCTCCTCGAGGGTCCCTCCAGCACCAGCGCTGAGCTGGTCTGTGTCCTGGGCACCGTGCCAAACACTGGGAAAAAGAAACGATTCCATCCGGCCTGGACGTGAGAGGACGGGAGCAGGTGAGGCTGGGCGCCCGAAGCCGGCCTGTGTGCGCGTGTGCGCCCGTCTGTGCGAGCACGTGCGTGCGTCCGTGCACGGGGTCCACAATGCACACAATCGCCGCCAAAGAAATGGACGTGTTCTTTGGAAAGAGGATGCTTTTTTGAATTTCAATTGGCTGTCTTAACAATGTCTGTTTAATTAGTGTGTTTTGAAGGGGAAATGAAGGAAAATTATAATTCATCCGAGAAAATGGTTGTACGTGCTCAGCCCTTCTATCGGGTTCCGGGGGAGCCGCCCCGGGGCCAGCCAGGCCAGAGGAGGGAGGGATGAGGCGCCGCGGCCCGGGGGCCGGGGGACTCGCGGACGAGCGTGGCTAGGGTGATGCGCCCATCTGGGTGCTGGCAGAGCGCTGGGCGCAGCGGCACGACTGGGGCGGGGGGCCGGGGCCCTCCCCTCCTGGGCTTCGCAATCCAGGAGCTGTGGGCGGTGGCAGAGAGTTTCCGTAGAGGGAACCGGGGCCGCTGGAGACGTGGGTTTGAATGGATTCCCTCACTCTTCTCTGCCAGAACTCGCCCAGACTCAGCTCTCTTATTTGTAAGGTTTGTAAAAAGGTGGTGCTGAGGGCGAACCAGATCAAGCAATGACCAAGAGGGGACTTCCCAAGCCTCAGGTCCTGAAGGAACATGGCCACAGTGCACCAGGGGCAGCTCTCTGTCCCACGAAGGGCCGGGTCTCGGCCCGGCTCCTCTGTGCCCTCCCGGCTCCGTGAGGTGGGCGCACGGGGCCTGGCACTTTGTGAGGGCTCCCGAGGGCGTCCCGATTGCTCAAGGCTGCGTCGTGCACAGCCGAGTCCCCGGCGGTCTCCCCGAGCCCCACTCCCGGCGGTAGCCCCCCCCCCTGAGGAGGTCCCTTCGGGGGCCTGCCCTGCCCTGGCCTGTTCGAAGGCGGCCACACACAGGTGCGTCCTTTCCACCTGACCGGCTCCTGAGTCTCCCTGCGGGGCCCATGCCCTTCCGGGAGGGTCTCCCCCACCCGGCCCCCCACCCCCCTGCTGGCTTTGGCCTGGGCCGGGAGTGGGGAGTTCTGGATTCCTCCTCCTCGCCCCGCCCCCTCTGCACCTGGGGCACCAGCCCGGGCAAGAGTGCCAAAGGAGTGCAGGCAGCTCCTGCCCAGCACACTCAGGTGTCGGCTCCCACGGGAGGAGGTGGCTCGGGGAGAAAGGCGCGGGGCGCCCCGATTTCCAGGCGAGCAGGGCCCCAGGCCGTCTGCGTCTTTGGGGTCCATGAGGAGCACCCTCCACAACACCCTCGCTGTCCAACGAAGCAGCAACTGCCCCTTCCTGGATGCCCCGCCAGCCAGGCGAGGGCCAGACCCTTGTCCTCTGGCTTTTAGTGGAAAGTCACCCCCACCCCCCCGTTGGGGAGGTGAGGGAGGCGGGAGTACCGGCCTCGTCGGCACCACCGTTAATGACCGGCTGGCTTCCGTCCCCAAATGGGACTCTGAAACCCCCTCCCTGCTCTGCAGAGAGCGGCCGCACACATGGGCTTCCTGCAGGGCAGGGGCACAGGGCGCCCCCAAGCACCACGCCCGCCGTGGGCTCCCCCTGCCTGTGCCCTCCATCCCTCCGGCCTCGGGCGGCTGCCCACCCGTCCCATCTTGCCCACCCCCTGCCTCTGCTGCGAGTTCCACCGAGCGCCGTGTGCCCACAGGGTCCGCACAGCTGCCTTCCGGGCGCTGGCTTCCCTACTCCCCATTGTTGGGCACCTGGGAGGGCTCCAGGTCCTGGCTGGATGAATAGCGTTGCTATAACCATCTTGGCACAAGCTGCCGCTTTCCCCTGCCGATCACGTTATTTCCCTCCTGCGAGGGTTTGGGTGCTTTCCCTGACACGTTCTCTTTTGCACCCAGGAGCTGGCAGGACGCCTCCCCCAAGTTGGCGGCCACCCAGGCTGCCGAGCCTTGGCCTCTCGCAGCAGACGAGACCGCCCTGGGAGCCGGGGACCTCTCCCTTCGCTTTCGGCGCGCGTGTGGCCAGCCCCGTGCCCCGCACCGTGCGCGCACATGACTTCGGTCGGGCCGGGACCAGCGTCTTCGTTTCACGGAGTCAGACGCCGAGGCTGAGATTTCAGCAGCCCCACGGATGCGGTGGGAGGGAGCTGGATTTGACCCGGGCTGGTCTGACCGGAGGCCAGGGCCATTACCAAGAGCTCATCCTCAGGACCCCTCCTGTGCCCACAGTGACCTTGTGCCCGTCTCCGGGTATCTACTGCACTTTCCTTGCCCTGGGAGGTGTGTCTGCACCCCCCGTTCCCTCCTGCTGTCTCATCTCGCGGACTCCTCCCGGGGCTCACGGGCCCTTGCGGAGCCAGGAGGACCCTGACTGGGCCGTCTTGGGCATCTCACGGGCTCCAGGGTGGTCCCTGAGGGCAGGGACCTAAGTTGCTGCGTGTGCTGTCTGGAGGCAGGCCACAGTGCAAGGCCACGGCTCTCCCTCTAGCTCCTTTGTCCCCACAGGCCTTGGCTAGAGCTTCCTGGGCAGGTGGATAGATGCACAGACGGTCAGCTGGACAGGCAGCTGGTGGATGTACCATAGGACGTGTCACAGAAGCCCCGGAAGGGAGCCACGGGAGCCACGTGTGAGGGGATAGGAGAGCTGAGCTGCGTCCCACGCCCTGGCTGTGTGTCAGCAGGGTGGAGGGCCTCTCCGTGACAGCTCACCCCTGGGAAGGACACGGCAAGCCCAGGTTCCCCTCCTGCACCCATGGCAGACATGACTAATCGAGCACGGCTCCTTTTGCTGAGCCTGGCTCCCAGCCCTCCTTGTGCAGCCACGACCAGCCGATGGCAGCCGGTGCCGAGGCCAGCCTGGCCATCCCGCAGCGAGGTATGATCGAGACCTCAGTAGCTGACGCCCAGATTCGCCGGCCCCACCAGCCTGTGGGTATCGACAGGGTCCCTGGAGGGGTGCGGCTCAGCATCTCTCTCTGCCTGCCCTCCCCACCAGCCAGCCTGCTTCACTCACGGGACCCTCCCAGCTGGCTGCCCCAAGGAACGTGGCGCCACACCCCAGAGGCTCCAGGCTGCCCAGTCAAGGCCCAGCCCCACACTGGCATTATGCTGAGGGGGGGGCGGACAGCCTAGGCATGGCTTTGCGGGCACCGGGCAGAGACGCTCCAATCCCTGGGGCCTCAGCGATCCCAGCTTCCAGGGCCCCATCTCCAACTGCGTGTGCCAGTGGGGTCTGGGGTGGGGCCTGGTCACCTGCATTTTTCACAAACAGGTGCAGGGTTCTGGTACCACCCCCCGGAGAGCACAGCCTGGCCAGTCAGGCCCCTGTGGCTGGCTGAGCACCAGCCCCACCCCCCACCCCAGGCCACGGGAGATATCTTCCCTAACGATAGGTCCAGCCTGGGGCAGGGCTGGGAGGGGGCCCGCAAAGAGCCTTACGGCATTCTTCAAGGGGAGGGGACTCTCACATTCTGTTCCTCGGGGTGGCCACTCGTCTGCTTGCTTGCTGGGGCCAGGCGGGTCCTCTCCAGACCCTCCCTCCCCCTGCTCTACCCGCTCCAGTCCTGCCTGACCGAGCTGCAGCCCCCTCTTGGTCTGTGTGGTCTCTCCGAGCCCTCTGTCAGCCCTACGTGGGGCCCAGTGTCTGTCACCTGTCCCCAAACAGCTCTGGCAGTGAAGGGTGTGCTGGGTGCTGGGCCGGGGCCCGGACAGGATTCCAGCTTGGGTCACGGAACCCTTACTACACCCTGGGGAGGCTGGGTGACCGGATCTGATCTGTCCACTCGGGTCTGAATCTGGGTTTTACCCCTTGGAGCTGTGTGACTGTGGGCAGTCACTCAGCCTCTCTGGGCCTCATTTCCTATCCCCGTGACATGCACAGCCATGCACCTGCCTGGGGTGTTGGGGGAATCACGTGGCACCAAGAAAATCGGGGGTAGAACGGGCCCCTTATGATGATGGCGTGCCAGAGGCACGGGCACAGCCCTGCCGGAGCCCAGGCTCGAGATGGCTCGTGCACAGCTGGCACGGGGGTACTGGTATTAATGCCGACGCGTCACCCGACAGCCCGTTCCCCTCGACGGGGGCTGCAGCCTGCGAGCCGAGGCGCCGGGACGCGCTCTGCGCTCGGAGACGCCGCCCGGCCGCCTCCCAGGTGGGGCCCACCCGCCAGCCCGCTGCGGCTGCCCACGGCCGCCTCCGCCCGCCAGGATCCTGGCCACACACAGCCCATGCTTCCCCCGCCGAGAGTCAACAGACCCATTTTAGCAACGTGGAAGCCACAGAAAAGCAGAAAGTTGTAAACAGACTGTCCCGAGGCCCCCTCCCCACCCCTGGCCTCCAGGAGTCCGCTGCCCTGTGGGTTATTCCTTCCTAGCCGCTCCCACTCTCGATTGTACCAAAGCCCTGAGCCCTCGGGCCCCACGCCCGGGCTCTCTGTCCTCACGACAACCTCCCGCCCTGGTCTTGGTGCTCATTTCTAAGAAGGGGAAACTGAGCCTCGGGGAGGCGCGATGGCCCCGTGGGGGGCACGTCGTGAGCCAGGGGCCCCCAGGCACGAACCAGGGCCTGTCTGGGCCCCCCCCCCCCCCGGCCCCAGGGCTCCTATCCATGCTGGGACTGAGCAAAGGTGTGGGAACAGCGAGTGTTTAGCAAGAAGAGAGTAAGGGGACCGTCCAGGTCCGCCCAGAGGTGCATGCTGGAGGGGGCGCCAGAGATGGGGTGCCTGTATGCTTTCCAGAAGTGAGACGGGGCGCCGCCTTACCCCCAGCGCTCGGGCTGGAGCCTGCCCACCGGGGGCCAGGCTGCTGGGGGGCCCCGTCTGGCCCCGGGTTTTCTCCCTTCTGACACAGCGGCTGCTTCCGGCCGGGGCAGAGGCGGAGACAGCGGCTTGGCTCCGGGGGGAGCCCCCCCATAAATCACCCCGAGCGGCAGCACGGCGACCCAGCGGCCCTCCTCGCCCCCACCTTTCCCGCCGCCCTCCGCCCCCCTGCTCCCCTGGGCCTGCCTTCCCAGCTCGATTAGCCGCCGGCGTGCGGACGGGGCTGTCTTTCAGGTGAACATTCCTTAGAAAAATGACTTCATTATCACCTTGGGCAGCTTGGAGTGGGGGAGGGACGAGTGTGGCCCAGAGCGGGGGCAGGCGGGCGGTTGGTCCTCTAGCAGCTGGGCCCAGGGTGGCAGGAAAGGCCTGGAGCCCGGGCGCACGGAGGCCCCCACCCGGGCAGGCCTGACGGAGACGGATCTGCGGGCCCAGGGGCTGGAGGGGAATATTACATTATGATAACAAATCACTCTGCTGATTGGAACTTAATTACGTCTCTTTTATCTTGGTGACACTCACGCACCTGGGCTCGAGGCCGGCTGGGGCGGGGGACTCAGTCCCTGGGGGTTAATAAAACCGAGCCCTCCCCCACCCAGAGGAAGCGACAGCCGCCCCCTTCCCCTCCGTGGGGCAGGGGAGACAAAGGGGGCTTCTCCTGCAGGAGAATCTCGGAGTCACGGGGGTCTTGACAGAAAGGGTGGGCCAGGGCGCTTGGGGATGGCCAGGGGGCTCTGGCCGAGCAAACCCAGAGCGCAGACTGACCTTGGCCAGACTCCGTGGCCGAGCGGCCATGCCGGGGTCTGACCCGTCGAAGTGGGCAGCCCCATGGCCATGATCTCTGGGCTCCTGGCCGTGGGGCAACGTCAGGTGGATGATGCCCCGTTCCAGGGGCAGCGGGAAGGAAACAAGGCCGTCCGTCAGTGTTGGCCTTCTGGGTGGGGCGGTGGGCAGACTCAGATGGCTTCTCCGAGCCCCGGGGTGGGGCAGGACAGGACAGCGCCGCCGGGAGCCGGCTCTGGTGGCCTGGGGCAGGCAGCCAGGCCTCCCGGAGCCCAGGCCGGTGGTGGCCCAGACCTGCTCAGAGAGCAAAATCCTACAAATGATCACCTCTTTTGAGGGCAAATGCACCCTGTGGATTTTTCTGGAGTGGCTTTGATTTGAGAAATATTGTCCCAGGAACCAATGAAATCCCACGATTCTGAGGTTTTAGCTGTAGCCCTGGGGCTACTTTTCCAGCCTCGGGGCGAATTCAGATCCCGGACTGTGAGTATTAAGCACAGGGCTTTGGCGACCCCCTCGCCGGTGTCCTGGGTGAATGGCACGTCCCCTGGCAGGTCTCGGGCCTTCCTGGGCCTCCGCTCGCCTGGAGAATGGGGTAAAGACCACAGAGCCCCCAGGGCTGGCGCGAGGCTGCATTGGAGCCTGTTTTCGGCTGCACGCCGAGCCCCGGGAGACCCTCACCCCAACTAGGGCACGACACTTGACGACGTTAACTTTGGCTCCTCTGGCGGACCCAGCGAGGGTTCAGTTATCGGCCCCCTGTGCAAACGTGGAAACTGAGGCACAGAGCAGTGACATCACCAACCCGGGGCCACGGAGCTGCTGAGCGGGGAGGGCGGGACTCGAGCCAGGGAGTCAGGCCCAGGTGTCTGCTCTTGGGGGGGGCTCCCCTGTCAGCACAGGCGGATGCTGTCGCTACTGTTGTCGTGGGTATGACGGCAGCTCGTTCATCAGACGTGGGCCTTCCCTATGCCCCACGGGAGATGCGATAATGCCGGCGGGGGCATGCACTTGGGTTGGAGAATATGGTTCCCGCGCCGAGCCCAGGGCACGCGCCGGGGGCCCTTCTGACCCTCTCTGGGGCCGATCTTGGGGTGGGACTGCTCTGGGGGCTCTCTTGCCCCCCACTGGAGGAGCTGGGATTTGGGGGTGCATCCCCCCGGGGCGCTGCCTAGGTCTCGGACTGTCCCTCAAAGCTCCCGGAGCCGGGGTCTGTGTCGGGCCCACGTTTCACCTTCCCCAAAAGGCCGCCGGGGGGCTGCACGACTTCGCCTTCTGATGGACGCGCCAGGGTGACCCTGGCAGAATGAACGCCGTTTCATAGACTGGCCGCCGGCTGCTGAGTCACCGCACGGCGCGATCCATCAGCCTGGCCGCTGACGGCAGGCGCCGAGAAAGATGTCATCGCTTTGGGGACGGAGAGAGGGTGGGGTGGGCCTCTGTCTTCCACCGGTTCCGGCAGGGGTTGGGCGTCGCTGTGCGGGGAGGGAGGGGCGGGGCATGAGGTCCTGCTCCCGCACGAGTGCGCGTGGCTTCCGCGTGGACGTCTGCGGCAGCTGTGAGCGTGCCTGGGGCGCACACGGGCCTGGGGGGTGCACGTGTACCCGCATACCCTGGCGTATCTGGGGCACCCAGGGGCCCGGGCCCACATGCCTTTTGGCCCGTCTCCGTGCTGTGATGCACACGTGCGTGACAGTGTCTACAGGTGAAGCGCGGGCCCTTGGGAGTTTGCGGCAAGATTCGGAGGAGCCCCTCCCTGGGACGGGAAGTCCCGGATCTGCCGTTGGCGAGCAGCCGAATCTGAGCCCCAGGCATGTCGCATGAGACAGTGCCAATGGCCGAGCTGGTGTCCCCTGCTCTCTGGGAGGCTTAACGGAGACTCAGAGAGTCCCCAGTGCACCGTCATCCGTGCCCGCACAAGAGCGTGTGTGTGTGTGTTTGTGTGTGTGTGCAGAGAGAGGGAGGGGAGAGGCTTAGTACACGGCATCCGCTCATGTGATTGTAGAGGTTAAGAAGTCCTCCCGCCTTCCATTGGCCCGGGTCCTCGGGCTTGACAGCCAGGGGCGCCGGTGAAGTAAGTCCCAGGGGGCGGGCAGGAGGAGACCGACGTCTCAGCTCAAGCCGGCCTTTTTGTTCTCTCCGGGCCCTCGACAGATTGGGTGAGGCCCACCCACACCGGGGAGAGCGAGCGCCTTGATTCCGTCGGCGGATTCCAATGCTCAGCTCATCCAGAAGCCTCCCACGCACACCCAGATATCGGGACACCGCGTGGCCCAGTCACGTTGGCCCTGGAAGTTAGCCATCATGGGCGTGTTGGTGTGCAAGTGTGTGGGTTTGTTCTAAGTGGCTGTGGAGATGGCTGTGAGCACGTCCGTTCCCCCGCGTGGACTGTGTTCCACTATGTGCTGATCTAGACACTTACTGTGTGTTTGCACTTGAGACACGAGGGCCGGGCTCAGGGTCCCCAGCTTCATGTGGGTCCTGTAGGGCCCCCACCTGCCGGGGTGGGGGGGCGGCATGCTGGCTCCGATGGGGCTTCGGGGCAGCCTGGAGCCACCAGGGGCCTCCCTCTCTGCCCCGGGCATCCATGCGGCAGGGGCAGAGGCACGAACGAATCACGGGTACCCAGGGGCCTGGAGCCACGTCCCCAGTCCCTCCCCAAGGAGGGCCAGCAGCCCTGGCAGTTCCCGGCACCCACCGCGGCCCTTGACCGAGGAGTGGACCCAGGCTCCGCCAGAGAAGGCAGTGACCTATCTACCCGCCAGCTCACCGGCTACATTTGTTCCTGACACGTAAAAGTGCTCAGTCTTGGGCGGAGGCTCTGAGCCTGAGCCCGGGAGCACCCCCCACCCCCCGCCAGCAACCCTGCTCCGTGGTGGGGGTGAGATGGGCACCCAGGGCTGACTCTCCCCATGGAGGCACCGTGTCTCCGTCCCTGCCAGAAGAGGCAGCAGCAGCAGCGAGCAAGTAGGCTCGGGAATCGAACAGGCCCAGCTTCAAATCCGGGCCAGGGGGGCTTTGGGCGACTCGCTTCCCCTCTCTGTGCCTCAGTGTCCCCACTCCTGCCTTGGGGCCTGGGAGGGGCATCAGCGAACAGGTGCTACAGAGCTTGGTATGAGCTGCCGGGGGGCGGGGGGTGGGGGGGAGGCTCTGGCTTCCTGCTGGCCCCCGTCTCCTCGGAGCACCCGGCGGGGAGATCCAGATTGTTCCCCAGGCTCCAGACTGAGCTGTCTTCCGTCACGCCCCCACGAGACGGTCTGGTCCCTTCGGGGAGGGCAGGCTGCCTTGTCACCTCTGTCATGTGTCCACACTCTCTCATCAAGCACCTGCTGTGAGCCAGACCAGGGAGGTCACACGGCCAGACAGGGGCAGGGCTGGGAGGTGACCGGAGGCTGCGGGGCTCCCAGGCTGTGCTCGTCCCCAGCTGGGGCACCCGCCCTGCACGAGCCCCAGGTGCCTCTGCGCGTAGCAGGTGCTCCGTCAGCTTGTGTGTGAGTGGGGGTGTGTTTGCACTGACATCGGAGGTCAAATCCATCAGATCAGGCTGGGGGGAGGATTTTGTGGTTGCGTTGAGATTCTTGATTTATCCACAACCAGGTAGGAGTTAAAAACTGCACATCCGCCCATCAGGATCCGTGCAGGAGACCGGGGTGGGAGGCAGGGAGGGACTGGGTGGGGGGCGGGGAGTTGACTCCGGAAGGAATGAGGATTCCTGCAGCCCGGGGAACAAGGGCGTCCCCAGGGGAGGGGGTGTGGTGGTGCTGGGCAGGGGAGGACGGAGACGGAGCTGGGTCCTGGGGCTTCCCCCCGCCGTAGGTAGGAGCAGAAGCCCCCAGCACCCCAAGTCTCGCGGAGCCGTGGGGCGCTGGGGGGAGTCCTGGCCTCAGCCCCGTCACCAGCGACTGTTCCCACTTGTGTACTTTTGCCTCAGGTGGGTTTCTGCGTCCCGCTTCCATCCGGAATCTGCCGGCCTGGACGGCAGCCTTCGTCCTGTGCAGCACCCCCAGATCCAAAGCGGGAGCAGATGTTTTGCTACCGCACGTGGAAACACCCTGACGGGCGGCCACGGGGTGCCACGGGCGGCCCGGGCCCGGGCCCGGGCGGCCACGGGCTTCACGTCCAAAGCCCCGTGTCTGGGGGAGGCAAATGCTACAGGAAGTGCGGGGCAGAGGGGGTTGCCCACGCCTCCGAGCCGAAGGGGTCTGTGCCCCAGAGCACCTTGGGAGGCACTTAGCAGCCAACAGGAAAGACCAGCAACGTGGGCTTTCTGGCAACTGACACGTAGGTGCAGCCGCGCGGCTGGTTCGGGGAGGCTGGGGACCTGCCACCAGGTGCCACTCACGGCGTGGAGGCCGAGGGCATCTCAGGTGCGGGGTCCGGCCAGTGCCTCCTGAGAGTCAGGTGAGCTCCGTCCAGGAGGCTGAGTCAGGGGCTGGGGGCGGGGGGGGGGGGGGGCGGGCCTGCAGCGGAAGGGGCATGGCGGGAAGAGTGGGCATGGCCAGACAGCGACTGTGACACGGCCGAGGGCCACGTAGACGCTGCCCACGACGCCTGTGCCCTGGTCAGGGGGAGTTTTCAGGGGACGGGGCAGGAGGGCTGCACAGGCCCTCTGGCCCCTTCTCCTTCGAAGCCCTGTCACAAGTGCAAATGACATCATTCCGGACGGAAAGGGCAGCTTCAGGCCATCTTTGAACAGACGGGAAACTCGCTGAAGCCTGGGGCTGTGTCCCCAGCCCTGAGCCAACAGGACCGGAGTCCTGACAGACCAGAGGACTGACCAACACCCCCCAATCTCCCAGAGGTGCTGAGAGGGAAAGGGGTTTATTCGATACGTCGTGTGCGTGTCGGGCTCGGGGCGACCTCTGGAACCCTAGCCCCGGCTGGAAACGGAGCTTTGGGTGGTTCTCTGGGGATTGTTTTCACAGACACCTGATCCCCGAGGCCCTGACCCCAGGACACGGAGGCGGGTGCCCTGGCCGGGAGGCCTGGCTCCCGTTCCTCAGGCGGTGCCGTCACCTGGCGGGAGACGTGTCCGTGCCCCGAGGCTCAGCGTACCCGATTTGGTGGTTTGAGCTGCGGGTGTGAATCTTCGAAGGAATCTTGCGCAGAAGATACGCAGCTACGCGTATTGGTTCTCGATGCGCGGAACCAACAGAGCGGCCGTCCTGGCGGACCAGGTGGACGGTGGGGGCAGCTCACGAGACCCCAGGCCACCAGGGGTCAGCTGGTAGAACGCGGTTTTGGGGGGGGGGTGGAGGCAGAGGCGACGTGGGTCACTGAGCCCCGCTTCCCACACGCTGACCCCGGGCTTGCCGGGTGCCGGGCTGCGAGCCGGACGAGACAAGGCCGGCAAGACGGTCGCACGCGGCCGTCTGAGCCACCCTGCGGCAGAGTCACTCCTTTCCGGGAGAGGCGTCCGTGATGAAAGTCTAGGTGGGCAGGGAGGAGGGTGGGCCGGGGGTCGCCCCGCCCACCGGGGCCCACGGCGAGGAGGAGTAAAAGCGGCCTGGCCGGCTCCTGACCCCAGCTTGGCCATCAGACGTGGGACAAGTGCCTCTCCCCGAAGACCACCAGCGAGGGCCCCCGTAGGGTCCTCTCCAACACGCCGCCTGAGGCCACCTCTTACCAGGTCTGTCTCCCGCACACGGCCTCTTTCCAAACCCGAGCAAAGCCACATCCCACCCGTGGGCCGGTTTACGGCGCAGCCCGCTCTGGCCGGTCTCTGCGATGACGCCCGGCGCTCAGCTGGCGACCCCAGACGCGCCGCGATCAAAGACCACCGTCTCTTCCGGGGTCCCGCCCCCACCCGCGGGGCCGCCGCACGGGCTTTGCTTGCTCCTGGAGGCCGGTGTCCGAAGGCCGCGGGAAGAAGGCCTGGACCGACCCTCAGCTTTGCAGAACGGCTTCCGTCCCGGACAGCCTGTGGGGTGGGGGGCCTTGTGCCGCTAACCAGGGCTCTCCAGAGACACAGGCCAGGAGGCCACGCACAGACGGAGGAAACAATTTATTGTAAGGAATCGGCACACAAAGGCTTGAGGCTCGCGAGTCCAGATCTGATCTGCAAAGCGGGCCAGCGGGTGCAGATAAAGTATGAAGGCAGTCGCTGGAGAATTCGCTCTTACTCAGGGAGAGTTAGTCTCAGCCGCCTCCAGTTCATGCCTTCAGCTGATTAGACGAGGCCCACCGCCGTTGGCGAGGGCCATCTGCTTTACTCAAGCCACGGATTCAAGTGTTCATCTCCTCCAGAAATGCCCTCATAGAAACAGTCAGAATAACACGTGGCCAAATATCCGGGCACCCCATGGCTCAGTCAAGGGGACACAGAAAATTAGCCGTCACATAATCATAACGTTCCTGCCTGCGTTTCCCTCCGCGGTGAAACAAAGGCCTCTTCCTGGGCCCTTTCTCCCCAGTGTCGAGTCGCAGCACACACAAAGCACTTTCTGACGAGGACCATGCTGAACCTTGCGGGCTCCACCCGCTCTGCTGGGAGTGTTCTGGGGACATCCCGTGGGCCTGCAGTCCCAGCGCCTAAGAAAACACGAGCTCGTGGCCCACCCCGGGCAGACTAACTGTGTAGACCGAAATCCCAAATCCCCACAGGGTGTCGGCCAGGAACCAGCCTGTGGGCGCAGGGGGTGGCTGGTCCCCGATTTGGGGCAGAGTCTTTCCAGAGAACAGGCCGGTCAGACACAGCCAGAGCCCGAAAGTGTTCTCGCTGGCCTGTCCGCTTTTCCCCATGTCCATACCACTGACTCGGCCCGGGGGCCCCCACGACTGCATCTCGGAGTCCTTGAGGGGCTCTCTGCCTACGTGCCTGCTGCCTCCCCCATCTCCACTTGGCATCTAGAGCGACTTCTAGAAGTTCATAGCAGACAGTGACCCTCCTCCTCTCCTCTAAAGCCTTCTGTGGCTCCCCAGTGCCCTCAGAGAAAAACCCATATTATGTACCACGTGACTGGCCAGGCACCCTGGGACCTGGCCGTGCCCCTCTCTCCTACAACCCCCCTCACTCTCCCCTCTAGCGAGACCTGTCTCTCATGAGCCGCGTCTTCTCCAGCCTCCGTCCCCTGTGTCCGTGCCCGGTACACCCTTCCCTGCACACCTGACCAACGCTGCTCATCCTTTAGGCCTGGCACTTACTCTCCGAAGCCTCCCCTGGTTCCCCAGGCCAGTGGGGGCCCCCTGCTCTGAATTCAGGCCGCCCCTAACACGTTGGGTGTGACCCCCACCTCCCTCCTCCCAGAGTGTGAACTCTGCCGGGGCAGGGCCTGCACCGTGGACCGTCCATCCCAGGGTCAGCATTTCACAGACACGGGAGCCCCGGCCTCGCGGAGACGCTCACGTGGGAAGTGAGTGCGGGCGCCGATCTGCGGGACCCTGTCCCCGGGGTAGGGGACCCAGGCGCAGCTTGCTGACCGGCCTGAGTTACAACAAACACCTTAAAAAGCTTCCACAGGAGCTCAGCTCGCCGCAGCCCTGACTAGCCCGCCTGCAGGGCCCCCCTCTGCAGATACAATGTATCCAGGACCCTCAGCTTTGGACCTGGAGACTGCGGGTTTGCAGGGCACCTAAGAAGGGACAGGAGGCAGCCTCTGGGCTTTCTGACTCTGAGATACAGGTGTGCCGACTGAGTTCATGGCCCAGCAAAGCCCTGTTTGTGCACAGTCTTCACAGCACACCGCGGGATGGGGGAGGGAGGGTGTCATTTTCCCAAACCCAAGAGCCACGGCCCCTGCCCTGCTGCGTGAACACCTTCTCAGGGCATTGTGACAAGAAGGGGTCCTGTGTCCTCCAGAAGAAGTGGCTGCCCCAGGGGCCCCAGCCTCCCCACTGGCTGCATCCCGCAGGGCCTGGTCTTGGGCCCCCCTGGGCTCCGCACGGAGCTGCACGGGGTGGGGGGGGGTGGGCAGGGCTGTCTGAGCGTCCTCAGACCCAGCGACGTAAAACCACAGAAGCATCGTGTGTCCCAGGTCTGGAGGCCGGAGTCCCAAATCCAGGGGCCGCACTCTCTGCCTGCCGGGGACGATGCGTCCTGCCCCTTCAGGCCAATGCTCCTGGCTGGGGCTGCCCCCGTCTGGGCCTCTGCCTGACGTGCCCCTCTCCCGCGTGTCTCTGTCTTCACGCGGCCACCGTCAGATCAGCCCGGGGCCCGCCCTTCCCCTGCACGACCGCACCCGCACTGGGTACGTCCACACCGAATGACCTCATTTCCGAATCTGGCCACATTGTGAGCCACGTGGAGGGGGTGCTGAGGACTTTCACGTATCTTTTTGGAGGAGGGACAGAATTCAAATCAGAACGTGCGATTTTGAGGGTCAAAGCCATCGCCGTCATAAAAGGCCTCGCCCCCGGCCTGGGCCATAGGTGGGGGCCCCCAGGGGGAAGTGGCATCCAGACTATGGGTCTGGCCCGTCAGCAGGCCGGGTGGCTTTACCTCCTGGTGGTGGCAGTGCCCGCACGTGTGGGGCCGGCTGCTTCCGCGCGGCTGCGCCCCCGCCCCGGCACCAGGACGCTGCTACTCGTGGGTCAGCTCCCACGGTGCCACTCTGGGGGAGGTCCTGCCCGGGGGCGGCTGTCACGAGACAGCTGGGCACCAGCTCTGGGGGCAGGAGGGTTCTGGAGCCCCATCTCTGCAGGAGCGGCCGGATGATTTTCCCGCAGTGGGTCTGACGGGGCCGCCTGAGCGGGGGGACGGGGTACCCAGGCAGCTGGGGGTTTGAGGGTGACTCCTTCCCCCAGGGTCAGCCCATTGAGCTCGGCCTCCCCCAGCCCATGAGAACAAAGCCCCAGGCCCCTTTTATCTTGGCTGCTGAGGTCCTTCTGGAAGAGGAGCAACCCAAAGCCTGGCCAGCACATCTTCTGCCCCCGTCACCTTCTGGCCCAGTCTTTTCTTCCCTTTATAATGCATTTTAATAGGGTCAGACCAAGATGGATGAACCCCGCCCTGGGAGAGGGGCAGCCCCCCCCCCCCCCCCCCAGCTCTGGCACTCCCGAAGGCCTCCAGGAGGAGGTGTCACACAGAGGGCCAAAGGCGGCTCGCCCGTGCCCTGACCTGGGCTTGTGGGTGCCGGCCGACAGCCTCGACCCGAATTCTAGTCTGCGTCTGCTCCCTCCCCGCCCCCTCCCCCCCCCCCGCCATCTCCTGGGGTCACCGAGGCCCAGCCCCGGTGTGGGAGGGAAAGAGGGGACCCCCAGGCCAGCACCCACTCTGGCCGCGAGGACAAGAGGTGGCCGCCAGCACTCGTAGGTGAACCTGTGCTCCGTCACTCGCTGATCCCAGGGCTCATTCACGTGTGACCCGTTCATCACCCGTTCCTTCTCACCGCGGCCTGCCAGTTCACTACCCGCACGCCGAAGCCGCCGGCCACGCGTCGTGCGTCCCCCCAGCGTGGGCTCACTGGCCTCTACGACGGCCCTGGGATGTGGGTGTCATCTTCCCATTTTGCGGATGAAGAGACTGGGGCACAGCGGCCAGGTCAGGAGGAGCTCTGTCCCGGCAAGGGCCCCTCCCTGACCCCCCGGCCCCTTGGAGCCGCCCCCGTCCCCCATGGGGACACCGAGCCGCAGCCGGCCCATCGGAAAGCTGCACCCTCCTTTGAGCATCAGGAAAGGGGGGTTTGGAACCCGGCACTCCCGCCTCCAGGCCGGCCTGGCCTTTGCTCGGGGACAGGAAGTGCTTTTGGAAATTGAAAGGGCATAGTCTCCCTCCCGGGGGGTCGATTCACAAATCGGCCTTAAAATGTCCATGTGGGGCTTGACATTTCCCCTAACGAGAGGACTGTTGGCTGGCTTCTCTGGCTGGTTCCTCCTTCCGGGGGCAGCTCCCTTCACGGTCGCCAGAGACGGTAACAGCCGCCGTCCTCCAGCGGTGAATGCAAACAGAGGTGCCCGCGTCCACACAGTGGACTATCGCTCAGCCGCAAGGAGGGCGAAGCCCTGACCCGCCGCCGTGTGGATTGACTTCAGAAACGTCATCTCGGCGAAAGAGGCCAGACGCGAGAGGCCACCTACAGCGTAACTCGACGTCCGTGAAGTGTCCAGAGCGGGCAAAGGCACAGACACGGAAAGCAGAAGGGTGGCTGCTAGGGGCTGGGGAGGGGGAGGGACTACACGTGGGACGGGGCCTCATTTTTGGGTGACGGAGACGGTCTGAGATTCGTGGCGGTCGTTGCATGACTGTCCGTACGCTAAAAGCCGCTGAACTGTAGGTACGCGTTAAAAGGGTGACGTTCTTGGCTCGTGGATTACGCCGCGAGCTAAAAAATACACACACGCAAAAAGCCACGCAGGGTGGCGGCGGTCAGCCAGGGGCCACACTCTCCTATGTGGCCAAAGAGACAGCAGAGCGGGTCCTGTGCCTGGTGTTTTTGGGACTGGGTGCGGGTGTGACCCTGGCTCGCGTCGAGGGAGGCAGACGGGTGTTGGAGGGGACGGTGACCCCATGGCCGACCCTCAGTCCCCAGCTCTTTTCCCTGGGTTGATGGGTGCTTCTATCTAATGGGTGCACCCAGAGACCCAGGGTTTGGACGCCAAGCCTGGGTTTCCAACCGTCCCTAGGTCTGCGGTCACGCACTGTGCCGGTCATCCATCGTCACAAGATTAGCTCCCCAAATGCCCGAGACGACAATGACCATTGCTTCTCTCCCACGGTTTCTGGGGGTCCGGAATTTGCGGGCCGCTTAGCCGGGAACGCCGGCTCTCGAGGTGTCGGCTGGGCGGACGTGACTTCATCGGGGGCTCAGAGTCTGCTCCCAAGGGGCGAGCATCCCTGGCAGGTTGGTGCTGGCCGTTGGCGGGAGGCCTCACTTCCTCCCCGCTGGACCTCGCGTGTCCCCGCCCCACCGCGGCCCGCTTCCCCCAGAGCCAGTGGCGGAGAGAGAGGGAGGGGCGGCAGCCAAACGTCCCGCTACCCAGCCCAGAGTCACATGGCGCCATCCCCACTGGGCCCTGTTGGTCACTCGGGGAGGCCCCACCAAAGGGGAGGCACCGGGAGGCAGGGGCACCATCTGGGAGGTCGCCCACCACCAGCGGGAACTCACGAAATCGCCTTGGAAACCCAAATCTTTCTGGAGTCCGTGAGCGCAGCCTCCCCAGCCCTCCCCGATTGATTGCTGTTTCGCGTCCCCACAAGTAAATCGACGATAATGCCCTGCCATGACTCATGCTACACTGAGCCTTGGGACCATCTCTCTGCCTGAGGCGACATTTTTAAAGCTGCCTGACAGTCTCTTTAGCAGGCAGGGAGGCCGGCATCCCCGAGCATCTATGGCAAGAACGTCCCCGCTCACGTCCAGCGGGGTGCAGGACGGCTCGTGCTCCTCCCTCGGGGAGGGTGACAGGAGGTCGTGCCCCGTGCTGGGATTTCAGGTGATAAAGAGCGTCCACAAATCCGTAGGAAAACGCCGGCCCCTCCCCCAGCCCTCTGCGTCTCTGGGTTTGGGTCACAGCACCCTCCCCCTTGCCCCTTCAAGCCTAGTAGGGCCCTACAAATACTCACCCCTGTGAGCGCTCCTCAAATGACCCTGCTTGGGACTGCCAGCGCAGGGGACCCCAGCGGATGCGCATCCGGGGGGAGGTGTGGGCAAAAGACAGTGACAGACGGCCCCAGGTCTTGTAAATTCCGTCTCCCTGGGTTCTGATCGGGGCTGTGGACGCGAACGTGAACCAGTACTCACGTGCCCTGGTCGTACGAGAAATGCAAATCGAAACCCCAAGATGACACACACACACACACAAAATTGTCAGAGTGCGGTGCAAGCGGGTGGCCGGTCCCTTCCTGGCCGCACCGGGCTGGACGGGCTGGACCAACGGCCATGTGGCGGCAGGTGGCCATGAGCAACCTCTGACCCAGGGTTCCACCGCCAGGGCGCGATAACCAAGACGCACATTCGGAGGTCCTTAGTTCCGGGAGTAGTTGATTACATCTGTCTGCTGGACCCCACTGGAACCGTTATAAATAGTAGTTGGGGTATTTAATGAGACAGGGAAATACGCAGGATGTAATCTTTCTAGAAAAAATAGGGTGCAGGACACCCGGGGGGCTCAGTCGGTTAAGCACCCGACTCTTGGTTCCGGCTCAGGTCATGATCTCGCGGTTCTTGGGTTCGAGCCCCGCGTTGGGCTCTGTGCTGACAGCTCTCTCTCTCTCTTTCTCTCTCTCTCTCTCAAAATAAATAAACTTAAGGGAAAAAAAAGGAAAAATAGTGTAAAAATGGTAAATATAGCATGAGCTCTAGATTAAACAATAAAGATAATATATAAAATATATAATGTAATGTAATAATACAATATAATATAATAAATACATTCACAGAAAAAAAGACTAGTGGAAAAGCCAAAGTACTTACGATGAGATTGTTGGTATTTTTATTTTGCCTCTTATCCTTTACTTTTGTATGCTTTCTAGACTTTTTCAATGAATGACTCTTTTTTGTTGTGGTTTATTTATTTTTTATTTTTTTAAAGTGTATTTATTCTGAGAGACAGGGAGAGAGAGCGTGAGAACGCTTGAGCAGAGGGAGCGGCAGAGAGAGGGAGAGAGAGAGAATCCCAAGCGGGCTCCACGCTGTCAGTGCAGAACCCGACACGGGGCTCGAGCCCACGACCGCGAGATCGTGACCTGAGCTGAAATCAAGAGTCAGACGCTTAACTGGCTGAGCCCCCCAGGCCGCCCCCACTTTTTGTTGTCTCAAAAGGAAACAACTTCCAAACTCGTGCCCCCTGGGACCACATGCGGAGAGAGGGCACATCTCGGGCAGATGGCATAATGTTATCACAGGGACGTCTGACCAAATACACACACGTGCCCTGCACTCTACAGTTTGCAGATGCCTTTCCCTCGCGTCCTCCCTGGCTCTGGCCTGCCTCACTGTGTCAGCTCGGGGGGAACGCTCTACGCTGACCTTCTGTCCCCTGAGACTCAGCCAGAACACCGGTCACCCGCAGGGGCTGCTTGTCGGGCCCTGGACCTAACTCTGCAGTCGGGATTTTGGATTGATCTTCTTCAAGAGGCCTGCAAAGTGTGTATGCCTCGTGCCCCACGAAGCCCGGACCTGCCCCGACGTGGATGTGTGTCCGAGCCCCTGAGGAGGACTCCTGGCGGAGAGAGGGCGGCGGCGGGTCTGGGCACGACCCCCGAGGCCCACGGCTCACCCCCTGCCCCTCTCCCTGCAGCGGGACCCCGAGGAGCCCGGCCCGTTCCTCAGCCTCGCTGGCCCTCCTGGTCTCCGGGGCTCCGTTCGTGCACTTCCTCAGCGGAAAACAAGCTCCCACAGAGGCGTCCCTCCCTCGGGAAGTCCCTCCAGTCTTGGCGCCCGCACCCCGGACCACAGCTCCCCTGTGCCAGCCTCCTGCTCACCGGCCACCGCTGTAATTACCAACCCGGAAACCCCGCAGACGGGGCGTCTCTGCCCTGGTCCCGGCCGTCGTGTCCCCCTGTGCCCACCACATGCAAGTTCAACGCCTTTTTCTAAAGAGGCACCAGAGTCAAGGAACGAGTTACACCGGACCCTTGCCGATCCACGTCGCCCAAACAGGCCCCCCGCGTAGGCATCTGAAGCCACAGGAGACCGAGGGGACGGCGTGCCTCCCGCCAGGGGCACCTCACGCCCGATCCTTCTTGCCCTCCTCGGCGCACTTTGTGGCCCAAGCAGGGTGTGGACTGTGCAGGAAGGCCCCAGCCTGGCTCTGATTTCCTTCCCGGGAGCGGAGGGGCGCCTTCCCTGCTCTCCCACTGCCCCCACCGCCGCCCATGTGGGGCATCCAGCTGGAGCTCATCCAGAGGCTGGGGGCCACCCCGGGCGTGGCAGACGGGGCTAACTGTTCCCCACTGATCCTGGCACCCCACCCCAGCCGAGCCCCACGGCCAGACGGGCCTGCTGCTTTCCTTTTGACTCGCCATCGTCGATAATGCCCTATTAAAAGTTGAAAATACATTTTCCTCCTGCCGATCTTTTTCCTTTTCATTTAGCAAACATTGATTTTCCCCCTCCTGCAAACAGAATAGAAATGAAATCACACACGTCTCTTTGGGGTGATTTAGTTGTCAGGGCTGGAGGCAGCAGGCAGATGCGAGGCTCGTCTTGTCACCTCGTCCACGGTGGCTTGGCGGCCTGGGATAGTCATTCAGCCCTTCTCCTCCATTGGGAGCCCCACCGCCCCTGTCCTGGGAGAGCAGGAGGCCCTACCTGCCATCCAGGGGAGCCTCCGGGAGGCTCAGAGGTCAGCTCCCGTGAAGGGCCAAGTTCAAGGTTGTGTCAACACCGAGCACCGTGAAGTGGCAATTATCCAGTTAACTCGATTCACGTAGACAGAACCGCCAGCACCTGCTCTGCATCCCCCGCTTCCGCCGGGCTCCCCATCTCGGACAGCTGCGGCAGAACAAGGACGAATGTTGGAGACCGGAAACCGGGCCTCCAGCCACACCCCGGCCGTCCCTCTCTGTGCCCCGACCTCCTCGACTCTACTTGGTGGGTGACAAAGCCTCCCTGGCGAGTTTGTGGTGAGGATTTGCGGGCCGCCCGTGGTGAGAGTTCTGGGGAGACCACGGGAGCAGGTGCTTAAAGGGAAGGCGGGTGGGCAGGGCGTGGGGTAGAAACACTTGCACCCGGGGCCCGATGCTTCCATCAGGGTCACACGGGGCAAACTACTCCATGCCTGGGTTTCTTCACGTGTTCCACAGGGATTCGAACAGCCTTGGTCTCAGAGACGCACAGCACAGGGCGATGGTGGTGACAACGGTGATGTTGACGGACAGGATAAACCACCTTTCTCGTGGGTTCTCTGTACGGCCAAGCAAAAGAACAGCCTTGCCAAAGAGCCCCTCCAAAGCGATCCCTCCCTTACCGAGAGGCGGAGTCTAATACCTCTCCCCTTGAATTTGGGCTGGCTCTACAGCTTGCTTGACCCATAGGACATGGCAGAAGTGATGCCATGTGACCTCGAAGTCTAGGTCAGATGATGCCTCGGAGCCTCCCTGACCCACAGGCCTCTTAGAACGTTCTGAGCAGCCTAAGTTGTGACGCAAGGTATCGAACTATCCCCAGACACCGCACCGGAGAGGCCCCGTGTAGGCAATCTGGGTGATAGTCCCAGCTCAGTCCAGTCTTTTGGTCAAGCTACCAAAGAACCACACTTGTGAGTAAAGCCATCTTGGACTCTCCAGACCAGCCTGACCGCCAGCTGGATGCCACCAAGTGAACCCAGCCAATGCCACGTGGAGCAGAAGGGCTGCTGAGTGGGACCCCTGCCGGGATTCCTGACCTCTACGTTGTGAAAGATCGTAAGCCTCTTATATCTGGTGTTGGCCAGCGACAGCCGACTGGAGCAAAGGGTCTGGGTGGTCTGGTCGCAGCCACATCCCAGACGAGCATGTGTCTACAGGTGTCGCTTGGCCTACCGTCACACACCTACGTCCCCTACCTGTGGCTTGTGCCGATACGGATCCACTTTCTACAAAGAGCAGTTCAGCCCTCTGACTTCTCAGCCTGGGGGAAGGCACGTGTGCTTTGAAGCTGGTGGTCACAGGAAGGCCACGTATGGGCCGGAAAGAGCCCAGCACAGTACGAGCCAAGAACTACCCCCAGGCCCCAGCGGGGCACCACCAGGGCCCCCAAGCACGCCCACTCCTCGCAGGGCAGCCCCAGAGGACAGGATACGCCGAAGGGTGCCACCTCGACAGCCCCCGGCGGTCTCCAAGCCGACCACAGCCTGGTACTCTCTCCCGCCAGGCCCTGCTAAAGAGGGAGCCACTGAGGAGTCCCGAGTTTGCTGCCTGAGAGGAAAAGGGGAGTAGGTTGTGTGGACGGAGTGGGAGTGTGTGCTGGGCCAGAGCAGGAGGTGCCAGTGCCCCAGAGCACAGACGGTGGTGCCTCGGAACTGGCCTGGGGAAGACAGCTTCCTTTCCCGCCCTAGATGAGATTTTCAGGGGCCAGACCGAAGTCCCGATGCTGGGCAGGATCTGAGCTGGGTCTGCCTGACCCCCAGCCCATGCCCCCTGTGCCTTCACGGGGCCACCCCATAAGGAGTCCCAAGGGTTTTTACTTTAAGGGCGAGGGGTTGCCTTTCTGAGCCTCAGGGCCCCAGGGTTTGGCCGCAGCCGGGATCTAACCATATGCCACCCCGTAGGTGAAGTTCAGGGTCCTCCGGTCAGGCAGGTCTAGCACACAGAGGTAACGGTATTTTATTTTGGGGGCTTGGGAAGAAAATGCAGCCAAGTGCTGGGCGACCTGCATGGGTGGGGGGGGGGGTTGTGCAGGGGCAGCAGAGCCCGTGGCTTGCTATTTGGGGACAAGGGTCATCTTTTTAACACGTACAAAAGCCACTCGTACCCCTGCTTTTTCCTGACTTCAGGAAAGGGGGTGATGTTGGTTATAAGTTGCTCTTTTCCTTCTGTATTTAATTTTTTTTTAATTTTGTGACGGTTTTTACTTATTTTTGAGAGAGAGAGAGAGTGTGTGAGCGGGGAAGGGGCAGAGAGGGAGACAGAGGATCCAAAGCAGGCTCTGCACTGACAACACAGACGTGGGGCTTGAACTCCCGAACCGCGAGATCATGACCTGAGCCAAAGTCGGACACTCTACCGACTGAGTCACCCAGGCGCCCCTGTATTTTTTTTTTTTACAGTAAACTCTATGCCCAGTGTGGGGCTTGAACTCATGACCCTGAGATCAAGAGCCACACGCACCACCGACTGAGCCAGTTGGGTGCCCCCTACGTCACTCATTTTCTACAGATTCTCTTTTTCAGTTTGTGGAACTTCTCTGACTTCCAACCCAATCTTCTGAGAGTTTCTGTCATGATTGGGTGATGAATTTTATCAACGCTTTTCTGAATCTTTTAAATAATCGTATATTTACAGGAGCTTTCTCCTTTAGTCTGTTAATAGGGTGAATTTTGTTGGTTGTCTTTCCAATGTTAAACCAACATTGTGTCCCTGAGATACATCTCAGTTGATCATGAGGTATCCCTTTTATATATTGCTGGATTTAATTTGTTAAAAATTCAATACAGATTCTTATAAAATCTTTGAAAAAACATGAAAAAATTTTGTTTAATGTTTTATTTTATCTTTGAGAGAGAGACACACACAGAGCGCAAGCAGGGGAGGGGCAGAGAGAGAGAGAGGGAGACACAGAATCCGATTCAGGCTCCAGGCTCTGAGCTGTCCGCACAGAGCCCGACGCAGGGCTTGAACTCAAGAACCGTGAGATCATGACCTGAGCCGAAGTCGGACGCTTAATCAGCTGAACCACCCAGGCGTCCCAAGTTCAAGCTCTGTAATAAGCTATAGGGCTGATCAGATCTTCTATTCCTTCTTGTGTCAATCTTGTAAGGTCTCTCTTCCAATAAATGTGTTCGTTTCATCTGCATTGTCGTATTTCTTGGCAAAAAGTTATCTATAGCATTTTCTTACTGATATTTGTAGGATCTGTGCTGATAACCTCTCCTTATTCCTGATACTGGCGATTTTCGTGCTCTTTTTTCTTCCTGATCATAGTAGCCAGGGCTCTGTCCATTTTGTTAATCTCGAAGTCTCAGTTTTTGTCTTTGTTCATTATCTCTGTGGTCTGTTTCTGTTTCATTGACTTCTCTTTATTTCATTCCTTTTATTTAATTTTTTTTAATGTTTATCTATTTTTGAGAGGGAGAGAGAGAGAGAGAGAGAGAGAGAGATAGAGAGAATGTGAGGCAGAGAGAAAGGGAGACACAGAATCCAAAGCAGCCTCCAGGCTCCGAGCTGTCAGCACAGAGTCCGACGTGGGGCTCGAACCCACGAACCGCGAGATCATGACCCGAGCCGAAGTCGGACGCTTAACCGACTGAGCCCCCCAGGCGCCCCTTTTACTTACTTTGGATTTAGTTTGCTCTTTTTTTTTTTTTTTCAAACTCATCTTAAGGTGAAACCTTTGGTCTTTGATTTTAGATCTTTCTTCTTTTCTAATATAAGCATTAAAAGCTATAAGTTTCCCTCTCAGTACTGCTTTAGCTGCACCTATAAATTTTGATACATGGGGTTATTTTCGGATTGCAAATGTATTGCCTGTATTTGGAGAGGACAGGCTGTACCCGTGATCCTAGTTCCAGGCACAAGGCAAGAAGTCGCCCAGTGATGCTGTGAGTTCCTTGGGCCACTGTGGAGAGGGCGGGGTCACCTGCTAGATGGTTCCGCTCACCCCACCCATTTCAGACTCACCACCCTCCTCCTCAGAAGCTGTGTTGCCATCTGTGCTCTGGCCACTGTCACTGCCGGCCTTGGGACTCCTCTTGCGTCATTGCTCCAGGCCCCTGGTCACAGCGCCTTGTACCTGAGTCCATTCCTCTCTCTGGGCCTGTCTCCTCATTGGTCAAGGCAATGTCTTGGCCCTCCTGGTTGATGGCAGGCCCTCCCTGCCATTAGCCTGTCCTTCTTTCAATTGAGAGTCTGTCTTGCCTCCTCACCTAGGCTGTGGGTCACTCAGCCTGATTGATCATCACGAAAACCCTCCCTTCTCCTCGCAGCCAGCCTTGCAGAGGTCCTGCTCCCCATTTCACCGATGAGGAGCGGAGGCTCAGACGTGCCGGGGGTCTGGTCCCGGCCCCCCGTCACAGGGCTCATCCCTGGGGGAGCAGGAAGTCCGACACAAACCCGCCATGTCCCCCATGCACTGGGCGCGCTCTTGGTGACCAGTCGGCTTGTGGCGGATGCGGAAGCTGCACGTTCCTGCTGGGCACGCCGGCCAGGGGCTGGTCCCAGGCCCCCCCCACCGTCAGAGGGGGCGCCTCCTCCAGAAAGGACCCTAGTGAAGGCGGGGAGCCAGCCGCCGGGCTGGAGGAGCTCAGCGTGGACGCACAGCTCCCGGGAGAAGAGCCTCCCCCACAGATGAGTTTGCGGGGGTGACCGGGGGTCCCGTTTCTTCTCCCAACAGTCAAGTGTTATTTTTGTTTGAAGCAAGACCTATAGAGTGCTTGCTCTGCACGTGCACCGTGCCACGATCGTTGGACCTATGACTGGAGGGGTTGCCACGCCCCCTTTGTGGGTGAGGAAACCGAGTCTCAGAGACAGGACACACAGCCGGGTCGGCCGGGCCCCTCAGGCCAAGCCATAGATCCCTGCAGCCTGCCCTGCGGAGCCCCGGAGAATGTGGGTAATGGAGGCACAGAGGTCTTGCCCCGTGGGTCCCATGTGGGAGGGAAAAAGCCAAAGGGGACCTTTAGGGTGTCACTCTGGGCCAGAGGAGGCCAGCCACAGCCTCGCCGGGGAGACCAGCGCGGATGCCAGCCCAGGGAAAGACCCCGGGACACCCGTGGGGGCAGCTCCGGTCCCTTCAGGCAGCTGTCATCGTAGGACCCAGGAAACCCAGTCCCCGGCACAGGGGCCACTTTAACGAGACGTGACACTCAGAGTCACATCCTTGGAGCGTCACTCATCCAGTCACGGCGGTGACACTGAGCAGGTATCACCATGCCCTGCATCTCTGAGCTCACAGCTGCCTTCCAGAAGGGTCCAAGGCCCTCTCTGTCCGGAGGAGGAAACAGGGTCAAGGCGGCCAAGGTGCCAGCCCCCGGCACGTGAGGCGTGGTGGAACAGGGGTTCAACCAGGGGCTGCGTGGAAGGCCCTGCTCTGTCTGCACCCCGCTCCGTGGGCCCCCCAACAGCAGGGCCGAGGGCTGCCCGACCCACGGGAGACTTGCCGTCTGTCCTGGCACCCGTGACCCCTTCGGGTCACAGGGGCCTGAAGTCCGGCTCAACGACCAGTGTGCTGCAGATACAGAGGTAGCAGGAGGCACTCAGGGCCGGTGGCCTGGGCGGAGGGGGGAGAGGTAGCGTTAATTCCTCTTGGGAGGGCCGAGGGGGTTCATGGCCAGAGTGACAGGGCTGAGAAATCCTGTTAGCCCTTTGCTTGGCTCCTTCTTGGGTGAGGTGGCTCCCAGACAAAGCCGCTCCTGGGGCAGCAGCCTGATAAAGAGCTCAAGCATTCGTGGGGGGGCAGGGGGGGCAGGCGGCATGGGCCCCAGGAGGCACTAATCCTCTGCAGCTTGCTGAAGGGGGCGGGGGGGGGGTCAGAGGGAGGGGCCCAGCCTCTGCTGGAAGCTTCTGGCCTTGGACAAGCCCCTCCTTTCTCCTGGGCCTCCGAGTTCCACTTCCGGTGGTCTGGGAGCATCTTGCTCGCTAGTTCTCTGGAAGGCGGTCTGGGCAAGGCTCTCTCGGGGCTCAGGACAGTGTGGGCCCAGCCCCCGCGCCGCCCTGGGGTGGGGCTGGGGGTGGGGGCGTGCACCCAACCTCCTGCAGCGGCCAGCCCGGCCCGGCTCTGCCCTCGGGGCACCAGGCTCCCGACAGGGCCCTAGCACAGCTCCGGTGTAAGGCAAGCCGCCTGGCATCTCCAAGCCTGGCTCTTCCTGGCAAAGTGGGGCCAACGATGGCACCCCCCTGAGGGCGGGTCCCCCTGGGCTCAGACCGCCAGACTCCGTCCCACCTTTCAGCAGCCCCCTGGCTGGGCGAACAAAGCCCTTCCGAACCTGAGGCTCCCCACTGAGTACCGGGTCCCCAGTCCGCCCACCCACGTCCCCTGGCCAGACCTGGCCCACCTTGAGGCCCTCGGAGCCCTGTGCCCCAACACCTGGCCAGAGGGCCCTAAGAACGCCCTCTGGGTGTCTCTGACCCTCATTTCTTTCTTCTTGGTCTTGTGTCCTGCCCCCTCTCCGGGGGGCCACAGGGTGGCATGGTGGGACCTGGCCCATGGGGTGTCACACAGTGTGTCACCTGGGGGCGAAGGGAAGAGGGGCCTGGGCTGTGTTCTCCCTCTTCGTTGCCCCCCATCCCCCGGTGGCATCTGCGTGGTGCTGGGGTCCCGGGCTCCATCCTGCAGCTCGGAACCTTTCGGACGAGCTCCACCGTTGGCTGTGTTGGCAACAGACAGCTGGGAACAAAGGCCAAGTGGCTTCTGTGTCAGCTTTGAAAACCACTGAAATGATCTCACTTATCTGCCGTGGTCCAAATATTTTGGCCATTTAGATACAACCTTCCATGCTTGTGAAATTAAGTGTATTGTTAATTCCGCCTGGCCCAGTGACAGGTGGGCGTATCGGACAAACCCCCTCACGGCCGATCGAGGGGAGGGAGAGCATATTCCTATCTGTACAAAGTAGTCATGGATGTTTCCAGAACGACTCGGGTGGCTCAGAGCCTGTCCCCGGAGGGAGGCTGGATGGTGGGCACAAGGAGTCCCCTGTGACAAGGAGGGGGGTGCAGAGAGGAGAGGAGAGGGCTCCAGGGAGATGACCACTGCTCCCAGAGCCCGTGAGGCTGCCACATGGGCGCCACGGGGGTGGGGGCCGGCTGGGGGTTCTGAGAGGGGAGACGGGACCTGAGCTGGGGTTTCAGACGCATTGCAGACAAACTTTTGTTAACCCTACTTTTTTCTGATTATAAAGAAATAAAGGCTCATTACAGAAAACGAGGAAAAGTATGGAGGAAGATCTGGACGCCGCCCTCCCCCCGTCCCCCGGCTCTGTGGCTGGAACTCACCCCCGCGAATAAGCGGTGGTCGGGGGTGGGGGGTTCTCGCCAGACTCTTGGGCGAGCGTTCTTAACTGGAATCCTTCTGTATGTAACTTTAAGCCGCTGTGTTTTCACTTGGCAAGACACTGTTTTTGCACAACTGTGTATTTAACTGGCCAATCGTTATTTAACCGGCTAACCCAGTGGCTGTCCAGGCAGCGTGCCGCCTCCCGGCTGCCGGCCGGCCTCCCCCAGCACCTTTGCCCCCAGGATGTCCTCCGAGATTATTTCCCTAGGACCCTTCACGGCATGGGGGGCACCGGGCTCGGACTCGGGCGTGGTTCCTGCTCTGCTCCAGGCACCCCTCCCTGCCCCGAGGGGCATCGTGATGACCAGGGCATCCCCGGGAGAGAGCTCTGGAACCCCACACCGGTGGGGCGTGGGAGGCAGGCTTATTTAACAGAGGAAGTCGAGGGCGGGGGAGCGCCTCACTGAGTCTGAACCCCAGGAAGCGACACCAGTCAGACCAAGAGGGTGATGGCATGCCCTCCGGCGAATGTTTCTCTGATCGGTTTGCTGAGAGGGCCGGCAGCTGGGCTGTGGTGTGCCAGCCAGGTCCTTGGCACCAGTGGTCACGGGTGTTGTGTGGGGACAGCGGCTCCCCCAGGGGCTCTCGGCCACGCTCTCTGCCCACGGCGGATGCAGTGTGCCGTTGGCCAGGCAGGAGCTCGGCTCTCTGCTGCTGACCCTGTGCCCTCCAGCCAGCTCGGACAGGCTCCCGGGGCCCACTGGGAGGCCCTTCTGTCCCCTCCTGCCTGCCCAGGAATTGTGTTCCTCAAGAGCCGAGACCCAGAAGCCCGCCCAGCACGACGCAGCTGGTGGGGAAAAGCCCTTAACCAGCTCGGCTCCCGAGGGCCCGAGCCACCCGCCATCACCCCATCTGTGGACAGACGTCACTAGAAGAGACCTGGGATACCAGGGACCGACATATAAACACCAGCACAATCTGGAAATTTCTGCCACGGGGCCTCCATCGGGCAATGCTGGGGCCTGGCCTCGGGCAAGTTGCCTTTCCAGGCAACTGCTGGGCTCTGGGCTGAGCGGTGCCCTGACCGAATGTGCGTGGGGAGCTGCACCCCAGCCGGGCCTGATGATCCTATTAGCCAGGCCGTTTATTCAGCGCCAGCTTGGGGCAGGCCTGGGCTGGCGGCTTTGCAGACATTATCTCATTTGATCCACACTTGAACCCCGCAGGGTCAGTCCCATCACTCCCCGCCCCCCCCGTCGGTTGGGGTTCCCTCCTGATTCGGGCGTCTGTGACTCCGCGGTGACTGGACGGCCCCTCTGGAGTAGACGGGATAATGGGCAGGTTCGGGGGAGCCCCCAGCTGGCCCCAACCAGGGCGCGGCCCCTCCCCTGTCTTACACCGGCCCTTCCAGACCAGGATCACCGAGGAAACGGAACCAAGCAAAATGTTATACTCCGACCTTTCTGCGGGTTTCCCTCTGTTCCACCTGCCATATTCATTTCTCCAATCTTGTGTCCACCTCGATGCTGGAGTGGGGAGGGAGGGGTAGGAGGGTGTCTTGTCCAAAGGCACACTGGTGCGTGTGTGTTTCCTAGGTCACTCGTCCGTAGAAATAGTTTATGACCCTGAAGAAAATCTTTTTAAGGGGGGAAAAAAAGTCAAATGTCATTAAGCCTGTCTGACGCGCACTGAGCCCGGGGAAGCCGTCCGGGCCGGGCATGGGACCAGTCACCTCCTGGTCTCCATTCCCCCCTACCACTTCTGAATTTCCACTGCCCCTAGGCCGGTGGAGGCCCTGATGCTCACATCCCAGGGAAGAGGGCGAGGACCGGGGCCGGGGCCACAAATGCCCACTGCACGCGGGGCTCTGGCAGGGTCTGTGGGTGAAGCAGAGGGAGCCCGAAGTGCGAGTGTCTCCTGCTTGAGGGAGACCCCGGGGGGTTCAACACGCGGACAGCAGGAGCTCCTGTCTGGGAGCCCCACACGTGACCAGCGCTGCCTACACAGCAGGCGGCTGAGAGCATCAGTTGGGGGTCCCTAGCAAGAACCAGGTCTCCCTAAAAGGGGTAAAATGAAGGTCTGTGCCTGCAGGCTGGGAAACACGTGCTCTGTGTCCTTTGGCTCATCAGCGACGCTCTGGCCTGGTTGTTACCTTTCCCATCCGTCCGTCTGTCCTCTCCCAGGGCGCAGACCCCAGGCGCTGTGTGCAGTGGGGCCCGGCCCCTCCTCCCGGGTGACCTCATTTCCAGGACTGCCCCGCCCCTCCTGCCGGTGTCTCAGCCCAGAGGCTGCTCCTTTAGGGAGCTGGGACCCTCATTAGTGGGACAAACAAAGGCCCATTGTCACCAGGAGCGGTAATTCATCAGCCTGGGGTCCGGGCTCCCTGATAGGGCTGGGGGCCAGGCGGGTGGGGTGAGGTAGGGTGGTGGTGGAGGGGGTTAACCCTCCCCGAGGTTTTCTCGGTGACAATGCCCATGGGCACTTCCCAAAGCAAACCCTAAAAGGCTTCCTGTGAGGTATTCAAGGGGCCTTGACATCCCCATGCTGAAGGGTCGCTGCACTGAGAGGTAAACCGAAGTCCTGGGAGAGAAATACTTCTCTAAGTCTAGGAGCACCTAGGTGGACAATAAACGAGGATCTTGAGGCCCACCCCCAGGGCTTGGAGGGGGAGCCATTGCGTGGCCACCGGCAGGGCCCAGGCCCCTTTAAAACGGTGTCCTCCCCGCACCCCCTTGGTGACCATGGGGGGACTTTCCGTGGGAGGAATGGAAAGCTGCCGATCCTGCGTCCCTGGCCTTGGGAATATCAAGGAAACAGGCCACACGGAGGCACACGGGGTGCAGGTTGCCGTGGGGCACAGAGAAGCCCCAGCCAGGCTTGGGGGGTTGTGCGTGCTGGGGGAGGGTGGTCTGCAAACTGCCGAGAGGGGCCCGTCGGAGCTGGGCCTTGGAGTGTGCTGTGGGGTGGCCAGCTGGGGACCGTGGTCCAGAGCAGCAGTCCTGCCCTGCTGCCGGCCTGGGGGGTGGGGTGCGGCTCGTGGGAAGGGCTGAGGTTCTCTTAGGAGTTTGGACTTTATCCCGAAGGCAGTGGGGAGCTTGGAAGGGTTTTTAAGCAGGGGAGTGACTGACTCACAGGGCGGCGGGGAGGGGGCTGATGCTCTCTTCTGCTGGGTGGAGGCTGGGGACAGGCTGACCTGTGGGGGTCTCCGGCCAGAGAGGGTGGGGCCTGGGCCTTCGGTGGCCTCCCCTGTGGGGACCCTGCACTGCAGCCCGGAGCTGGGGCTGGCCCTCCCGTGACACCACCGCCCCCGACCGAGCCCCCGGGTGCTGGCAGTCTGGGGGGCGGGGAGCGTCGTCTCAAGTGCAGGTTCTTTCGATGCGAGCCCCAAGGAGCATTGGGGCCAACTCCTCGGTTACTTTCCCCATCCTTCAGTGCAAAACGACTCCTTTTTATGGCCGCTATCAATAACCGCTCCCAGCTCCCTGTTGCCCCAGTGGCCACATATATAATATTTAAACCACATTGGTGGATGACAGAGACGTACGGATATTTTTAATCCCAACAGGCTATTACGGTTCATATCATGTCTGTCAAATAAATATTATGAATCATTTCCCGTTATCTTTATGGGGGCAAGTTGACTCCATCAGTGAGATTGGGCTCGGTGGCTTTTCCCTGCATACTTACCCACCTCTTATGTATATGCATGTGTATAGAGGGAGATTCATGAGGCAATCGTCGATAACAAATGCCCCCGATAAAACACATCGCCTTCTTGCCGGACGGGGCGGCGTCTGGAGAGGGCACGGAGGGGAGGGGCCGGGAGGGGCGCGCCCTCTCCGGTCAGGCGAGGTTGGGGCCGACGCCAGGGCTGGGACGCTGTGGCCGATCCCCGCGGCTCCTGGGACGGATCCCGCCGTGCACAGGTTCTCCCCGTGTGCCGGGAAGGTTCTGTGGCTGGTGGCTCCTCTCTTCCGTTTTATGGGAGGCCGTGGACCCGAGAGAGAGCCACGTGAGGGCTGGTGGCCGCCCCTTCCGGTACCCACCCCAGCACCCAGCCTTCCAGTGTTGCTGCCTGGCCCTCCTCTCTGGACTCTGCCCGCCCCGTGCTGCCCAGCTGACCCCCCCACACTGTGAGGAGCTGGGCGCTGGAACAGTTAGCTCCAGGCAGGGGTCCGGAGCCGGTGGTTGTCCCGAGGCTTCCCGGGTAAGCAGCTGACGCCCCTGGTGCTGAAGCCCCCGCACGGCCTGGAGCCAGGCTCCCTTCAGCCTCAGTGTCCCCATCTGTGAAACGGGGAGATGCAGGGCCGGGTGTCTGGGGGAGACAGGGCCCGGCAGGGTGCCGAGGCCTGGCACCGAGAGGCACCTAGGAAGCACCGGTGTCCTCTCCTGACTCAGACCTCACGGAATCACAGGCCCTCTCCAGCCTGCGGCTGCTCCCCCCCACCCCTCCCAGGCAGCTGGGACGGCTTCCAGGCAGCCTCGGAATCCAGATGGAGCGTCTCTTTGGAGGGCCCTGGAAGGAACCCACCAGTCCTCCCAAATCCTGGCCCTTCTCCCCAAACCAGCCCCTCCCCCCTCAGGCCTGGCTCACTTGAATGGCTTTGCCCAAACCACCCTCGGCTCCCTGGAGGTTTGGAACCGGGCTTCCGCCCCCCGTGAGGGAGCAACCCTCAGGGCACCTGATTCACACAGCACCCATCCTCTCTTTCTGGGGTTCGGTCTGCCAGGCCTGGGTGCGCAAGGCCAGCTGTCCTTTGGGGCCAGGAGCTGTGGACAGGTGTGGTGTGGGAACTGCAGGGCTGCTGGCTTTCCACAGAGGGCCAAACCCGGCCACAGAAGGCACCCTCCCGTCCCCTCTCTGTCCTCTCCTTTCCCCCCTCCTCTCCCCCTTCCGCTCCCCTCCCCTCCCCTTATCTCTGTCCTCTGCCTTTCCCCCTCCTCTCCCACCTCCCTCCCCTCCCCAGGTCCCCTCCTCTCTCCTCCCATCCCCTCCCCTCCCCTCCCCTCCCCCCCTCCCATCTTCTCCCATCCTTGCTCCTTCTCTCCGCTAAGCACAACACTGGAGGCCGAGGACACAGGCAACTTTTCGTGTCCTCCAGACTGAGGGGGTGACAGGGGGAGACTGAGGGGAGCTCCATCAGGCCTCCCTGTGTGATCTGGGGCGAGCCCTTGCCTCTCTGGGCTTCACCACCTCTCAACTTGAGTCACCTCTCAGCACAGAGAGCGTCACCCCCAGAAGAGCCGCGGAGTCAGTGAGAGAGGGCACTCTGGGCTGGGTGTTTGGGGACAGAGGCAGGCCACCCACCCATGAGGACGAGCCTAAGCCCCTGTGAGGTCCTGCTGGTCACCAGCTCAGGATCACGTGGACCCTGTTTACGGGAAGGAGCCAGAAGTGGCCGAGGTGCCCCTTGGTGTCCCCTGAACTGCTGGGAGCTGTCCACCCAGACACTAGCCTCAGGGGCCCCTGCCCGGCAGACGTGGGCCTTTAAAAAATATTATTCACCAAGTGATTCCGGAGACTGTTTACCAGACTCTGCCGAGACAGGCACATGAAATAGACCAAAATACCTTAAAAAGCATCCTTCAGGGATCGTTTAAAAGAAAAAAAAAAAAAGCCCCAAACAAAAAACAAAACCCTCTTAGATCTCAGGTTGTAAATAGATGGGATATTACTATAAAAACATTTTTTGGCTGCGGACTACATGGCAGGAAGGCTGGGGGCGTTTTTTTCCATGGTTAGTTTGGACCCGGCTACACCAAATGGGGCAGCCGCCGTCCCGGGCGGTGGCCTGTGGGAGCACCTCCACAAAGATCCCCGGTTTCAGGGGAGCGAAACCTAGAAATAGAAAGGGCACAGGCATTTTCCACCAAGGAGCCGGATTTGCTGCGGCCCCGTGGCCGCTGGTGGTGGCTCCAGGGCACCCCGCGCCCTGTACCCCTTCACCAGAAGGCAAGGCTGAGGGCACCTGTGGTCGGTCGGCATCTGTGGGCCCTGGGGCGGGAGTACAAGCGGGTCTGAGGCCCGGGACCCCGCACTCGCTCCCCTGTCCACATGCTCGCAGGCTGGGGCTGGACGACCCCTCCTTGGATCTGTCTTAGGAACAGAGGGGCCCTCACCCCCCCGGCCTCCTGGCCTCTGTGCCTTCCCTGGGGCGGGGAGCCCACATGGAAATTCGCCTGCGTGTGGCTCCCTGGCTCCAGGCCCCCATGGTTCCAGCGTCGAGTTTTCCGTGGCAGGGGCGGGGCTGGGGAGGGGCGGGGAGCCAGGCTGCCCACTGTCAGAGGTGACTTCAGATGCCTGAGCCCAGCCTCCCAGGCCTCCAGGACCGGCTTTCCCACAGCGCCCAGCGAGCTGCGACCTGCCGGCCGAGCGGGCTGCCTGCCGTTCCTTCCAGGAGCTCACTACCTCCCCTCCCGGCCAGGCCAGCGCTCACACGGGTCCGGTCCGGCCGCCTGGAGTGTCCTCACCCCTGCCTCTACCCGGTGAAAACTTCCCTCCTTCAAAACCCAGCTGGAGGACCAGCCGGACCCGGAAGCGCCCGGGGCCCCCGGCTGCACGTGGCCTGGCCCTCCGGTCACTGTCCGCGCCTCTTCCTGCGTGCCCATTACTCTGCACCTAAAAGAGAGTTCCCTGCGGACACATCCCGGCTCTCCTCGGGGCTGGGGCTCCCAGAGGGCCTAATTCATCACCTAATGATAGTGGCGGCAGGACAAGTGGCAACCGAGCTCACTTGGTGCCCTCTCATGTCGTCATCGCGGTGACTCAGGCAGGAGGGCATGTTGTCCCTGCTTTGCAAATGAGGAAGCTGAGGCATCGGGAGGGGGGTGACCTGGCCTGGCTGCACGGCTGGAAAGGGGCAGCGCTGGGATCTGGCCCATGCCTGTCCATCTGGGACCACACCGCCGCCTGAGCAAGGGCTCAACGGACGTTTGTTGAATGAAGGAATGATCCACGACATTGGACAGCAGGGATTACTTATCTCTCTCTCTCCTGCTCCTCCCCACTCACTCTCACCCTCACCCTCTCTGTCCTGAGGCCCAGAGCCTTGGACTGTGGATGGGCTGTCCATACAGGAGGTGGTAGGGAGGCAGCGTCACTGATGGTCACCCAGGCCCCCACGGGGCCTGTGAAGGCTTGCACCCTTGCTGGCACAGAGTCCAAGGACGGGCCCTGGGTTCAATCCAGACTTTGTCCTCACTGCTGTGTGACATGTTCCCGTACATCCCCTCTCTCAGCCTCGTGTTCTCGTCAGTCAGGTGGCTTGTACTGTCCACTGCCCCTGGGTTGTTGGATGACCGTGTCAGGCAGAGGAGTGCGGGCTGTGGTCCTGGGGAGCTTCTTCCTGGTCAGTTGTGCCCAGCGCGGTCCCTGCAAGAAAAGGGCATCTGGCCTCTTCTGTAGCGGGAGTGGTGGGGTCTGATGATGCCGGCCGGGAGGACAGGGCCCAAAGGGACCTGACCGTGCACCATGGCCAAGGATGCGCGGGGGGCGATAGAGGCAGGCCTGAGAACTGCTCTCCATGTCAGTGCCTCTGCTCCTTCTCGGAACTTTCCCTGTGTGCTTGCCTGCCCCCGGCCCTGGCAGGAGGAAGTGAGTTTTTGAAGCTGTGTCCCAGGCAGTGAGGAGGGTGTGAAGACAGTGGCTGAAGGCCACAGTTTAACAGGCCGAGGCTAAAGGGAAGGCAGGGAGCTGTGCAGGTTGGGGGGGCGGGGGGGTTACAGGCACAGGTGGGGGGCTCAAGGGCCAGCAAAGGGGAGGCTTTCTGCGGCAGGGGAGGGGAGTGTGGATCAAGCAGGAGCCAGGGGGACAGGACCAGCCTGGGGGGGGGGGGTTCTGCTGTGGGGGGTAGCTCTCCAACAGTGTTTGTCCCCCACCCCCCACCATCCTCCTGCCCCAAGTGGAATGAGAGCCTCCCTCCTGGACAGGCCCAAATGGCCCTCCAGAGACCCAGCTCCTGACCGTCAGGTGGGAGGTGGGTCCTGTTACTCCCCATTTCACAGAGGGGAAGGTAAAACCCAGCAGGGTCTCAAGGCTTGTTCAGGGGTGCACCAGGCAGGATCCCCCTTTCCTTGTCAGGGCTGGGGTCTCTCTGGGCAGCAAGGCCGTCCACATCCAGTCATCATCTCCCTCCACATCAGGCCAGGGCGGCCCCAGGACCACCGCGCACAGCCAGCGTGGCTTCGGTAAGCCCCTCCACCTCCCGGAGCCTGGGTGGGTCTCCACGGGAAAGATCCTGGAGCAGTGCTCCAGGCTCCCGGGGGCTGGTGGGGAGGGGGCGCCCCTGGGCTGCATGTGCTGAGGGAGGGTCACCCCATGCAGGTAACTCATGCACCCCAAGGCCTGCTGCCAGGCGGTCCCGGTCTCAGGGCCAGCGTGCTTCCTTCCGTTTTTAAACAAATCACAAATTTAAAAGTCAGGGTAGGGAAGTAGCCACCGGCCCCAAAGTCAGCGCCCAACTCACGGCAGCTCCTCCCCAGCCCGGTGCTTCTAAAGAGGGGTCCCCGAAGTCCGGCCAGCGTGCAGGGAGCGCGAGCCCCGGCCTGGCCCGGCTGCCCGGTGGGGCCGGCCGCGGGGCATGGCAGAGGGTACCCGGGGACCGCGGCTTTCCATGGGCGTGAAAGTGGGGGCCGGCCGGAGGACGCGTCCAGAAACTGGAGGACTCCTTGGCGGAGGCCTAGCCCGTGCGCCCGCTGGAGCTCGGGCCACCGCCAGCCTCAGTTTCCCCACGTGGCGGCGGGCGGGGGCAGCGCGCGGCGCAGCCGGCCGCTTTGTGTGGCCGCCCAGACAATGGCCGGGCCGCCTAGGGCTCCGCCGCCCGCCCGCCCGCCTCCCCCCTCCGCGCGGAGGGCTGGGGACAGCGGGGAGGGAACCCCGCGCGCGCGCGCGCGCTCCCCTCCCCCGCCGCCCCCGCGCGGCTCCCGGGCGGCCCGGCCGCGGCCAACTCGCAAGTTTGCGCGGCGCCCGCTCCGCGCTCGCGGCCCGGCGCGCGCGGGGGCGGGGGGCGCGGGGTCCGCGGGGGGGCGCGCGCCGGGCGGGGGCGGCCGGGCCGGGCGGGGCGGCGGCGGCGGCGGCGGCGGCGCTGCGCCGAGTCCGCGCCCGTCGCGGGCCCCCCGCCGCCCCCCCGCCGGCGCCGCCGCGGTCGGAGCGGAGCGGGCGCGGGCGCGCGCGCGGCGGGGGCGCGGGCGCGGGCGCGCGGCGGCGGCGCGCAGCTCAAGTAGTTTACATTGTTGGGCGACTTTTGCAACAACTCGCCGCGCCGCGGCCTCCGCGCGCCGCCGCCGCCCCGCCGCCGCCGGCTCCCGCCGCCCGGGCCCGGCCGGCCGCGCCGGGGGCCGCCGCGCTCGCCCGCCGTCCCGCCGCCGGCCGCGGTCGCCGCCGACATGGACACCAAACATTTCCTGCCGCTCGGTGAGTGCTCGCGGGGCCGGGCCGGCGGGGCGGCGGGGCGCGTTCCCGGCCGCTCGGCCCCGCGCCCCCCTCCGCGCGGCCCTGGCCGAGTTGTTGGGGCGCCGGCCCGGGGCGGGCGGCCGGGCAACTTTTCCCGGGCCGGCCGGGGCGGGGGGCGCGGGCGCCGGGCCGCCACTCGGTCTCGGGGCGGGAGCGGGCAGCGGGCCGGCGGCGGGGCGAAGAGGGGGGCGGCGGGCGGCTGGGGAAGGGGGTCCCACCCCGGTTCCCCCCCCCCTCCCATGCCCCCCACTCCCCGGGCTACGCCGGTCCGCCCGCGGCCCCGGGCGCGCAGCTCCAGCCGAGCTGCGCAGGGGCCGGGCCGGGGCGGGCGGAGCAACTTGTGCGCTCCCAGCCTGCGGCCGCCCTGGCACCGGGACGGCCTGTGCGCCGCCGCCCGGGCTGCCGAGGCCAGCAGGCCGCCGGCCCTGGAACGCGCGGGACCCCTCCTCCCCCGGAGCAGGGCGCGGGTGGGCAGGGTCAACGAGGGGGCCTTAGCACCGGGAGCCTCAGACCCGGGAAGGCCCCATTCCAGAAATGGGGCCCCTCACTCCGGCGCACCCGGCTGCCGTGCGGGGCGCTCTCCGGGGGGGGGGGCTGGCCCTGCACTTGGGGGGAGGACCCCCCTGAGGCGCGGAGGCTCAGTTTTCCTGTCCTCCTGCTGCCATCCCGCCCAGCGGCTTCCCTACCCCAGACTGTCCCCCCACCCCGACTCCAGGCCCTGACCCACGTAGCAGGAGGAAGGGGCTTGGCCAGGCGTCTCCCCCCCTCTCCCCCCCCCGCGGCGGCCGCTGCCCTCCCTGGGGTTTGGGAGCCAGTGAGAGGCAGGGAAGGGGGGAGGGGGTGGGGAGACTTTATGAACGAGCGCCGGGAAGGATATTAATTTGGTGGTGGGGCCGGCAGCCAGGCTGTGAGGCTGGGTGAAGGATCTGTGCTGAATGGAAATTCAAACAGCTGATTATGAATGAAACCCCTCGGTCAGTCGTCCCTCCTGCCTGCCCGCCCCCCTGCAGCCTGGGGCGCAGTTTGGCCACCAGGTTGGCAGCCAGAACCGGGCACAGCTGTGGGAACGTTTGCTGAGACTGGGAGGTGGCGGGGAGCCAGCAGGTGCCCCCCAACCCCGGGTGTCAGGGTGAGGATTTGAGCACCCCAGCCGCCCCCCGCCCCCACCTCACAAACAGGGCGCGCTGCAGGGACACTGGGATACGGGTGGTCAGATCTGGGAACACCCCCTCTCTGCCTCTAAGGTGATGACTTCTGCAGGCGCCAAGCTCCTCCCAGAGCCCCCAGGGGTGGGCACTCCTGCCCATTTTGCAGACTGGCTTTGAGAAACTGAGGCCACAGGATACAAAGTGGTAAATTTTGGATCCGCACCCCTAGGTGGGTGCCGGTGTGTGGGGAAGAGAAAAGAAAGCTAAGTGTGGGGTGGCGGGGCCCCGTGTGGGCCGACAGCGGCTCCGTTTCCCCCGTGAAAGCTTTGCGCGCTCGCACGCACACAGAGCTAGGCTGTCCTGGAGGGTCCTTTCTGGAACAAGAATGCTCTGCTCTGTCTTGGCTCCCCGCCCCCAACGTGGCAGGGCCCTGGCTGGGTACTGGGAGCAGGAAAGGTCTGGGTCTCTGACGTCCTGGGAGGGTCCTGGGACTTGACATGTGCAGGGCCCAGGTTGCAGGATTGCCGTGCTGGAGTCCCCCCGAAGAGGCGAGGTCCTGCCTCTGAGCCCTGGCCCCGGGAACCTGGACGGGTCCCTCAGAGACTCGGGCTTCGCCTCCACCAGGCTGGTGGCCTGCCCAGGAGTCCCAGCCCCAGGCTTGAGTGGAGAGTCCTGGGCTCTGATGACATTTTATTTGTTTTCTGAGCTGTGGCCTGCTCTGAAGTGTAGTGGGGTTGAAGGCCTGTTGAAGCAGCTACTTGCCCAGGCTCTTTTGTAAACACGGCCTGATCCCTCCTGGGGTGAGTTTCGGAAGGCCCCGCGCACTCGTCCGGGGCCCGGCTGGCACCCTAGGTCAGCCCTGCGCTGCTGGGAAGGCTGACCCACCTGCCTCGTTCTCGTGTCGGGCCCTGGGCAGAGAGGGCCTCTCCAGGCTTGGCGGGTCTGGGCACTTGGCCGTCACCTCCCTGGGTGTCCCCCAGCTACTGCCCGCTGAGCTCCCTGGTGAGGGCAGGGACGAGCCCAAGGTACAGATACTGGTGCTGGTAAGTGGCCCAGGGCAACCCCTGCTTCCTGCCCCTGCCCCTCGGTGCCCCCCACAACCCACGGAGGAGGCCTGCATTGGCACCCACCTGGGCGGTGGGGCTAGAAGGCCGGGCCTGCACAGGCAGCCAGAGGTCTCAGGCCTGGCCAGACCCCGCTGGGCTGGTAGTGGCTCACTTGCCCGGGGGGATGGGGCAGCCAGTAGCAGAGTGATAGGCCCCCCCCCCGGCCATCCTCTGGGGGACTCTCAGGGACCCGAGTGAGCTGGGAGCCCTGGTGAGGGGCTTCTGGTAACGTCAGGGCCCCGAGGGACCCAAAATAGAGCACATTCCGGGGCCTCCCGAAATAACAGGGTCACATGACTCTTGGGAGGCTGGGCTTGGAGTCCGGGCTTGGAGTCCGGCCTGCTGAGGCAGTTCTGTCTAGGCCTGGGCACTGCCGACTGTTGGGGCGTTTGTTTTGGTAAACTCCGGAGGGGGCTCTGTTTGTTGACAGGAGAAGTGTCAGGGCGAGAAAAACAGCCCTCGGTGCGGCCTGACCGTGGCCGAGGCCTTGCGGCCTGCGTACTTGCCTGCATCTAGCTGTCGGGCCTGGGCCCGGCGTGCACCCCTGACCCCCTCTGCCCAGACGTGGGTGGAATGGGCTGGCCCCGGGAAGGGCCGTGCTGGGAGCGCCGTCGGCCGGGAGCTGGGGTTAGGCAGGGTTGAGCCAGTGGACTTGCTCGCACAGGGGCGGCTGCTGGGGAGTTTGGGTCGTGTTTCCAGCTGTGCGCGTCCTTCGGGGCCTGTGGGGGAACTGAACCTCCTCCAGGAAGCCCTCTACCTGCTCTCCCTGGCCCCCACCTCACTCCCTCTGTTTCCTCTCCTGGGAGGGGACTGTGCGGGCACAGAGTGGGTGATGGGGCGGGGCCGGGTGCCCATGCCAGGGGCTTGGGCGTCAGGACAGTGGCCCCGCGGTGATTCCAGGTGGGCCAGACTTGGGCAGCACAGAGGTGGCGTGGGGCGGGGGGGGGGGGGGTCCTAAAATCCCCTAAAGGCCCAGACCCCGTGGAGCCTCCCACAGAGTTCTAGCATCTTGGGCCTCGTGGCTCTTGCCACCACGGTGTGTTTTAGGGCCGTGGTCTCGAGTGGCGAGGGAGGCCCGTCCTCTGGAAGGGGCTCCTGGGCCCAGCTCAGCTGCTCTCCGCTAGACACAGGGCAGGGGCCGCTGAGCCGGCCCAGTCTGGGCGCCGTCATCGGGCTGAGGCTTTGTAAGCCTAGACCTGCTCCTTCCCTTCTCTGCTGGCTCCAAGTGTGTCTTCCGTTGTGGGCTTTGGTGGCTGGGGCTTTGAGGTGTCCATTCCCATGGGAACTGGCCACTGGTGGTGCTACGGATGGGGAAGGGGTCCGGGCCCTCCAACCCTGTGTGTGTGGACTCAGAGCCTGGGTGGCTGGTGGGCTGGTGCCCCTTTGGGGACCCCCTTCCAGACCTTTGTCCGGACACCATTAAGCGTGTTGATTTGAGGGATGCTATGGAAGCGGGGGTGGGGAGAGCTGGTCCCGCCTGTACATTCCCTCCTCTGTGCAGCCCTGCCCGCGACATTTATGTTCGGTGCGATGCAGTTCCAGCCCCCTCCCCTCCGTCTCCTCCCCCCCCTCCTATCACGCCACTCTGTCACTTGCTCCCCACGCCTGCTCTCTCTGGAACGACCCGACCGTCCCTGGGGGTGGGAGGGACCAGGAGCAGCACGTTCGTGGGGGTCTGTGTCCTGTTGCTGGGCCGGTGGTCACGCGCCAGGGGTCCGGTCCTCTCTTTGCCGTGTGTGTGCGTGGGGCCTGCCTGTCTGTCTTTCAAGCCTCGGCGTGCATCTGTAAAATGGACGCGGGTGCTGGGGAAGGCAGCCCGTTTCGTCCTGACGGCCCCGCTTCGACGGTGAGGTCTGTGGCCAAGGGCTCCCCGGGACTTCTGCCTGGGTCGGGGCGGGCCCGGGCCCGGAGAGCTGGATCCCACGGGACCCCGGAGCGGAGACCACGGCCGGTGCTCTCACGTGCAGGCAGCAGACGCGGAAGGGAGGGCCGCCCCGGCCTCGGTGAGTTGAGTGAGCGCTGTGGCCCCTCTGCCGGGCGCCTTCACCCCCGGCCCTCTCCTGGAGGCCCCCGGCAGGCGGGTGGGGCAGCGGACACGCGGGCACCCCTCCCCGTCCTCCCATCCTGGCGCGAGGCGTTCTGAGGCTCACGGTTGTGCCCGGGGCCGCACGCACGGGGAGATCGCACCCTGGAGTTACAGAGCAGTTATGGCGCTCGGCAGTTGAGCGAGCGCGAAATGGGGCAGAAAGCAGCTAGATGAGATCGGCCTGGCCTGGGGGGGTGGGGGGGGGCGGCGCACACGAGCGTGCAGGGCCCGGATGTGTGCACGCTCACGCTCACATTCTCCCTGTCCGATGGCTCTGGCCCTCGCAGCCGGGCCCTGCCCGGTGCTCCACCAGGAGGTGTTCCGTGTCCCTGAGATCTGTGTCCCCGCGTCCCTGCATCTCTGGGTCTCTGTGCCCCCGGGTGAGCGAGGGGGCCGCTGGGGGCCTGATTTCCTCATCTCCAGAAGCCAGACGGGCCTCCGTGGTCCCTGCCCACCCCGTTTGTCTGAACCTCTCCCGAGTTCTGGGCCCTGGGCTGCCCCTTTCGAGGGTGCTGATGGCTCCGGTCTTGGGGCACCTGCTGTGTCCTTGGGACTTGATTTTCAGGACCTCATGGAGGCTGCAAGGAGGCAGGCCCACTGAGCACATGGGGAAATTGAGCTCTCCCATGAGGGCTGATGTGGCCTTTGCTGGGCCTCTGGGTCAGGACCGTTCCCCAGGATCGGGAGTGCTGTTCCCTCAGGCCTCTTGAGCGTCAGGTAGCATTTTCAGAAGACGCTGGGGCCCTCAGGCTGCGTCCTGGGGCCCGGATCTGTGCCCCGACTGGGCTGCCTAGGAGCTCTGTTACGGATCTTGGGCCCACAGGTGAATGAGTGCTCTGTTCCGTGGGACTTGGGGGAGGACTGAAACTTCACTGTGTCCCTTCTGTCCCCTTGTACCCACTGAAGGCTCTCTGGGCAGCAGAGACCCCCCCCCCCCCCCCCCGATCCTCATCCAGGGTTGTCCTTGGCTGGAGGTGGGGCAGGATAGGGGCTGTTGATGGGCCAGAAAGCCGTGGGTGGGGTCGGCAGCCAGAGGCACAGCCTGAGGACCCCTGTGGCCCGGTGCCCGCCTCCTCACCCCGCCAGGACCGAGCCGTCCAGGAACAAATTCCTGAGGGAACTGCGTGGTGGTCGCTGGGCTAGAATGGCCACACCGGGCCTCCGGGGCAGGGCGGGGCCTTGGTTGTCTCTGTGATCACCATTGCCCGCGCACACACTCACACGCGTGAAGTACGCGTGCACGGAGACGCATGTGCATACACGCACACACGAGCGCACACACATAAACACGGGCACGTGCACACACGCGTATGCACCCCCGTGTGCACGCATGCCTGCGCACACACAAACACACGCGTATGCACGCACAGGTGCGTGCCCACAGATGCACACTTGCACACACCCGCCAACACGCGTTTATACGCACGCGTGCACATGCACACACACGCGCGCTCACTCAAATGCAGGCACACGTGCACACGCCGGGCCTTGCCGGCCTATCCTAACAAAGTCTCCACGAGCTTTTCCTTAGGGGGACCCGGGCCTGCTGGCTGGACTCGGTCTGCACGGCACCTGGGCTGTACCTGCTGGGTGCTGGCCTGTCCTGCCGTCCCACCGGGGTGGGCCTGAGGAGCAGAGGGCAGGCAGAGTTTCCTGTTGGAGCTGGTCCCTGTCGTGAGTCTGGAGGAGAGGCGGCCTTGCAACAGGTGGCAAGGGGAGGGGACTCCAGGTGGCAGGGACAGCCCAGGCAAAGGCCCGAGGCCAGTCCTCCAGGCCTGCGTGGCTGCAGCTGGGAGACATGGTGGCTTGTGAAAGGAGACGGCATGTCACGTGTCCCGGCGAGGGCCTGGGATGCAGGTAGATGTGTGGGGGCCCGGGGCCACGGGGCACCGTGGGCATGGTGATGTTTGCGGCCGGAATTAGGCGTCCAGCTCTGTGCAGAGGGTGGGCCGGAGGCAGGCCGGGGCTGGAAGGAGGAGGGGTCCCAGGTGGGCCTGGAACCTGACGTGGCGGGTGTGGGCTGCTGACCTTGCCCTGGCCGGGCCGCCCCGAGTAGCAGCCTCCTGAGGGTCAGGCCGGGCCTCTGGGCTGGCTGCGGGTCTCTCTGCCTTCCCCTGGTCACGGGGTTGGGAGAGTGGTTGTCTCCCTCCCCACCCCTGCTCCCCTCCTTCCGGGCCCTGGGGCCCTTGGCCTGTCCTTCAGGGGCAATGCCCTCCAGCCCGTGCTCCCTGCCCTACGTTAACTGAGATGTCCCAGGGCCTGGGGTGCTAGTGGGGCTCTGGGAAAGAGAATGAGACACTAGGGTGGTCAAGAGGGCTCAAGCCCAGTCCCGGAAGAGGAGTCAGGCCCAGCATACCCGATCAAGTTGAGGGGATGGGGTGACCATGGCGGGCAGGGTGGCCGGGCCTCCTGGGGTCAGAGCAGGTACCCGAGGGCCGTGTTGGGACTGGCCTTGGGGCCGAGGAATGGGACACTGGGAGGCTTTTGTGGGGCTGGAGCCCCTGGGGCCTCAGTGTGAGGCATTACGTCCAGGTCCCCTCCTGAGATGTTCACAATTGGCCCTTGGCTCTGAGTTCCTGAGGACTCTACCTCTGCTAGCTGGGGCTGGGGGTGAAAAGGGGAACCCTTGGTCTGAGACCCTGCTCCTGGGGTGACTGAGGGCCTGGCCCTAGCCTCTCTGCACCTCCGTGGGCCCATCTGAGCAGCGGTGGTTTCCAGCCGTGCCTCGGTTTCCCTGAGGTGCTTGGGACGCAGTGCTGGTGGCGATGGGCCTCAGGAGAGGGGAGACAAGAGAAGGGGAGCGCGCGTTGGGCCTGGGCCAGGCGGCGTGTAAATCCTGCAGCGCAGCGGATAAACCCGTGGAGTTCAAAGCCGGGCCCGGGTGCGGCCGCCCGGCTGTAATGAGGTTACTGATTCAACAGGCTTCCTGGTGCTGCGGCCCAGAACCGAGGGAGGCTGGGAAGCCCCGGGGAGGGATCTAAGTATCCCATAATTGACCAATTTAGCTTAAGTGTCCGCACCGGCCCCGGGCAGAGGTCAGGCGGTGACAGCCCAGGTGGCCCGAGTCGCTGCGCTCGCGGGCTCCCGATGGACGGCCGCCTCGTCCGAAGCTCTGGGGAGCAGGCGCGCGTCAGGCCTGGCTGGTGCCGTGCCCCCCGCCTGGACACCCCCCGCCCCCCCCGCGCTGTCTGTGGCATCTGCCCTAAAGTCGCGTCCTCAGCCGTGGCCTTCTGGAGGCCCGCGTGTTGCCCCAGCCTGAGCCGGTTTGTGCACAGAGTGCAGTCGTGCTGGGCGCTCGGGCCCCGCCGTCGGACCCCCGGCCCTTGGCCCTGCCGTTCCCCCGTGCCCGTCGCGGGGCCATCGTGCTGCCTCGTGGGGACCCGGGAGGGTGAGCCGGCTCGGTGCGCTCGGGGGACTAGAGGCCGCCTGCTGGGGGCTCCTGACGTGCTGGCCGCCCACCCCGCCTTCCGTGGTCCCCGAGGCTTCCTGAGAGCAGGGCCCTTTCAGGCGTGTGCAGTCACGCGGCCCCCGGCACGGGGGTCCAGGCAGCGCCCGGCTGATTCAGGACCAGGACGGAGAAGACCCCGCGACTGACTGTCGGCGGCAGCTGGATTCCCACGCTGTGCGGGCCGCACCCAGTGTCCTGGCGAGGGGCTGGGGGGGTGGGTCTGGCCCCCACTCTCCAGTGAACCCAGGCCTCGTGCCCGCGGGACCCGCTTTGCTGGTTGTTGGCCCCTCAGAGGCGGGGCCGGGCACGGGCAGCGTTGGCCAGTGACCGTCGAGGTGACGGCGGTGGCCGCCGTGGGGGCCACGTCCTGAGCCGTGTTCCCGCTCAGCCGTGTCCGTGGACGGTCCCGTGCGTGGGGGCTGTTTCATCTGTATTCTGCGGTGGAGGTTTCAGGCTCGGGAAGGTTGGCCCCGAAGGCTAGCTCCGGGGTCTGAGGCGAGGCGGGCGTCCTTCCCTGGGACAGTTGGTGCCCACCTGGTACCCCCTGTGGCTTGGCTTTGTCCAGAACAACTTTGGGGTCCTCCCGGCGGAGGCTGTGGCTGCCGCTCTCGGGAGGGGCGCTGGGTGGGGGGCGTCCCTGGAGCCCCCTTGTCTCAGCCCGCTCGGGTGGGTGGCTGGTCGCCCACCCCTGCCTCCTCGGGGCCCAAGAGCCGCTTCCTGCAGAGGTGCGGCGCAGGGCTGGGGTGGGCGGTGCCGTGCTCCCCGAACCGGCTTGCTGCATGCCTGGGCAGGCGCCTTCTTCCTTCTTGGCCTCGGTTTCCCTGGGCTTCTCTGGCTGCCGGAGGCTTCTGCCCTTCCCTCCTGGCACCTTGGCCTTGTTCCCGTAAGCTCGTGGCCGTCTGATTGGGGCGTCACAGCTGTGGACCAGCTTCTCCGGAACTGGCTCTGTGCCCTCCCTGGGCCGAGGGGGACGGGCCCCGGGCTGGGGGTGGGCTGCCCGTGTGCTGGGAAGCGTGGGCTCTGAGCTGGCTAGGGGTGGGGCTCTGGTTCTGAGCTGGGAGAGTTAGGGCCAAACACTTCGGGGTGAGCTGCTCGTAATGGGGAAATGGTGAGCCTTAGGAACGGCTGGGCATCGTAGGGGGCGGCGGGGGCATGCTGTCACCACCCGAGGCCAAGCCAGGCTCTTCCTGGGCTCTGACCTCCCCTGCCTGGAACACTCCATGGCTCCCCATTGCCCCCAGCATGGAGGCCAGGCCTCTGCTCAGTGGCGCGTGGCTCCGTAGCCTCTCCGGCCTCATGAAGCACCACTCCTTCTTCCTCGCCCTCTCGTGTTTGTAGCTTGCTGGCGAAGGCCGTCCTGTGTGAGGAGTGAGTGCCAGCTCTGAGGTGGGGGCTGTGTGGCCCCGGGTTGGCAGATTTGCCTGTCTGGCCTTCAGTTTCCTCACCTGTAAACCGCCTGGGGAGGCTTCACGGAAAAGGTATTATTGCAGTTGGGTTTTGAGGCACGAATAGGAGTTTGCTGGGTAGGCTTGGGAAGGGAGTCCAGGTAGAGAGAAGGGGTGGACTCTCCCTGGGGATTTCTGGCTCCAGCCAAGGGTGTGGGGAGGGGATGCCCGTGTGGCCGGGCGTTCTCCCTGGAGAACTTCGGAAGGATCCGACTGTGTGGCCGGGCCCCTGCGGCTTGCCCCGTGATGGCTGGGTTTCAGGTCTGTCTGTGCTGGTGAGGAACCATGGGAGCATTGGTTTGGGGGGGAGGGGTTGGTCAGCTGGTCTGGGAATAATTAACCCCGTGAGGAGTCAAGGGTGGCGGTAGGCCTGGCTCTCACCTGCTGGACCCCATTCCGGCTGTAGGCAGCCCCTCGGAGCCGGTTGCCCGCTGGCCGCATGTCCCCTCTACCTCCAGGCCCTGACATGCCCCTGTCCGGAGCATGACCCGTGCTGGCCCACCGCGTGTTACGCCGGCGCAGAGCTCTGGTTCCCGGGGTGAGTGGCCGTTGCCGCGTCCCCCTCCGGGTGGAGGTGCCGGGGGTCCCTTCCCCACCCCGCCTGGCCGTCCCCGTATCCCTGGTCCATCCCCGCGGTGCCCCCTGCTGCACGCCTGCCCCTTCCCCCGTGGCAGCTAGGTGTCATTTCCCAGGGGCCTCCTGCGTGAGCACTGCCTGGAGGAGAAAACCGATGGGGCCAGAGTCCACGGGAGGTGGCTCACCCCACCCCTGCTCCTGGACTTTCTGCCTAGGACCAAGGTCGGGAGGAGGGCTGGGAGGTGGGGACCACAGGCCTTGGGTGCGTGACCCCTGGGGCAGGGCAGTGCTGGCTTCGGCCTTCCTGGGCCCAAATGGGGGGTCAGCCAGGGGAGGGCAGCCGGGACCTCCCTCTTCCTTCTTCTGTCTCGGGGATACGGGGTCAGGGTACCAGCCCTCCTGACCTGCGGGGCCCGCCTGCCCCCAAGGCTGGGACCCCAGGGAGCCTTACCCCCGAGAGGCTGACCCCTCGAGACCGGGGGCCCCGGGGGACGGGTGGCCCGCCTGCCTGTCCCGTTCCGGCTCTGCCACGTGAACTCTGTGACAGGGAGCACGTTACTTCCTCCCTCTTTATCTGGGTTTCCTCGTTTGTCAAATGGAAGGAAGGATGTCGGGGCCGGAGGTGGGAAGTGCGGCGGCTGGCGGCTGCTCCCGGCCGGGACCCTTGGCAGCCGTGCTGCCTGGGAGCGGCTCTGCCCCCCGCGGGCCCCCGGCCCGTGGAGCGCCCCTCCTCATCCGTGGGGTGGCTTCTGGTCCCGTTTGCGGCCGAAGCCACGGTGCCAGGCGCTGCCCAGCCTTGCGAAATGTTTGTTGATTGAATTAGTGCTTCCCGCAGGTGCCTCCCCTGCCCTCTGCCCTTCAGAGAGGTGGTGGGGGGAGCCTGCCCCTCACGAAGTTGGCTTTCACAATTGCTGCTGTGGCGCGAATCACTCTTTTTCCAGGGTCTGCCGGCTGTCGAGGGAGGGGGGTCCCGTTGTGTGTAGCCTGGGAGGGGGGCAGGGAGAGGCCGGACAGTGGGCCAGGCCCCTGCCCTGGAGGGTCCCCTGGGCGCCCTTGAGGGAGCCTGCGGCCGTGTGCGTTCCTGCCCACGGGGCGAGCCCCCCGGTGGACCCCCGTAGATGCCGGCGGCTGCCCGCTGCCGGGGAGATCTTGGGTTTCCCGTGGGCCCAGGTGCACAGATGCATGTGGGGAAGGCCCCTCAGCCCCCCCATGACCAGCCCTGTCGGGACCCGGTTCCTTCCTCTGCTGCTCAGCACGTCTTGTTGAAACTGGGTCGTTGGGGGGGGGGGGGAGGGGATTAAGGCCCGGCCAAGAGGTCCGGAGCAAATCTCCCGCCCGCCTGCTGTTCTTGTCTGTTCGTCTGACTGGCTGTGTGTCCGTGGACATCTGGCCCTGCTGGGGAGGCAGAGTTGAGTGAGGCCCATCCCCCGATGGGGTCAGAGAACAGGGAGGGACCCAGTGCTGCCAGTCGACAGCGGGTCGCCTTGGGCCCGATGTTTAAAGCCTTTCGGGGCCTCGGTTTTCTTGTCTGCAAAGTGGGGCCGCTGGTGTGTCGGGGCAGGTCGCCTGGAGTGAGAGGGGAGCTGAGGCTGACTGGCCTGATGTGATCCCTGCTCTCCTTCTGGGGAAGGAGATGGTGTGAGTCCGGTAGGAAGAGGTACCGAGGGCAGGCGGGGCACAGAAGAAGTGTTACCAGCCTGCCCTGGCGTGTGGTGGGTTGGGCCCTGTGAGTTGGGTCGTGAGGGATGAATGGGAGTTTACCTGCGAGAAGTCGGTTTCTGTGTCTTCAGACGTGCACGCGAGCTTTGTTTTGTCAGGGGCCACCCCAGAGCGCAGCTCCCTGAATCCGCCTGTGTGGCTAGAGCGGAGCGGAGCAGGGATCAGAGGGCATGGGGGAGGCTCTGCGTCCTCTGCCTCCAGGGAGTTGGAGCCAGGGGAGGCTCCTGGGCCAGGGAGGGCGGCACTGGCCTGTGCTTCCTAGGAGGCTCTGCGGCTGTGTGAGGAGCGGGGCCGGAGCGCAGGCCGGGGGAGCCTAGCCGGGCGGCCGTGGTCTCGGGGCTCTTGGCCCGAGTGCCTGAAAGAATGATGTGCCTTTTACCAGACAAGGAGAGCGGTAGAGGGGGCAGGTCTGGGGGGCGGTCGGGTTGTTGGCCGGGGAGGTGTTCTGACCCCCGGGAGAGGTCAGGCAGTGGCCGTGTGGGCCCGCAGTGCGGGGGAGAGGCCCGGGCCGTGGTGGGCGGTGCCCCAGGGGTCGGCAAGCCCAGGCGGCGGGAGGGGGTACCCGGAGGGGCGGTCCTGAACCCAGCTGGGGTGGGACCCCCCCCCCCCCCCCCCCCCCCCCACCGGGCTGCGCCTGCAGGGAGAGGTGCTGTTTGAGCCGGGCCTTGGAGGCGGGACCCCCCCGGACCCCCCTCCCCTTTCCCTTTCATTTCTCGGCACCTGCTGGGGAGTTGTGCCCATGGTACTCGTGGGTCTGTGGCCACAGAGCTGCAGTGGCCTCTTCCTAGAGGCAGCCCCCCCGGCCCCACCCTGAGGAGGGGTGCGGAGACGTGCTGGGACTTCCCTCCGCGCCGGCGGGGCTCCCGTGCCTCGTCCCCTCTGCCCCCAGCCCAGGATCTCTGCTCTTTGATGGCCCGTTGGAAGAATGTGGCAGCTGTCGCGAGAGAGGTTGTTCCCCCCCCCCCCCCCGCTACAGCTGGGGTCACCGCCAGAGTGTGGCGCGTCCTGGGTCACCGGGCCGGACACCGGGTCCCCCTGCACCGCACCCGGCACGCTCCTCACCGGGCGCCTCTCTGGCGCGTGCCGGGAGGGCCAGCCCCAGGCACCTGAGACGCGGGAGAACTGTCCCGGGCCGCGGCCACCTGAGCCCAGGCAGCTGGGCAGTGCGGAGCACGCGCCTTGGCCTCGCGGCCTGGTTTGGGTCCCAGCTTAGGGTCCACACCTGCACGTAGGGTCACGCGAGCTCCAGGGTGCCTGAGGGTTATAGGACACGGGGCGCTGCAGGCCCAGTGGGGAGCACAGCCTCTCCCGGTGACCCTCCTCGGGCTGGAGGGGTGGGCGGGCCTGCGGGCCTGGCCCTCCGCCCGGAACCCACCACCGCCAGGCGGGTGATTCCTGCCGACCACCTCTGGCTGCGTCTGGTGGAATTTAGAGAACAGGCCACGGCCGTCAGGAGTTAGGGCTGAGTCCTCCCAGCATGGGACCGCGGGCAGCGCTCGCTCCAGGTTGACCGGCCCCCAGCCCCGGCCGTATCCCTGGCCCCTCCCACCGGCCCCAGGGTCACAGGGCGAGGTCACGTCTCCTTACGCCTTCGCTGGCTGCAAGTCTTGGGAGAGGCGTGCCCTCCCGAGTGCCCTCCCTGCCCACAGCCCGTCCCTGAGACCTATCTGCTCATGGGCAGTTACTGCGTGTCCTGCACTGGGCCCGAGTGGGGGAGGGGCGGCTCCGGAGCCCACGCTGACCCTGGACGTGGCCGATAAGCCGCAGAGCTTCTTATCGGAGGGGCCGGCCAGTGTCCCTCACCCCCTTGGCCATCACTACGGTCCTGCATGGAGGTCGGGCCCTGTGTCCCGTTCAGCCCGGTGGGAGAGGGGCAGGGGCCGGGCAGATCATGGCCTTGGGGTAGCGATCAGACCTCGTGGGGACCTGGGGGTGTCTCAGGGACCCCAGAGCGAGGAGATGGTCTGGCCTGGGCCTGGGCCTCCCTGCCCTGCTGACTTTCCGTCTCTGGGTGTCCGCCCCTCTCCCCCCCCCCCCCCCCCCCCCCCCCCAGTTTCAGAGAACAAGGTGACTGCTGTCACCACTGCTGTCCCCCTGGCTGCCTGGACTCACGCTTGGTGCTTGGTGGCCCACACCAGCCAGCACCTGGGACCGCAAGCTGGGATCTGGGTCCCCAGCCCACGTGCCTGGGGTAGGTGGGCTGCTGGTGTCTCTGACCCCAGGCTTGGCCTCAGGACCCGGCGGTCACGGGGCCCAGGGTCTACCTCTTGTCCTCTGCTCCCAGCCATGGGGGCTCCTGCCCCACATTTTCCGGCAGGTGCCGAGGGTCTGTCGGCTGGAGGGTGCTGGGCAGAAAGGCCGGGATCGGGTGGAGGGCACGTTGCCCACCGCTCCGTCTTTCTTCCCCACCCCCACCCTTGGGGGCCCCCGTCCTTCCCAGACTCTCCTCAGGGACTCGGAGGCAGAGCCACACGGGGCAGGGGGACCCGGCAGGGTCACCCCTGTCTGGAGTCAGCGCGCTGCACGCACGTGTGCGAGAACGTGTGAGTGCGTGAGCCCGTAGGAGTGTGCGTGCCTGAGTGTGCACGTGTGTGTGTGTCCCGTGTGCCCTCTGCCCCTACCTCCTGCTGGCCGGGCAGCACACGGGCTCGCCCCCGCCCTGTGGGCTGGCTCCCTCGGCGAGGGCTGACAGGTGTCTGCCGGGAGGCCGGGCAGGCGTGAGCCGGGTGGGGGCTGGCGGGCGGCTGAGCTGCGTGAAGACCTGGGGTTTACTCGTGGAGGCCAGAGGATGGAGAGGGTCGGAAGCAGAGGTGTGTTCTGGGAAGCTGGCAGACCGTCGCAGGGAGGGCGCTTTGGGGCCGGCTGACGCTGGGTGAGGCTGGGCGCCTCCCCGTTAGACTTCCCTGGCCAGCCCCCCCCGCCCCCCGGAGCCTACGTTAGTTCCCCCCCGGGAGGGGGCTGTGAGCGTCAGATCCAGTGGTGGCCCGCGAGGGCTCCTGGGAGTAATGGGGGCTGCTGGGGCCCGCCCGTGGCGCGTGCCCACTGCCGCGGGCCCAGGCTGTGGCAAGCATCGCTGGCCGGGGGCCGCCCTCAGAGCCCCTTTGAGCTCCCGCCTTGGCACCCTCGACCAGTCGGTGAGCACTGACCCAGCGGGTGCCTTACTGAATGGAGCCAGTAGGGGAGGGTCCTCACAGAGCTGAGGAGGGGGAGGGGGCCGCACGCATGAGCTGTGCCTCGGCCCAGGTGGACCCCCCTTGCCCTCTGGCTGGGTGTCTCAGCTCCAGGATCCGCTCACCGTCTTCCGGGCAGCTAGGTCTATACACCCTGGAGGGCGAGCCAGTCCTGCAGGTAGGGTCAGTCATGCTCACTTTAGTATGAATGAGCCTAGTGCCCATCCTGGATGGGCCCAGTAGGAAAGGATAGGAAGGCAGGTTTCCTCCGATTGTTCTGTGAGGACATTTAGGTCCGATTGCCCCGTCCGTGGTGAGCTGGCCAAGCCGGGGGCCAGGTTCAATGTCTTACTCTAGCCGGCGCTCTTATTTTCTGACTGCCCCCCTGGGGCGGTGGGGTGAGCGAGCCGATGGGGAACTGGCAGAGGGGAACACACCTGGGGGAGAACCTGGCGGAGAGGCGTGTGGGGTACCAGGAACCTTGCATGTGGTGCCTTTCTCGGTACCCAGGAGGTGGGTTTGTACCCCACTGGTGACAAGGGGGGCTCGGCTCCTTGCCCAGGGCCACCCGGCTGGTTGGTGGCAGAGCTGGGGTTTGAACGGGGTTCTCGGGATTCCTCTTTGAGGCACGTCTTGGTGGCAGCTGGAGGCTGGGGGAGACATTCCTCGTCTGGGAGGGGCCCGGTGGCTGAGCCCGCCCGGTGGGGCCGTAGATGCCTTGTTTCCTACACAAACAGCCGGGGCTGGCTGGAGCAATTTTATTTTTATTTCCTATTTTTACTTCCCCGTTGGCTCTTTTTAGCAGCTCTGGGTCAGATAGGCCCCCGCCCTCCAGGCTCCACCCGGCTTCCTGGCCCGGGCCTGGGGCCTCAGAGAAGATGAGTGTGTGTGGCTCCGGGTGGAGGGAGGGACTCTGGCCTTGGCTTGCACTCACTTGGCGATGGGGAGCTCACTCCCTCTCCAGACAGTTCCATAGTGGCCCCTTTGCATCCTCTGAAACCAGCCACCGGCGGGGTTGCCGGGGGGGGGGGGGGGGGGGGGCGGGGGCGCCTTGGTGCGTGACTCAGTCACCTCACACCCCTGCCTGGTTCTCAGCTGGAGGTTGAGGCCGGCGGTGGCCGTGACAGAGGGGAAGGCAGGACCGGTATAGGTGTGTGTGCTGGGTGGGGTGGGCTGTGGACACGTGGGTGAATAAATGTGCCATGTGCCTGCCTTGGACTGGACAGGGCGGGCCGAGGGCAGGGCTGGACTTGGCCTTGTTCAGACCGTGTCCACCAAGGGCCCTGGGCCAACCTGCTGAGAGACCGGCCATGCTGTGGGGCCAGTAAAGCCCCCCGCCCCAGGGTGGGGGTTGTTGGAGCATCGGAGGTGGGTGCTGCTGGCTAGGGGCCACGTGGAGACCTCAGGTTAGGGGGCGACTCCCCGGGGGCTCGTGGCCCAGCCTGGGGTGAGGGGCCTTGGGGACCGTACCTGCCTGTGTGAGCACAGCTGGGTGGTGTGCCGGCATTTGCTGGATTGGGGTCCCGAACTGTGAGACCAGGCCAGAGAAGGCACCCGACCCTCCGGGCTCCCAGGCTGAGTGGGGCTGGGGTGCGGGACCAGCCAGGCTGTAGCCCACCAGGTGCCTGGTGCGGCCGGTGCCAGAGCTGCTGCAGGTGAGGCCTGGGCTCAGAGAGGCTGGGCAGATTCTCAAGGTCACACAGCTCGGGGTGTGGGGTGGCCGTCCCCGCCCTCTCCTTGTCTCCTTCGTCAGACCAGGAAGCTGAGGCCTAGGAAGCCGGAATGCTGCTGCCACGGTCCCACGGGTGGCAGCTTGGGACCCCGCCCCGTGCTGCCCGTGCCGGGCCTTTGGTGGTGGTGGTGGGTGGGGGAGGGGCTTGAGGGAAGGCAGCAGGTTTACCCAGGACCTGCTGGGGGCCACGCACGAGGTGGAGGGCTGCAGCATCAGAATGGAAGGCCTGCGTGGCCCTGACGTCGGGGCGCTGCTTGCCCGGATGGGGACACGGGATACAGACGTTTCCCACGCGGACAGGCCCACCCTGCCGATGCTCGTGGTGCGAGCCGGACCAGGTGGCCGGGGGCCGGCCGGAGAGCGGACGGGTGGGTCTGGACGGGGGCTTAGGGCTCCATGGTCGGGGGGGCTGCCGGGGTGACTGATGAAGGACACAGGCTTGGTGTGGGGCTGTCCGGGTCTGGCCCCGCCCCGGGGGTGCCTGTTTGTCTCTGTTTCTCCATCACTGGCGGTAGCGACGGGTGCCGAGAGGCCACGGGTCCCGAACTGCACCCTGCCGAGGTCCACTGGGACCCTCTGCCATCCTGGAGGGGCGGGGTGAGCTCCAGGTAGGGCCTGCGGCCCGTTTTCTGCAGGGCACAGGTGTGGTCTCCCGGGCTGACGTGGGAGCCCCAGCGGCGCTCAGGCCTGCCGCGTGGGTCTGGGGGCTTCTGGCCCCAGGAGGCAGTGGACGGGCCTGCCCGGCCTCCCTCCTGGCCCTTCCTGTCCTGGCTGGCTCGGGAGAGTCCTCGGCCGAGATCCCACCGTGTGGGTGATGTGGGTGGCTCTCGGGTGCACGTGTGGGTGCCGGGACTGTTGGTGATCCCTTCGGTTAGTGGCCAGGAGACCGAATCCCGCAGCTGCGGCGGGTGAGGGGTGCTCCCTCCCTGGAGGGGCCCAGAGATGACGGGATTTATCCCCGCCCTGCCCTTGGGAGGTGGCGTATGTGGGCAGGGGACATCTGGGCGGTGGGTCTACAGGGTGGGGGGCTCCTGGGGCCTGGGAAGCCCTGTGTGGGTCGGGTGGCCCTGGGGAGCTGGGGCAGCTGCAGTCACACCTTAGCTGTGTGGCCTGGGCCAGTATCGCCCTCTCGGGGCCTGGACTTTGTTAAAACCTGTGAGGTGGGGCAGTGACACTGGCCACTGGGGAGGGCCTGAGTAGGGACAGACCTTCAGTTCTTGCCTGGGAGCAGGGAGGATTGGTGGCAGGGGGCCCCTCTGAACCTCGGTGTCCTCGTCTGTGGGGTGGGGAGAGGAGTTTCTCGCTCTGGGGCCCGGGCCTGGGAGGGATTGCCCGTCAGTGCCCGGTGGCACCAGGAAGGTGGGGGGCACTCGGTGTCGGGCTGGGCCAGAGTTCTCCCCTAGGAGGGGGCGGTTTCAGGGGCAGCTGGCTCCAGAACCATCCCGGGCACCAGGGATCTCCGGGGGCGGGAAGCGAGACCCGTTGCCTGGTGTGACCTTGGCATGGACTTGGGGGGTCCGTCCCCCGTGTAGTCCCCGCGGGTCTCTCCCTGTGCAGCGTCCCGGCCCCCAGCTTCAGGGAGCGAGCACCGAGCCCTGCAGGGGAGTGATTCTGGGTTGGGTTCCCCTTCTTCCGGCAAAGCAAAGAGGATCTTTCGTAACTGTGGGAAAGAGCATTTCTCCCCGAAGGCGGGCGGGGGTGGGGGCTTGGTCAGCAGATGTGACGTCCCCCGCCCTCCTGCCCTCCTGCCCTCCTGCCCTCCTTCCAGCAGTGCCCTCCCGCCCTTTGCCCGTCCTCACGGCCCCACCAGGGCGGCCCAGGTCCCCCTTGGCCGGGACCTGGCGGTCTCCCGGGGGTCCCCGCTGGCAGAGCGAGCCTCTCTCTGGCCGCTCCCACCTCTGAGCCTTTGAGCAGGCCCTTCCCTCTGCTGGGCGTGCCTGCCCGGCCCCGGCTCTTCCAGCCCTGCACCCCGATTCCAGTGAGCCTCCTCCCCCCCTTGCAGCTGGTCCCCGGACCTGAGCTGCGTGTCCCTGCCCTGTGAGGGTCCCTGCCACCGCACCTCTGCTCCGCGCCCCGGGAGGGGATCGGGCCACACGCGGACAAGTCTGCCTTGGCTCACCCCGCGCCTCAGTTTCCCCAGCCCCAGGCGTTCCCGTCCGGCGCTGAGGAGCCAGGACGGTGTGGCTTATGGTCCTCGGGGTGGGGGGTGGCCGCTGTGGTGGCAGGGGGCCCGGAGCTGGCTCGCTCAGCTGGGATCTGGCTAGCGTGCTGTGGGTGCTTGGCAGGGCCTGGGGCCAGCGGACTTGGCTTCCTGCCCACACGGCTGGAAGGGTCTGTGATTCGGGTCCCACCCCTGTGCTCCTGACTCAGCAGCCGCAGGGTAGGGGAAACCGGAGGTTTCTCCACAAAAACCCCAACCCTGGGCATCCGCCACAGGGCCCAGATTGCTCTCTCCAAGGTGGGAAGTGGGGTTGCTTCCTGCCCCTGGGTTCCCAGCAGAAGATGGGGGCTGGGGCTGGAGCCAGGGTGTCCCCCCGACCCCCGACCCCCGACTGCCCTTCCCCTGCGTACCACCCTCTGTGGCTCCCCAGTGCTCACAGGAGGAAGTTCTCACTGCCTCCCGGCCTGGCTCTCCTTCTGCCCGCCCTGCCCCTCCTGCCGCCACCTGGGACACCCCTCGGTCTTCAGGAGCAAGGCTTGCTTCTGCCTCTGGGCCCCGCGCCTCCTCACCTGCAAGCTTCCTGCTCTGTCCGGTGCGCACGTACGCGGCCTCCTCGGAGGGGCCCTCCCGGGCTGGGTCTCCTCCGGCCCTCAGCAGCAGTGATGGCGAACCATCACCCCGGTGGTAGTGGCAGGGTGGGGCTCGGAGCCCCCTCGGCGTCCGTGCTGGACCCCATGGTCAGACGTACGTGTGGAAGGGAGCGTTGAAGCCCTCTAGCGGGGCCAGCCTCCTGGGGCCTGGGGCTGCCCAGCAGGGCATTTGGGCTGGTGGTCACAGGACCTTTGCTCGAGCTCCTTGGAGAGGGTGCCTCCGGCCCCCTGAGGCTCCGTCTGCCCCAGTCCAGTGTGTGTGGTGGCTCCTCTGTCTGGACCACCGACGGAGGGTCTGCGGAGGGGAGGGACGTGGATGCGCCCCAGGGGTCGTCCGTGAGTACTCGGTAGGGGGCGGTTTGGGGCAAGGGCCTCACTTTCCACACTGTCAGGTGGGGAGACCAGCCCCCGTCGGGGTGTCTTGGGGCCCATGTCCGCACTGCCTGGGGCTGCACCTGCTCCTGGGGGTGGAGGTGCTGGGGAGGAGGTTGAGGGTTTGGGCTCAATGCAGAGACGGGGTTTCGCGGCCCCGTGGCCACCAGCGGTGGGCGCACCTCGTGACCACCCTGGGACCAGCGTGGGGGTGGCCGTGCCGGGTGTGGAGCCTGGGTTTGAAGAGCTGCATTCGGGGTCTGGGTGGCCCCCCGCAAGCAGGGTCTGGTGGGTACGTGCCATTGTCACTCTGACCTCGCGTTCTGGGCCTGGCCGCGCCTGCGGGTCTTGATTCCGTGCCTGATGGCCGCTTGAGTGCCCCCCCCCCCCAACCCCCACGGTGCCAGCTGCCTGCTTGATCCCTTAAGGTATTCGCAAAACATGAGCTAAAACAGGTTCTTCCCCGGGGTGGGGGGTTGGCCTGCGCAAGGAGGGAGGGAACGACTGAAGCTGAAATGAGTTGCGCTGCATGGTTTTCCTCCCCCCGCCCCCCCACTCACCGTCAGTGCGCGATGCGTGACGAGGGAGAGTGAAACGTAATTAGAGTCTCGACTCACTCGCTTCATTCATGACTAAATCTGGGTCAGCTCCCGGCACAGATAAGCACGAGCGGGCGCCGCACGGCGGGACAGCGGCAGGGCGACCGCACCCGCTTGGCGTGCTGTGCCCAGGTGCCCCCTCCTACAGGAAGCCCTCCTCGATAACCCCCACTTGGGAGGCTCTTCCCCACCCCGGAGGCCCAGTGTCTTCTGCCTCTGGTGGTGTCTTTTCCCCGCCTTCCCCGTAGGGACCAAGTTGGGGGCAGGCAGCAGCTCTGGGGGGGCACGTGGGGGCGTGATGTGCTGTTAGGGACCCCCTGCTTGCATTGCACACTTGTCCCCGACCGCTTGGCCCTGATCGTGCCGTGCGTTTTAGATCTCTCCCACGCTGGCATGGTCCTTAGGTTGGAGTCCCAGCTCTGGCCCTGGCACTCGTCCCTGCTGGGGGGTGGACCAGCTGTACTGACCTGCTCTCTGTTGCTAGAATGTTCCCAGCCCTCTCCTTGCTCATGGCCTTTGCACGTGCTGCGCCTTCCCCGAATGCCCTTCCTCGTATCGCCCTGTGGCCCATTTCCTTCCTTCTGGTCTCGCTTGGGTGTCGCCCCCCCACAGACCCCTTCACTGCCGTGGCCTCACCCCCACCGTGAACCTCAGCCACCTCAGCCTCTGAGGGTTTGTTGATGGGGCTGCCGTCTGTCCCCCTGACTGGCGGGTGTGCTCTGGGACTGTGGCCGCCCCAGGGACCGTATCCTGGCCTGTATCCTGGCATCCACACGTCTTCACGGTGGGTGCAGCGAGAACGCGGCTGAGCCCCCACTTCTGGGGTCTGCGACTGCCCCTGCCCTCTGCCTCCTCCCGCTCGTAACCTTGCCGAGACCGTGGGGTGCCCTTCGGGAGGGGTGAAGGGAAGGTGCTGCCTCTGGCAGACGGCCCACGCAGCATTGCTGGGCTCTGCGTAGTGAGCGCTCTCGGGGGCCTCGGGGGTTCGGGAGGCCGAGCTGGGCAGTGTCTGGATAGATGAGAGACGCGGGGGGCCTGGCCGGGACCCCTCCACCCACGTCCTGATTCTTAGTTTGTAGAAGGGGGAAACTGAGGCCTGAAGGGGAGGTGTTTGGCCTGGATTGAGGCCTCGGGGGAGGGTTTGAGAGGAGCCGCCTCCCGGCTGCACGTCCTGGGCTGGACCTGGGCTGTGGGGGAGGGCCCCTGGCCATCACTGAGGTCACGGGGAGGGCCCCAGGAGGTCACCGTGGAGGCGATAGGCAGGCAGAGGTGAGGTGGGAGCCTAGGAATCGCTCTTGGACGGATGGCACGGGCAGCTGGGTGCAGAGCCTGGTGGAGAAGGGGTTAAAAATTGAGCGAAGTCATCGTATTTCTAATTTTCCGTCGTGATTTAATAAAAATGTAAATCGTGGGGCGGAGGACGACCCACCTCACCGTGGTGTTGACCAAGATTAATTGTGGGCTCCTGGTGGTCAGCCTGCCTTTGTCTCCACGCCCCTGAGCCTGGTGCTTCTGCCGGCCCTGGGGGCCAGAGAGCGAGGGGCAGGTACCACGCCCTCCGCCCGGACGGTCGGGGAGCCGGAGCGCCAGGGGCCGCCGCGGGAGCGTTGGGGCATCTGCTGAGGAGGAAGGCCCCAGAAGGAGGCTCTCCGCTGACTCCTGCACCCCCGTCTCCAGAGGAGCTCAGGGGCTAGGCCAAGACGGCCCCGGGGCCTGTGGTGACTATGGTCAAGCCCCGGGTGTGTGGGGGTGATGTTCGCGGTGGGGTTGCAGCAGGGGAAGAGGTGGCAGGCAGAGGCGTGGAGGAAGAGCATTCCGGGCTGAGAGGCAGCACGTGCAAAGGCCCTGACATGGGAGCGAGCCCGGCCTGCGAGGGTCAGCGTGCAGGCGGATGCCAGGTCCCCCCACGAGGCGGGGGCAGGGGCCGGGGCCGGCGGGAGACGAAGCCGGCTGGGGTACAGGTGGGGCTGCTGGGCCTGTCCCGAGAGCCATGCAAAGTCCTCATGGGGCTCAGCGGGGAGCGGGACTCTGCGGGAGTCTGGGGGACCCTGGCCTGGGTGAGAGGCTGTGAGGAGGTGGCGGGGGGTGGCTCGTGAACCCGGGCTGTCATTAGAGCCACGATCGACAGGCCAGGGCGGGGTTCCGGGGGCTTGAGCTGCCTGAGAGGTTTGGGTCCGGGTGGGGGTGCTGTTTGTGGGGTGTGGCGGGGGCGGGGTCCGGCGTTCTGGGTGGGCCTTGGGGACGGCAGGGCCTCACGGGGCCACGTGGAGGCTGGAGCAGCAGCCGTCGCCGCCCGGGCTTGGGACTCCGGGGTCTGCGGTCAGAGCGCAGAATGTTCTAGGGGCGGCGTTCTGTCCGCTGACTCCGGAGAGTGGCAGCGGCCTTTGCTGGCGTGGTGGCGCGGTGTCCGTGGGGGGATGGGTGCGGGGAGGGTGGCCGCAGTTTGGGGTGGGTCGTGGCCGGGGAAGCCACACGCACCGTGGAGCTCGGTTTAGCGGAGGTCGGCGGCTGTGGGGACTCTTCCTCAGACAGTCACCTCCCCTCCTGAGAGAGGTCGCTCCCGCGCGTCAGACCCGCGCCTGGTCCGGGGGTCCCGGGGCTCTGGTGTGTCTGGCCCTTGGCTGTCAGGCAGCGGAAGCTCGCTGGGGCACCTCCCGGGGATGCGGGGCACCGAGGGGCGCAGCCGGGCCCCGGCGAGGGCGGGCTTCTCCCCCGACACCGGCTCTGCCTGGCTGAGCGTGGGCCGTGCCGTCTCACCACGGAGAGAGGCTCCGGGGGCCAGGGGCGCAGGCACGTCGGAGACCCGGTCGTGCCCCAGGTGGGTCGTGCCTGGTGACAGTCCGCGGGCCTTGTGCCTCGTCACCTGTGCGTTGTTGGTGGTTCCGATCAGGGGAGCTCTGGGCAGGGAGCACCTCGGCCCGGGTGATGGGCTTGGCCAGGTTTGGTGGGAGCGGAGAGAGGGCACCCGTGGGCGGGGAAGTGGGGCGTGGACCAGGCCTGTGGGGGGCTCTGGAGGCGGGGGCCGGTGTCTGGGAGGGAGCGAAGGAAGGCGGGCTGCTCGGGTGGGCTGTGTGTCGGTGGGCCTCGGCTGGGGGGCTGGGGTGTGCCCCGGGGCCGGGGTGGGGGGGGGGGCCGGTGCCCTCATGAGCTGTGCCTCTGAGGTTCCGTGGGACTGAGGGAGTCGTGCCTCTGGGTGCGAAGTGCCTGCATCTGAGAGGCGGTGGTGACCACGGCGGTGGGGCTGGGGGCGGGGGTCCCTCAGCCCCTGAAGCTCTTCATGAGCAGAGGGCATGCGGGGACCGGCGCCAGCGTCTGGCTGGGCGTGCGTGGGGCAGGCCGGCAAGATCGGGAGGGCGCGGATCCCTCCGGCCAGCCATCTGGTCTCGCGACGTTGGGGGTCCGTAGCCCCACCTGGGGCTGCCTGCGCCCTGGGGTCTGGGTGCGTATTTGGCCACGGGACACGCCGAGCCGCGGCTGTGTGTGCACGGATCCGAGCCCGCGAGTGCCGCCCGCTGCGGAAGGCTGCCCAGAGGCGGGCCGGCGGTCGTCTGTGGCAGAGTCCCGACCCCAGCAGTCCCCTGTCCTCCTGGCCTGGCCTGCCTGGAGGTCCCTGGCACTGCTGGGCCCCTGCCCTGCACCCCGGAGCCCTGACTCACGCCTCTGTCCGGAGCACGCGCGGGCCCGGGGTCCGTGGGCGCGGGGAAAAGCGGGCCCAGCAGATGGCCGGCCGGGCTCCTCTGCCCGAAGGTACCAGGAGGCGTCACGCCCACCGCGCGCTTTGATTGAACGACCCGTCCGGGGTGACTGGGCAGCTGGTCAGCGTCAGGCTCGCGTGGCAGGAGGCGTGGAAGCCGCCCGGCGCCTGGCAGGGAGGGAGTGAGGCCGGTGAGGGAGGGGGTGGGCATCAGAGACCCCGGGCCCGGGCCCTGGCCCCCACTGACCAGCTGGGACTCGGGGGGCCCTTTGCCCCTCGGAGTCTCAGTTTCCCCATCTGCAAGGGAGGGCGTCTCGACAGGCGGTGCGGAACCGTGTGGACGGTGTGTCGGCGGCTGGAGGGGCTCGTGCTCCTCCTTGGAGGCCCGTGGTTTCTGTCCGGTGAGGACCTGGTGACGGCCCGGGAAGGGTTGCGCGGGGCCGGCGGCTGTGTCCCCCGGGCCCGGCTCCGGGTGCCTGTGCGGAAGTGGGGGGCGCTTGCCGCGTGGGGAGCCCTGCTCTCCGGGCGGCCTGGGCTGCAGCATGGCTCTGCTCCACCTGTCCTTCCGCCACCGCTGCCGCTGCTCCCCCTCCTCTCCGTCCTCCCCCCTCCCCCTCCTCTCCGTCCTCCCCCCTCCCCCTCCTCTCCGTCCCCCCCCTCCCCCTCGTCTCTGTCCTCCCCCTCCGCCCCCTTCTCCCCCGCTCCCTCCTCCCCTCCCCCCCCGCTCTTCCCCGTCCTCCTCCCCCTCCTCCCATCCTCTCCCTCCTCCCCTCCCTCTTCCCCTCCCCCTCCCCCCTCCTCCCCTTCCTCCTCCCTCTCCTCTCCCTCCTCCTCCTCTCCGTCCTCCCCCTTCCTCCTCCTCTCCGTCCTCCCCCCTCCCCCTCGTCTCTGTCCTCCCCCTCCGTCCCCTTCTCCCCCGCTCCCTCCTCCCCTCCCCTCCTGCTCTTCCCCGTCCTCGTCCCCCTCCTCCCATCCTCTCCCTCCTCCCCTCCCTCTTCCCCTCCCCCTCCCCCTCCTCCCTTCCTCCTCCCTCTCCTCTCCCTCCCCCTCCTCTCCGTCCTCCCCCCTCCCCCTCGTCTCTGTTCTCCCCCCTCCTCCCCTCCCCTCCTGCTCTTCCCCTTCCACTTCCCCCTCCTCCCATCCTCTCCCTCCTCCCCTCCCTCTTCTCCTCCCCCTCCCCTCCCCCCTCCTCCCCTTCCTCCTCCCTCTCCTCCCCCTCCCCCTCCTCTCCTTCCAGGCGGGAGTCTCCTGGCCACACTAGGGGCTGCTCATCTGAGATGTTTTTGTTCTCTGCTGAGAGGTGGAGGTGGGAGGGAGGGAGGCCGGGTGTCCTTGCCCTGCTACCAGTGCACGTGGGGACACGTTCTGGGGAGCTGAGGGTCCCACTGCCGGTTGAAGCACCGTCCCCTGTGGGCCGTGTGGTGGCTCTGTGAGGGGACAGGGCCCGCACTTGACAGCTTGGCCATGCTTCTGCTCCTCGGCAAGGCTGGGCAGGCGCCCAGGGACGGCGGGCAGGGCCTCTCTTCTCCTGCCTCAGTGTCCCCTCCCGTAAAACAGGGACAGCGCACTCAACCTTGAGGCGTAACTGACCGATCGTGAGGGAGTGTTGGCATTAGGGGCCAGGCCCTGTGACGCTTTGCTTCGGAAACTGCGGTGCTAGGAATGGGGCTGGTCCTTCCGGAGGGTCGGGCTGGCGTCGGAGGTCCAGCCGTGGCAGGACTGTGGCCAGGGAGGTCTTGCTGGAGACTCCCCGCGGGGACTCACCCACTAGAGGCCCCCGACCACTGGCACGGCTCGCGAGGCACCCAGAGCCGGGACACGGGAAAGGCAGCACCCACGACCCAGGTGACGGGCGGGATGCTGGCTGTGGGGCCAGCGGGCATCTAGCCTCTGCCCCCTGGGCTCTGCTCCCCCAGGCCGCCCTGACCTCATCCCCCCGAACTTGGTGTCCTCCTGGCTGGGGGAGCCCCTGGAGAGGGCAGGGAACCGACACCTCGGGAAATGCGATCCCCTCCCTGGCCTGTGAATATTTCATCAACGGATTAAAAATTGAAGCAGGGCTGCTCCCGGAGGGCGGAGGAGGGGCGCCGCCTCTGTGTCCGGCCCGTTGGAGCATCTTTCTCGGTGACGGAGCCATGTCTCTTAGAATGTGACGTCGCTGTTGAAAATGCCGTTGCGCGGCCTTCTTTAATTAAGACGTAAGAACCAATCTGCTGCCGTGAATGAATCCTTGACCGTCCGGACGAGCGAGAGGCGACGGTGCACAGGAGGGCTGTCAGAGCGGGCGTGCGGGGGGGCCTGCGAGTCTTCGGTGGAGGCCACGCAGAGGCTGTGGTGGGGCCTGGGCGCGTGCTGGCACGCGTTGGTGGGGTCGTTCTGGTCTGTGCATATACGTAGGGTTGGGTGGGAGAGTCCAGTCTCTGTGTGTGAGCACGTCTGTGCGTGTGCACGTGTGGGGCTGGAGAGGGCCTGGGTGGCTGAGGTCTGGCTTCCCGCCAGTCGGGAGACCTGTCGTGCCTGCGTGGCCTGGCGCCCGGAGAGCCGGAGCCCTGGCAGCCCTCCAGGGGGGCGTGAGGTCACACGGGCAGCTTGGGGACGGTGAGGGTCCCAGGTGTGATGTGGGAAGGGTAGTCAGGGCTCGGGTGCAGCAGGGGGACGGTGTTCTGGGCCCTGGGGCCGAGGGAGAGAAGGCCTCTTTCCGGGGCTGCCCAGGTGGATTGACGGGTGCCTGGCAAGACCAGAGGGGCTGGCCGGCTGACACGCGGCCTCCAGGCCTCGGGAGCTTGTGCTTGAATGGGAAGTGCCACCGCTCCAGGAGAGCACGTCAGGGTTCCTGTCGGGTGCGCCGGGTCAGGAGGACACGGAGGTGGGGGCATCCAGCCAGGTGGCTGCTTGCCGGGGGCGTCCGAAAGACGGCATCAGGGCCCCTGGGTGCATCTCAGGCACCAGGGAGGGTGCAGGGGCCCCGCTCCAGGCCCCCCGGCGGGCGCGCCGGGCTTGGCCGGGCTGCCCTGCCCCTCCCCGCCTCCCTCCTGCCCAGCGGCGGGCAGAAGTGGCCCCTCGCCAGGCAGCAGACTGCAGAAGGCTGACTGTCTGGACCACCCAGCCTCCAGCCATTCTCCTGCTGGGCCTCTCTTGTTTTCCTTCGGCCGGTTGGAGCCGATCCTGGCTGCTGACGGGCGGGGCATCGGTTTCCCGGTGCAGGTGCCGAGGGGTTGGGGCGGGGGGGGGGGGGGGGGGGCGGTGCCCGCCTGGGGGTGCGGCTCTGCGTTCAGTTCTTAATGTCCACGTGTGTGTCCTGCGGGGGCGCAGAGAGGGTCCTGCTTGCTGTTTGCACAGTCAGCTGGGAGAGCAAGGGGGCCCCACTCCCTTTGGGGACGTTGAGGCCTCGGTTGGCCTCTCTGGCGGGTAGGGGGAGGTGGGGGCCGAGTCACCCGAAGCGGGGCTGGTGCACATTTGCTCTTTCTCCCGACCGTACCCGTACCTGCAGCAGGGAGCCCGCGGTCCCGCCTTCTCCTTGCCTTTGTTTTCTTTCCCTGGGGACTCAGCCCCTCTTCCTGTCGTGGGCGTCACCGGGCATTTTACACCTGGCGGGTCCTGCGGTTTTGGTCGCCGAGCGCGGGGGTTCGGGCCGTGTGGCGCAGGCTGGGCAGGGCAGGCCCAGAGGGGGCTCTGGGGGCCGGGGTCCCCCTGAGCTGGCTCGGCGGGGAAGGGGTGCTGGAGGTGTGCTCCCGAACGTCCCCGGGAGGCCGAGATGCTGGCGGCCTGGGCTGTGGGGTCCTGGGGAGCCCGGGTGGCCTGGGCTGTAGGCGTGCACCTGTGCACGTGCGTGCCTACGTCTGTCCACGTGCACGTGTGCTCACGCTTGTACGCGTTGGGCCGGTCTCCCTTCTCGCGGCCTGGCATTCCTTGCTTTAAGCAGACCTTCACCTGCTTTCAAGAGCGCTGGCTTTACCCAGAGGTGTCCTGTCACCTTCTTGGAACCTGTGCGTCCCCAGCACGCTCCGGGCCTCCTGGAGGTGGCGCCTGGGCACGCCCCTCCTTCTCCAGGTCAGCAGGTGGTCCGCCCCTCCTGGTCTGTCTCTGGGCAGGGGGCTCGAGGGGCCCTCTGTGTGGGTGATGCCAGGCCTCGGGAAGGGAAGGGGTGCCTTCGGAACGGGATCCGTTCACAGGGCTGGGTGGACCTTTTTGGTAAGTCAAGCCCCCCGGGATTCCTGACCTCTGTTGGGCCGGGTGACGTTGGCCAGACTCGGGGACGGCTCCGCACACATCCACGGTCCTTGCCGGTCGGGGGAAAGTGTTCCGAAGGTGCTGGTTTGGATAAGGTCGGGGTGAGGGGGAGGTGCCGCCTCCGAGAGCAGTGGCCCCCAGGCCCCTGGAGAAAGAGAGCCAGGACTAGACCGTGACCTCTTGCCTCCATAACATGTCTGCCCCCACGCCTCTACCTGGGAAGACAGTAGGCGCGTGCGGCCGGCACCCTTGCTCCGGTGGGCTGAATAAACGGGGCTCAGCAGCGAGGAGTCTGGGTCTGGGCCCTGGCAGGAGGGTGTGCCGTGCCAGGTTGGCGGCGTGTGCCCGGGAGGACGGCACAGGAAGAGGCACGTGCCCTGCGGGGCTGGCCGGGGTCCTCGGCCCCCCGCTGCTCCTGCAGCCGGGCTCCTCCACCGAGAGCTGAGCCAGGGGGCTGTGTCCGTCGTCCTGTCTCGTGCAGAATCGTCAGCTGCTCACTGCCTCAGGTTCCACGTCCTCTGTCCTCGAGCAGCCCGGCGGAGGAGGCCTTCCAGAGGAGGTGCCGGGGTGAACGGATCTCCCGCCCTAACTGCAGCCTCGCGTGGGCCAGCCCGTGGCGCTCGCCGTGGCTGCCCTTCGGGGCCACGGGTGGAGTTTGCAAAGCACCCTGTGCCCGGGCCATACCCCACACCTACTAGACCGGCAGCCCCGGGGATGCTCCTGGGCGCTGGGGCTTCTCGGCGACTCCCTGACGGGTCCTAACGTGCCATCAGGCCGAGACCCACCGGCTCAGGGCATCCGGGTCGCGTTCCTGGGCGCCCTCTGCACGGCTCCGCGTGAGCGCCGGGCATCCGTGAGATTCCAGTCTTCAGGAGCTCTGTTGTCGCCGTGAGCCTCAGATCTGGGTCAGACCGCCCTCCCGGGCCCCGGGCCCTCCGTGTTCCTCAGGCGATGATTATCCCAGCCCTCCATCTGTGGCTTCTGTCTGTGGATCCGTGCACTCTGTCCTTGCAGGGGCCACAGGAAGTGTCACTGGGGAGTTTGGGAGCCTGCCCCAGAGTTCTGGCGTGTTTGGACCAGAGTGACCCCCAGAGAGACTGGCGTCCCTGCTCTCAGGAAGCTGCATGTGTGGGGTCTCCGTCGTAGAAAGGCTCAGGACGCAGAATTCCGTGAAGAACGCATATCCCTCTCTCATCTGCCCATGTTGGCCTTTGGGGTCCAGGGTGGGGCTGGGGCTGGGCATCCCTGAGCCCTCCTCTATGTCGGGCTCCCCTCTGCCTGCACAGTGCTTGGGCACCACCCCCGGGTGAGAGGGGCAGCGGCTTTGCTGGGGAGGCCCCCGCTGCCCGTGTCTCTGTCTCTTTCCCCCCCCCCCCCCCCCCCCCCGGGTCCGTCCTCATCTGGCAGAAGCGCGGTCCCCTGGCCCTGGGATCTGTGCCGCGGGTTCCCCGGGTCAGCGCGAGCAGTGCTGGGTGGGACATGCGGCTTGTCCAGCTTGGAGGGGGCAGGGAGCCCTTGTCCGGCGGGCCCCGGCCTGTCAGCGAAAACCAGCCCGAGCCTCGCTGTGGGTCTAGGAGGTGTTGGAAAGCACCCTCACCCCCGTGCCTTCCTGGCCTCCGCGTCCTGGTCTTGCCCTCGGGAGGGCTGGGTTGGCGAACGATGCTCGAGTGCTCACGGCTCAGCCCGGCCCAGGGGTCGCTGTTGGTCAGTGTGGGTCACTCTCTCCTCCCCGGGGCTGCACGTCCCGGCTGGCGCAGGGAGGGAGAGGCCCAGGCCCAGAACAAGGGGCTTGGTGAAGCAGCTGTCCGCAGGGAGGTTTCAGAGTGCCCTCTGTGGCCAGGGCCGGATGAGGGCTGTTGGGGGTGGGGGGACGCACCCAGCTTCTATTTCCATGCACGGCAGCCTGGAAGGGCGGCGGGCCCTTGCCACACCACGGAGGCAGGTAGGGACCCGGCTGTCTCGTACAGGTTGGAACGCTGCTGGGGTTTCCTCCCGGGGCCCTGAGCTCTGCCCTGCCCAGGAGTCTGCACATTTTGGAAAGCTTTGTGGCACCCTGGTCCTGGGAGACCGGAGGTTTTGAGGTCGGCCTGCTCCCAAGGGTCAGAGAAGCCCTGAGTGGGGGAGGCTGGACTGTGGCTGGGTTCTGGAGTGGCCACCTGCCCTCGGGGACGGCTGCTGGGCCTTGATGTAACACCCCCCCCCCCCCCGCCCCCCTGCCCTCCCGCCCTCCCGCAGAGCGGCAGGGCCTGTCCGAGGCCAGGTCTCCCTCCTCTCGGGGCTGGAAGACCACGAACCCTGCTGGCCGTCCTGGGGGGCTGGGGGCTGGGGCAGGCGGGGGCTTTCCTTGGGAGCCGCCCCACCTTCACCCGACTTCCCAGCACCCCACCCTGTGGACTACGTCGGTCTGTTGTGGGCGACCCCCACTGGGGAGCAGGGCGTGTGGGCAGGTGACTCAGACGGCCTGAGCCAGGCTTTCCTCAGCAGTGAACTGGGGGGAAAAGAGTTGTGTGTTGGGTTTTTGTCGAGTGGAAAGGAATTGTCCAGCTCATGCCTGGGACACATGCGGGCGGTCGGGCCGGGCCCATGAGAACGGTCCCTGACGGACCTCCAGACCAAGGGGGCCGAGGGACCCCGCTGTGTACCCGCCGCAGAGCCGTGCAGGTGAGCGTGCCTGGGCCAGACGCCCCTCTATCCAGAGAAGGCTCGGGGAGAGTTAGTGCCTCACCCGAGGGCACCAGCCCCTGTCCCCCAGTGAAGGGCCTGAGAGCGCTGGTGATGGTCCTGTTCGGTGGCTCTTGGACCCGACACCCTAGAGCCCCAGACTGGGCATATGGTGGACCTTCTCATCGTGGGCCAGCTGGAAGGGAAGGGCACCGCGTGGCTGGTGGCAGGTGTGTCCTCACAGTTGGGAAAGAGCTGCTTTCTCAGGGGTATGGCCACACCGCGCCAGCCTCACCCTGCCCTGGGGCTGGCTCAGCCCCCAGCTTGTCACGGAGGGCGGCTCCCTGGGGCCCGCTCGCCTGTCTCCTCCCTACCCGGCACCCAGCGGGCAGGCGGCCCCGGAGCCCCAGCACCCAGGCTCCTGCAGGGCACCCCCAGGAGGCCTCGGGCCCCTCGCAGGGCTGGGGAGCAGTGGAGGTGCATCTAGGGCAGAAAGAGAACAAAACAAGAATCCGCCCCCAGCCCCCAGCCCACACCCTGAGTCTTCTTATCTGTTCCGGGGCCTGTTGCAATCTCTTGCTTGGTGCCGTGGGGAAATGCGATGGAGAGATAGTTGTCAGGCGAGGACTGTCTGGGCCAGTCGGACAGGTTTGGTTCCTGCCCGGGGTGGAGGGAAGAACCTGGCCGGAGGTCACTGCCTAGAGCGGGCGGCTCATGTAGGCTCCTTGCGGGTCCTGAGAAAGGGGGCTTTGCACAGAGCAGGGGACTGGCTGGTGGACATAATCGAGAGCAGATTTGGGGTAGAAAATGCCCTACCCAGCCAGAAGTCAGATTTCTGTTAGAACCTTCTGGAACACAGACATGTGCCAGAAGGAGGCAAAAAGGGCTACCCTCAGCTCGGATCCTCTGTTCTTAGAAACTCGTAAATCATGGTTTCTTAGTAAGTTTATCAGTTTTGCCCTGGTGACCTTTGACCTGTCTTATCATAGGACAAGACCTCGGGGACAGTTTGTAGCAAACCCGAGTTTAGCAGGGAGAAGTGACAGCCGAGGAGGAGGCAGAAGATACCAACTGTGACCTGGGCCACCCAGTGAAAGGGTGCCCCGGGGACACGGAGTGGCTGGAGTGTGGCTCTGTCTGCTAGCGTGGGGGAAATGGATCGTGGGATCCTTTTGATAGTCTGGGACATGGCTGGAGTGAGCGGTGATGCCTCCGTGCGTTCCCATGGACAGACCCTGGTCACCCGCCACCCGAGGGTCCTCTCCTTCACGGCGGTCCCCACAGGAGGCCGCGTGTCGCTTCTGAGAGGCCACCCTGGTGCCCCACCCCCGTCCTGGGCCACGAGTGAGCTCTTTTCCCCGTCGGGGCTGAAGTCGCAGACTGTCCAGCCTGGCCGGGGTGTCCTTGCCCGGTGAGGATCCCGCCTCAATGAGCCGCAAGCCGGCCGAGAGGCCCGTCAGACTGTCAGCGGCCACCGTCTTCAGGCAGGAGGTGGGCAAGGGTGCAGGGTGTAGTTGAGGTGAGGGACGGGACTTGGGCAAAAGCGTCTCCGCTAACCTGGGCTGGGGTGGAGCTTTTGGGAAGGCTTCCTGGAAGAAGCGACAGTAGGTCCAGACGAGGGAGCAGCCTATGCAGAGGCCTGTGCAGAGAGGAGTCCTGGGTGTGCGCGGGGAGGTCAAGAGCTGAGGCCTGGCAGGTCTCAGGGGCCCCGTATGAAGTCTGGACTTGACCCTGCGGGAATCGTGGAAGCGTTGTGTGCGGGGACCAGACGGTCCAGTCGCAGAGAATTCTCCAGGAATCCCGGGATCTGGCTTTCCAGGCTTCTGTTTGGGTGTGGTTCCAGCAGAGAAGAGCTGCCTTGGGCCCTCCCTCCCTCGCTCTCCTGGGCCTGGTCATCAGTCAGCCCCTTCAGCCCTGGCGGAGACAGGCTGTTCCTGGGGCGGGCCTGGGCCAGGGCTGGGGTCTCCGCGAGGTGGCGCGGCCGCCTTGGGAGTGTTGGCAGGTCTGAGCCTGGCCTGTGTGTGAGAACGTGCTGCTCAGGCAGCGGGGTGGGGGTGGGGGGAGCGGAAGCCCTGCGATGGGCGGCCCTGGGCTCAGGGGAGGGGTGGGGGTCCCAGGACAGGAGAAGGGAGGTGCAGGTGGAGCCCTCGTGGGCCAAGCCTCCCCCGACCCCCGCCATGACAGTGGGGCCCGTTCTGTTCAGGGGGCATTTACTGAGCATGCCTGGGTACGGGAGAAGCTTGGGGAAGGCCCAGGAAGAGTTCGGGTCTGCAGCCAGAGAGTCGGGGGGCCGGGTGGGGGCTGGGTGAGGAGCAAGGTGCAGAAGTGGCCGTGGAGAGCTGTCCCGGGCCATCGTAGGTGAGAGCGAGGGGGCAAGTGTTCCTTTGGGTTGGGCTCTGGGGGGGGGGGGGGGTCCCTGCTCCATCTGAGGGCACCTTAGGGCCAGATTTGAAAGCCACTGGTCTCACTCTGCAGCTGGGGAAACTGAGGCCCAGCAGGGGACACCCAAGGCCATGCAGACCCTGACGAGGGCGTGTCGGGTTCAGTGGCTTTGACGGGGCGCCCTTGGGCCTCTTGTGTTTTGGAGTGCGGCCCTGAGATAATTACGCGGCAGTAATGAGCTAATTAGTCATGGTGGTTGCCCTCTCCCAGCCCCCCAGCCCCTCATTCTCGCCTCAGGGGACGCTGGAGTGTGGCTCTGTCTGCTAGAGGTGCTGGGCCACTGAGGGTGGGACCCCCGGGGAGGTAGCTAACCCCCTCTCCCCATCAGTGGGCCTGGATTGGTTTTTCCTGGCCTGGATGAAGACGGCTCACTGAGTCCGCTGAATACAGAGAATCGTTTGTGGCCCGAATCCCAGGAGAGGGCTGGGTGCGTGTGGCATCGGGGTCCAGGACAAGGTAGGGTTGAGCCCTGGTGGGAGCAGCTGGCAGGCTGCACCCCCGCTCTCACTGGGGTGTGGAAGGTCCTGTGACAGCTCTTGGTGCCCTGGCCCGGGCCCCAGGCCGCCTCCCATCTGTTTCCCTCTCGGGCAGGGCAGCCTGGAAGGGGCCCTGGACGGGCCTGGCCTGTGCAGGGAAGGGGCTCGTGCAGCCCGGCTTCCTCATCGCCCCACCAAAGGGCGGCAGAAGGTTCTGGAGCTGCCCGGGGTCCCAAGGCCGGCAAGGGGGCGGGGAGCCAGGCAGGGCAGTGGTGCAGTGACGTCATTCCCAGGGCTAAGTGCCGCTGCAGGCTGCACACGGCAGGCCGGTTTCCTCTCGGCCACTTTGGAGGAGGCCTTTCCCTGAGGCCCTGCTTTCACCGCGCCTTGCCTGGGGGTGGCCCGGGATCCCCGGGAACCGCGGGGTGCTGGGCCAGCGTCGTACTCGCCGCACACTCGCCTGTTGTCAGGGGTGGGGGCAGAGCGGGCAGGAAGCAGCTGTTCTTTCCCACTGCCACCCCTGCTGGTCGCGGGATGGTGCCCGGTGGCCCTGCACCAGCCTCGGGTGCGAGTGTGGCCCCTCTGAGCCCGCTTCCTTTCCCCGGTGTGGGTGCCCACGCCCCTGCAGGTGCCGCTGCCACCGTGGCTCACGGCTCGGGTGTGTGGAAGCTTCATTAGCGACGGAGGAACCTGCTCGGGCGTCGGGCAGGCGGCGCTTTGGCCGCCGGGCCTGCCTCGTGTGGGGCCAGACCTGGGATCTGAGGCCGCTGGCTGGGGTCTCACCATCCAGGCCCTGGGGGGCAGTGTGAGCAGGGGCTGCCCCCAGCAGGGCCACGGCCTGGGACCTCCATCCGGGCTGAGGTGGGCAGGCCCCAGTGGGCGCTGGGCGCTCAGGAAGGCAGGGCCCGCTGGGACCGCGATCTGGGGCACGGGAGGCTGGGGGGAGGGGTCCCTTCCCCAGTGGCTGTCAGAGCCCCGGCTGAGCCCTGTCTTTCTGGTCTGGGGTCCGGGAGCCCCCTCCGGGTGGTCTTGGAATCCAGGAAGCCTGGCAAGTTTTCTGGGGTGCCTCTAGCCGGAGGAGCCCCCACACCGTGCCTGGCTTGGGCCCCCCACTGCCTTTCGTAAGCTCCTCCTCTCCCCGGCTCTCGCCAGGTCTTATCTGATGGCAGAGAGCGGGCCTTTTGGTGTCAGACTTGACTTTCCCATGTGCCCTGCCATCTGACTCATCACGTTAACGCAGTAACCGTTTTGCTGATTTGTTTATCGGCTAATGATTCTGGAACTTTCTCTGGGTCAGGCACCTGGTCTCAGAGCCAGAGGGGAACTCAGAGATCCTGTTCTCATTTCACAGATGGGGAAACTGAGGCCTCCCTCGAGGCAGGTGGCTGTCTCTGTGCTGTTCCCCCCCCCCCCCCCCCCCCGGACACCACCCTGGGTCCCATGACCAGCTCGAGCTGAGGGCCTACTGCGTGCAGAGGCTCATCTGAGGACCTGCCCCACTGTCCCGTGCATCCCACCGCATCCTTCTCTCCCTAAATGTCCCCGTGTGGCGTCCATGCTCCATCCAGCCCCGGTCCCTCCGGTGGGGGGTGCGGGCTGTCTGGGGCTGGGACACAGTGTCGGGCGGGTGCAGGTGACAGATAGGGCTGCAGGCATGGAGGTGCTCGGGCTCCCGGCGACGAACGCCTCTAACACAATTCATCAGGGACTGTTTGCTGCTGGTGGTCACACGGTCATTCGTTGGTAACGAGCTTTGTGGCACCATAATCTGTGCCTCTTAATTGCCAAGCAAGCACCTAATGGCTCTGGAGGTTCCTTGTTTGGGAACAGGCTTGTGGCTCTCAGGGCTGCCTTCCTTCCGCCTAAGTGACCAGGTGGTGGTAGAAGCTTCCAGAACAAGAGCTCAGAGCCTGGGCACCTTGGGTGTCCTCCTGGTCTAACCCGGGCTGGAGATTCCCCTGCCAGTCTGCAGACTGGGGACAACAGTGTCCCCTGCAGCGAGCACCCTGGGGAGCCGGGATGCTCCCACAGCCTTGCTGGGCGGGCGTCTTGGCTCCTGTAGGGACAGCCCCGCAGTGCAGCCATCGAACTTGGCCCGCTCCCAGCCCTGAGCTCGCCCCTGGCTGGCACCGCCTCTCCTGGCCTTTGTCCCACTTCCCGTGTGGGTTGGGAGGGGACGCGGCTCCGGACGGATGGCGAGCGGTGCTTGTCCATGCTGCGGTGGTGCCGCCCCGCCTGCCTTCTGTGGGTCCCCGTTGTCCTTGGGCTAACCTGCATCCCTAGCCCCTGCCCCGCCTGGAGCCTCAGCCCAGGTGCACGCGTCCCGCAGCCTGGACCAGCCCCACAGGGGGCTCTGCTGGATGGGGCATCTCCTGGACCCCTTCCCAAGTTGGGGTCCCCGTCGGATGCTCCCACAGCCCCCAGCATCTCTCCCTTGTGTCCCAAGCTCCATGGCTTTGGTGGCTTGTCCCCACCTGGCTGTGAGCCCCGAGGGGGCAGGAGCCACGCCAGGCTGGGCACAGGGGCCCCTGCGGCCAGTCCCTCTGAGCAGGAGAGGCAAGAGGCCCCTCCGGAGTGAGACTTGGGGTCTGTGTGGGAGCCGGGCCCACCACCACTTTCTGTGTGGCCCTTGCTGGCCGTAGCTGAGCCAGGCCATGGGACTTCACCTCGCTCTCACCGCCCACCCGAGCCCGTGCCCTGCCTCCCTCCCACACCCCTTTCTTCCTGACCAGGCTCTGCTGACACTGTTATACCACCAGGAGCCCCTCCCTCCCACCCGCCTCCCCTCCTGGCGGTGCCGGGTGCTCGTTTCTGCAGCGCTCCGCCTGGGGACACAGACCCAGCCGGGGGGCACCATGTCTGGTGATGGGTGTAACCCGAGTGATGGCTGCGGGCCAGTGGGGCGGCAGGACCTCGTGGCTCTCCGTCCCCACACATCCAGCCACGGCCGGCCTGCTTCCGAGGCGTCCCCTTCCCTGCGGAGCCCACGGGGCCGTCCGCCCACCCCTTCCCTGCCAGGAGGGGAGGGGTGGAAAGCGCCCATTTAGAGGATCCGCTGATTTCGCCGCTCACCGGTTTCCCGTCTGAGCGCCCATCCCTGGCGGGCTCGAGGTGGACCCGGCACGCAGGCTCTCTACCGAGTTCTGGCCCGCTTCTCACCCCTCACCCCTGCGGGGGCTCCTGTGTCTGCGTGGCTGTTTGCTGCCGTCTGGGTTCTGTGACTTTCTGCCACCATCTCCAGGAAGGCCCCAGGTGGTGCCCGCGGCCACAGGGCCGTGTGAAGCTGCGGCGAGGACGCCGCCAGGAGCCGGGCATCCCGAGCCGGGCCGGGTACTGAGTGCGCGTCGGCGCTCGGCTAATGCGGTGGCACGGCTGCCCGTCTGCCTGGGCGCGGTCGGCGTGGCCCCTGGGTCCTCGGGACGGCCCCGCGCTGCCCCTTGCTGACGCGGACGCGGACGCTGAGGGCGCCCGGTCGGGAGGGCGCGCTGGGCCTCCTCACGTCCAGGGCGGCGCCCGCTTTCCAGCGCACGCGGGTTCAGGCCGCGGACTCTGGAGTGAGCCTCGGGCTCCCTACGTTCTGTAATCCCCACTCGTTTTAGGAGTGGTGTTGTGACTGATCTTTCTTTCCCTCCAAATGTCAAGCTGAATTAAGGCCTCTTCTCACTGAGCTGAGCTTCCAAGGTTCACGGCGTCTTGTCGGAGGTGCAGGTGCTCAGGGACAGGGTGTAGGAGCCGTGGGGCGGGACCTCATGGGCCCCGGGCGGGGCAGAAGGTCAGGTGAGCGTCCGACGTGCGGGGGCCTGGAACCCCAGTGGGGACAGGCCAGGTGATCTGCTAAGAGGATCCAGGATGGGCCTTTGCTGACACTAATGACAGAAGCCCCTTTCGGGTACCTGCCTGTCACGGGCACTGTCCCTGCTCGGGTGGCAACAGCCTAACGGGGCAGTTTACAGTTTGGAAGCTGAGGCCCCGACGGGTGGGACTGGGATTCTCACTGGGGCCTTGTCCTGCTCGCCTGGCCTTGGCCTCCGCCTCCTCTGGGACTTCTGGGTGGCTTCCTGCTGGAGGTGACCTGGGTCGGGGTCAGGGAGGTGGTGGCGGTGGGCCCTGAGTGCCCGAGGCGGAGCTGGCCTCCTGGCCCCGGCTGGAGAGCATTATGGATGAGGACGTCTGTCCCCTCTCGCTGCTTCCCCTGCCTCTCAGAGGAGAGCAGGCAGGCCGGAGAGAGCTGTGCCCTGTGCCCGGGCACCCTGTGTGAAAGGCCAGTCCTGCAGTGTCTGGGGGGGGGGGGGGTGGTTCCTATGGTGAAGGCTGTGCGGGTTCGGGTGGGGAACGGAGCTGGGGTCGGGGTGCAGGTTGCGCCCCAGGCCTCGGGGAGAGCATCCATGCGTGCCGTCTCACAGGGTCCTCCCGAGAACCCCCTTTAAAGACGAAGAGGTGGAGACTCAGGGCCACAGCCCAGTAGCCCACCAGCAGCTGGCCAGAAGGCCCTCTGCCCACCTGTTCTTTGCTTTGGGGGCAGTGGTACCTGGGCGGGTGAGCCAGAGAGGTAGCACCCGGAGCATCAGCCATCCCAGCCTCGGGGACACTTCGGCAGGTGCACCTGCTCCGAGAAAAGCAGCTGTACCGCGCGTTCCGAGAGAGCTGACCGTTCGTGGCTCATCCGGGGTCTTACACACACCGGCCTCAGCGTGGATGGGGCGCTCTGGGGCCGTGTGTGGCCAGGCCCCCTGCTCCACCCTCTTCAGCTGTTGCTAGCTGGACGAGGCCAGTGCCAGGCCCCGGGGTTTGTGCCGTGTGTGGACCGGGCTCTTACTGACCCTCAGTGCACCTGGGATGGGACAGTTGGTTTGACCTTAGTGGCTGCAGACCCTGGCCAGGCGTGGCTGTGAGGGGCCAGGCAGACTCAAGTAGGGGCACTTGGAAGGAAAGGAAGATGTGTCAGGCAGGAAGAATCCCCCCACCCCATCATCCTGCCCAGCTCAGGCCTGATTTGGGGAAAGAGTCCCATGTGGGGTGGGGCTGGCCAGGGAGGTACATGCAAATGCTCAGCAATGAAGCTGGGTCCTCTATGGGGGGTGGATCGGGGGTCAGGGGTCAGGTGAGTGACCTCTAGGAGCAGTATTCTGTCCTGGCTGGAGCCTCAAGACCACGGGATTTTGCTGGCACCCCCTCCTTCCTGGAGGGGTTGGGTGGGCACCTCCTCAGCATCTCGGGCCAGCCCCCGGGTGCTTCAGCAGCAGCCCGGGAGAGGTGCCCCTGCCGGGCACAGACGGGAGACTGAGGCTCGGAGACGCGGGGGCCGCAGCGGAGGGGCTGCGGTCCCGGGGTGGGGGGTGTCTCTGCTCCCGTGCCGCCTGGGTGGTCTCGGGCGCGCACGCGTGGGGCGGGGCAGCGGCCTGTGCTCTCCCACCCTCCCGGGTCCACGGGCCTGGGCGCGGGCTCAGGAATCCCACATTATCTCAGGCCCCTTCCAGCTCCCTCAGCAGGGCGCGGGGCCGCTCCCCTCTCGCACCACCGGCCACATCTGGATCGCATTACCTCGGGGTGTCGGCGGCACAGCGGCCGGCCGCGGCGGGCTCCCGGGGCAGCGGAAGCGGCCCCCTCCCCAGCACCGGCCGCGGCTGCCCCCCCCCCCCGCCCCCCCCCCAGCCCCGGGCCCCTCTGGACGGGAGAGGCCGGCCTGGGGCCAGTGTGGCCGTGGGAGGGCGGGGACGACCGTCCCTCCCCAGGGGGTGTGCCCCCCTCCCCGCCCATGAGGAGCCCGGTGGGGCTGGAGAGGGTCTCTGTTGGCCTGGTCTTCCAGCTTCGGGGGAGTAGCGCCTGGAAATCCAGCCTCAGGGTGTGAAGGGCCCCGGAGACACTGTCCCCGCGACAGCTGCGACGACGTGGGCGTGCGGGGAACTGAGCCCCAGAGAGGTGGATCCCTCGCTTGAGGCCGAGCAGTGCCCCGGCGGGCCCTGCGGGGCTGTGGACGCCGTGCGCCCTGGAGGGGCAGCCGGGGCGGCGGCCTTGGGCCTTGGTGGGCGGGCGGTGCAGAGCAGGACCCGCCGCCGGAGACCGGGTGTGAACCCAGGCGGGCTCTTAGCCCCCTGCCAGGCCGTCGGGGGCCTTTGGGGTGTGTCCTGGGCGTGGAGCCTGCCTTCACTTGCCCCCCCCCCCCCCCCCGCCCCCCGGGCAGTGGGCGTGTGTGGGCGCACACACCCGCCCAGGGACACAGCGCGTCCTTAGCGCCGGCGGGTGGAGGGCTTCGAGGGGCGACGCCGTGCCGGCTTCTCCCTCACCAGGCGCCACCCCAGGACCTGCCCAGCCCGGTTCTGGCAGCCCCGCTCAGCCAGCACTTTTCGCTGACCCGGCAGGAACTGCTAATTAAGCTAATAGTTCCCAGAGCTCCCTGACATCAGTTGATGGTATCGGCCTTGCGGGAGACTCTGCGATAAGACGCTCTCTGCCTGCTTGGCGTAATTTGTCATTAAACAAACACCGCTTGGCTCGCTCTGGGGCCACCTCTCCCCTCCTCGGAGAGGCCGCCTGTGTGGTTGTACTCCAGGCCTGGGCTGCCCCGCGAGGGCACCCCGCTTCTGCGACGCCCGGGAGCCTGGCTGCAGCGGGTATGGATCTGGTGGGGGAGGTCTCCCCAGCCCCTGGGGACTCTTCCCAGTGTCTGAGGGGTGAAGCAGGGGGCTTCCCCAGCCCCATCCTGGGGAATAGCAGCCTGCAGAAGATGAACAGCAGGGCGGTGGTCCCCGTAAAACTACACCTCGTCGTGGACCTTGTCTCAGCGGGCCCCTGTCCCTGCAGCGGCCTCCTCCCAGTGAAGGAGGGAGGGAGGCCACACGCCTGGGTGTGTGGCCCTACCTGCTCCCAGCTCTTGCTCCCTCGCTGCCTGGTGCCCCCACAGGCTCCTCGAAGGGCTGCTCAGGGCTTGACGGGGGCGTGGCCAGGCCTCCTTCCAGAAAGAAGGGCAGCAGTCCCAGGGCTCTGATGAGGGTGCCCCTGTGGGCCTGGGGGCTCCCTCCCAGCGCCGGTCACCCCCTGCCAGGGGGCCTCCCTGTGCTCTGATGCGGTAGAGATGCTCCCTGTGGAGTGAAAAGGCCCAGGCAGCAGAAGGTTCCGGAAAGTTGGCTGTCTTGCCTCGAGAGAGAGAGCAGGTGTGCTGTTCTGTGGGTGGTGCACACGTGTGTGTGTGCACGTGTGGCTGTGGGGGTTGGTGGCCGCCACACCTCTGAGGGCCTTTTGGGCCCTGCTGTCCCCACGAGCTCCCCACCCAGGGCCCCCTTCCCCGCACGTGCTGCCTGGGCTTGGGAGTCATGGGCCTGGTCCACGGTTCCACCAGGGGCGGCTGGGTGACCTTAGCGCATTCCCCCCGGGCCAGGCGGGCCTCCGACCCCACGCTGCCCCACCGCCTCCTGCAGCCTTATGGCCTGGAGGCGGCAAGGGGGGTCGGGGAGGCCGAATCGGGAGACCCCTCCTCCCAGCTCGAGGCCCCATCTAACCCGGAAGCTTGCACGCAAACACATGGGTGTGCACGCACGCACACACACACGTACGCTCGCACGGGGACCCCGACTCGCGTGGGCCGGTGTGAGGAGCAGGTGGCAGCCTCGGCTGGGCGTGTGGCGGGGGGCGCCTGACTGCCTGACTCCCTGGATCTGGCCTCGGTCTCCTGATGTGGGGACAGGAAGGAGGCCCGCCCGTCCTCACCAGCGGATGCCTTCAGGGGCCTCAGGGGGCCGTGTGGGCTGATGGTTTGGATGTCCTCGGACCTGAGCTTGAACCCTGGCTCCACTGCCGCCTGGCAGAGCCTGCTCTCCCCCCACAGGCTCCCCTCTGGCCGGCTGCTCCCCTGCCCTGAGCGCCGGGCTGCCTTCGGCCCCACCGGCCCCTCCTGTTCCCGGTTCTCCGTGAAGCCCTTCCGGGTCCCCAGAACCACACCGGGCCTCCCTGCCCCTCGACCCCTAATTCCCTCCTTTGCGTGCTGGTTCACCCTCTGTCTCCCGCAGTGGGCTTTCTGCCGTGTCCCCCCATCGGGTGTGGAGGGCAGGCCAGTCACCCCTCGTTTGGAGTTCTGTGTCTCTCTGTTGGTGCAGCCTGGCTGTGCTGAGCCCTTGGGGATTTCAGGGAGCCAGTTGCAGCTTGGCAGCCCCAGTCATCCTTCTTCGTCACCCTGAGCTGTCCCCGGCAGTCGTCTGTGCTTTGTGTGGGACGCAGGGGTGGGGGCGCCCAGACAGACATGTGGCCCCTTGGAGCCGGTGGTGAGGCTGCAGGGTGGGCGGGGCCGGCGGAGGCAGGCTCTGGGGGCTGGGGGGGGGGGGGGGGGGTTGGAGGGAGGGACGCTCCTGGGCCAGCCCTGCTAGGAGAGGACACGGCCAAGAGGGGAGGTGGTGGAGGGCGTACCGCAGTCACGGAGGGAGGCAGTGGCCAGCCCGGGGTCCGCTCTGCTAGCTCATTCGGGATGCGATGCGTACCAGGGGCCTGGGGCAAGGCCACGTCCAGCTGAATGGTGGGTGGCGGTGCCGGGAACCTTAGCCCCCGAGCTGGAGATACAGCTGGGGGGGGAGTTGGTTGCAGCTGGGGCCCCTGGGCCGGCTCTGGGGTCAGCAGGTGGCAGGACCCTAGGCCGGTAGCAGACGGTCCCCGCTCCCCAGGGATTTACCCCTAAAGCTGATCTGCTTTCCCACCCGACCCCCACCCCAACCACATTTTTGCCCTCCAGCTGGCCCCATGGAGGCAGCTGGGTGTGGGTCAGAGTGGGGTCCCTGCCGGCCCCCTCCTACAGGTATGTCCTTGGGGGAGTCCCTTGCCCTCGCGGGGCCTCAGTGTCCTCCTCTGTGGGGCGGGACCTCCCTGAGAGTTCAGTGGGACCGTTTTCCTGGAGCACAGGCCCCACTCTCATTTTGCTTATAACTCAGCAAAGCGGTATAGGCCTCAAGCAGGCCCTGGGCTGGGCTGTGCAGAGGGGCGCGTGTTCGCTCAACTTGACCGGCCGCCGTGTCAGCTGAGATGGCCTGGCGAGGTCTGGGCTGGCAGGGTGCCCCGAGGCCCCGACCTTGCCCCGGCAGGCCCGCAGGGGACTCCTGTCGCTGTTTCACAGCCGTGGCTCACAGGCCTGGGACAGAGCCTGGTGGCTGATGCTAGGCCTGGTGCCCCCTGGCTCACTGGGCCTGCAGCCCGGTGCAGGGGTGTGGCAAACCGGCTTTGGGGGTGGCCTCTGCACCTTTGAAATGACCCAACCCTTGTGTCCGCGAGTCCCTGAGGACCAAGGATATCACCCAAGTTGGGGGACGGTGAGGGGAGGGGGCCGAGAGCGCTGTGCCCGAGGCCAGCATCCCCCCTGCGTGGCACGGCGTGGCAGGCGGGTGGCCTGACAGGATGGCAATGGCCCTTCCCGGGTGCCTGCGTGTTGAAACCAGTCGCTGACGTGGCCCGTGGTGTTGAAATAAGTGCTCACGGGTTTCCCAACATCCTGCCAGCCCGTCACAGGACCCGGTGTCGGGAGCCTGGTGCAGCCTGCGCCTCCCTGTCCGGGGTGCCCGGCTCCCCGCTTCCTCCCCGAGGAGACAAGGAGAGGCCGCCCGGGGCTCTGGCAGCGCTCGTGGCATCAGGAGGGGGTGACATTACTCCGGGCCCACGTAGTCCTTGTGACCTGCCCATCTTCCATAGATCACTGGGCTTTGGACTGGGGGAAAGGGCAGGATTTGAACCCAGAGCTTGGAGCCTGTGCTGCTGCGGCCTGCAGGGCAGGGAGGAGAAGGGAAGGGAAGGGAAGGGAAAGGAAAGGAGGAGCGGAGGCAGCCCGAGGACATCTCTCCAGCCTGGTGGGCGTGCACCAGTCAGGTAGCCGATGGTGCAGCCGAGGGTCCCGGCCCCTGCGCCCCCTGGGGACTGGCCTGGCTGAGCGTGGGCCCCTTTCTGGGCCGACCTCCTGTTGAGGAGATGGTGGAAAGTGGGGGCCCTGGAGCAGGGCCTGGTGCCTGGGACCGCCCTGCAAGAGGGCAGACAGCGGCCGCGATGGCTGTGGTGACTGGTCACCCCCTGTGCTCCAGGCCCTTGACTTTGAGGGGATCGTGGAGCCTTCCCATAACCCCTAGGGTTTGCATGCTCATGCTTGGTGTTTAGGGGGGAAATGGGGCTTCGAGAGCCCAAGTGACCTGCTGGGGTCACACCGCCAGTGGGCAGGAAACCCCGCCCACACTTCTGGACGGTGAAGGCCACCCTCCCTGGGGTTCTTCTGGGTCAGACCGCGAGGACACGGTATGGTGGGAGAGTGTGATCTCGGGGGCACACCCCAGCTCTGCCCTTCTGAGGTGGGCCACCTCGGGCGAGTGGCCCAGGGTCCCCACGGGGACTCTGCCAACCCGGGCACAGAGTTGGTTGAGAACACTTCCAAGGTCTGGCTCTCTGGGTGTAGGCGAGCAGGACAGGGCCTCACAGGACAACGAGGCCCCTGCTGCGGGGACGGAGGGGCCCGGGCTTCTGGGAACCTGTGGTCAGGCCTCACCCTGGCTGTGGCGTCTGACTGTCGCTCGTCAGCAGGGGAGGGGCGCTGGAGACTGGTCTCTTATGGAGGAGGAAGCAGGTGCCCAGAGACGATGATGGGCTGGGTCTGGGCCACACAGCGAGGCAACCGCCAAGCCTGGGGCCGTGGAGAAGGGGGTGTCGGGAGACCTGGGCTCTGGTAAGGTGGGAGTCCCTGTGGTTGGGGTGGGGAGGATGTGGGTGACACTTGGGCTGGGACTGCCGTGGTGGGAAGGCCCGTGGCCCCCGGAGTGGCTCCTGGTTATTGAGCACCTGCCGTGCGCCAGGGCCGCGCTCAGCCACCCCGCTTCCGTCCTGAACTGTGTTCCAGATGAGAACGTCCTAGCCCAGGGGGGGTGACGTCGTTCCCTGTGGCTTATGGCCAGGAGGGGGTAGGACGGGACTTGGGGCCTGGTCTCAATGCCTCCTGCTAGCAGGGGTCCCTGCATCTGTCTGCCGGCCTCCCTGGGGTTGTGGCAGGGGTGTCTGTCCCGTTTGCACAGAGTGCAGGGGTTGGTTTGGAGGGGAACATAGGAATCTACTGTGTTATAGCTGGAGGAAGGCAAGTGGTTCCTCTTACAGGAAGCCTTCCTTGATGTCTGCTCTCAGATAAGAGTACCTTTTCTCTGTGGGCTCCTGGAAGGGTCTCCGTGTGAGTCTGGACTACGCGTCCCGGGGCAGGGCCCGGCCTTGTTTATCTGCCTATTCCTAGCACGGGTGTCAGTGGGGAGCAGGTGTCTCATTGGCGGGCACTCCGTGATGTGTGAAGGGAGCAGAAGCCTTTCTGAGGACAGGGGCTCTGAGACCAGTGGGGTTGAGTCAGATGCCTGCGGCCCCACCTGGCCACGAGTCATGTGGCCAGGAGTGGAGCCCCGGTCTGCTGGCTGTGGGCCGCTGGCCGCTCTCCACCTGTGTTCACCGTCTGTGGGGACGGATGAGGAAAGGCCAGCTTTGTGGCCCCTCGTCTCCTCCGCTTGCGTCCTAGTCCCTTTTCTTCATGTGTGATGGCCTCTCTTTGCAGAAGAGGAAATAAAAACTCAGAGGGGCTGTTTAACTGCTGGGGGTTGCACAGCTTGTCGGTGCTTTGGGATCTCTTTAAAACCTGCTGCTTGCTTGGCTGGTTCTTGGTGAATCCTGCATTCTGCCCTGGCTCGTTCCTACCTCTCTCACCACCACCCTGTCCACGTATTTGGAAGACTTCATGGGGGACCTCTGCGCGCCAGGCCCCAGGGACGCCTGGTGGACCAGTTGGGGCTCCTACCCTCAGGAGCCCCCAGACCTTGGCAGCCTCAGACAAGCCAGCAGGGGGGCCCTCTCAGGGGTATGTGGTAGAGGGGGTCCCTGCTCTGGCTAAGAGGATCATAAGGGCGTCCTGGAGGAGGTGTTGTTTAAATTGGGTTGGAGAGAGCCAGGAGACACGTAGAGGGAATTTCGGCCCAGGGAACACCCTGTCCAAGCCTAGAGGCCAGAGAGCTGGCGTGTTCCTGGAAGTGACCTGGTTCCCAAGGCTGGGGGAGGAGAGTGGGCAGGCCCAGACAGCACGAGCAAGAGGAGGGCAGGGGGCGGGGGTGGGGTGGTGGCCGCTGTGGCCGTGGTCGGCCCGGGTACCACAGGAAACCTTCCTGCTTCCAGAATTGGAGCGGCTCTTGGGTGCTCAGCTGGTGCGGTCTGGGTCTGGGAGGTGGGGCGGGGCGGGGCGGGGGGGGGGAGGGTTCTCCTCGTGGGCCTTGGCCCTTTCTGGAGTTCTGGGTCATGCTGGGGGGAGCTGGCCCTGGACAGCTGGCAGAGGCCGCCCCCCCCCCCCCCCCCCCGCGGGCCCCGGCCCAGAGTAAACCCCGGTTCACGTCTGGGTCAGCCCAGGCAGGGACCATTCGGATGGGCTGGCGTTCGAGTTTGCCGAGCGGCCTCTCCTCCTGACGGCCGAGGACCACGGGCCGGGGGAGGCGAGTGGGCGGGGGTCCGGGCAGGGAGCTCCCAGGGCTTCTTCCAACTCACCTGGGGGCGGGGTTGGAGGGGCTCCTGGGTGGGTGGAGTTTTGGGGAAAATCAAATATGTGTTGGTGTGGAGGGGCTTTAGGTCGGGGGTTTGTGCCAGGGGCCGGCTGACAGGGGGATGCTGAGATTCTATACAGCACTCCCCCCCCCCCCCAAAACCCCACACCAACCACCCTGTGACTCTAAAGCGAAAAGCAGCCACCGCGTCCCCCCCCACCGCCAAGGTTAGTGCCGCGGGCGTCTTGCTTGGGGTCGGCCTCTTTCTCGAGCGCAGACAGATCGTGGCATATCCCGGCGTTTACGTTTGAAACAAAAACGGAGTCCAGATTTTTGGTTTCTGTCAAAGTTGGGAGGTTGCATAGAAGCGGCCTGCCCTCTTTTGGGGGAGGAAGGAGACCTGGCCTTTTGGTAGGACTCATGGACAGTGGAGGACAGGACCAGGGTGCTCCTGGAGAGGACCCAGGACCCTGGGGGTCCCGTGCTGGTCGCTGCCCTCCCGCTTCCCCGAGGGCCTCGCCCGGGGTTGGGGTTTCCAGGGGCTACCGGACCCCCAGCAGGGTGTGCCTGTGGGGCGTGTGCGTGTGCTCATGCCTGTCTAGGCCTCACTGCCCTGCCTCAGTCGTCTCCACCCACCCGTGAGGGCACAGGCTCCCGCCGGCACCCCTCACGTCGGCGCCCCTGCTGCCCGCTCTGCTGTGTCTCCTAACACGGCTGTCTCCTGCCCCCCCCCCCACCCCCGCCCCTTTGCCCGGGCAGCCTTGATCTCATAGTGTGGCCCATACTGACCAGCTGTGTGCCTTGGGTAGGTTGAACTTTGTGTGACGGAGCCTCGCTCTCTGTGTCTGTAAAAAGACGGTGATGCCCGTAGAGCGTTCGAAAGACCTCAATGAGGTGCACGTTCCAAAGCGTCCAGTGCGGGGTCCTGCGCATCAGGGATAGTCCGGGGACTCTGGCACCCCTCCGGCTGGCATTTACAGGAGCCGTTGGGGCACCTGGCAGGCGCATTTTTGCCATCTGAGGGCACAGGGGCTTGCGGGAAGGACCTGGCCAGCATCCTGCACCTGAGACCAACGAGCCGTCTGGGCTCTGAGGGGCGGTAGGTTTCACGTTGTCTGTGGGGTTCAAGAGAGGCCGGAAGCCGCAGTGAGGGCCAGGGGCCCTGGAGTTTCTGGGCCTGTGGAGGGCTGGAGTGGCTGCGGGCCACCCTCACTTTGCCGTGGCTGGCCGGGCGGGTGGGCTGGCCTGAGTTCACCTCCAGGCCGAGCGTGGTCTGTGCGTCCTGGGCCCACACCCTCCCTTCCTCCCCGGCGCACTCTCGGCTGCTGTCCCTGACTGGGGCCGGCGGGTCCTGCTGGGGGCCCTGAGACCCCCGGCCTGGAGGCGAGCCTAGTGAGGGGCCGGCACCGGAGAGCAGGGGCCCCGGCCAGTCTTGGTTAGCGCCTGGGACCTGGCGGGGGCGGAACCCTAGGCTTGTTGCTTCTGAGCTGTGGGACCGGGGGGCCCTTCCTCTGTTCCCGGGATATCAGGCCACTGACGGGCTGGGCCGGTACCCCCCGGTCACCCTGTGCCGTCCCCTAGCGCAGGGGCGGTGGCCCGAGTTCCTGATCACCTGACCGAGGGGCTCGCTCCGGGGCAGGGTCCCCGTTGTGCAGCCCCCGTGGGCAGCCGGCCCCTTGCTTCGGGGCCGAACGTGCTCACCATGAACACTGCACATCCATCCCACTTGTGTGCGGCTCTGGGGACCTCTTGGCCTGGGGACCCCACACGGCCCCCACCAACCCCATCACCTGCATCACAGCAGCTGTCGCCCTGTGTCCCTGTCTCTTCTTGGACCTCACGTCAAGGGCCTCTTGAGGTGTCTGTCCTTACTGAAGCCCTTGCCTGTGCGGTGTGGTGTGTGAGTGTCCTTGGTGCTGGAGGCAGGACTGTGCCTGGTGAGGCCCGCCCTGTGCCGGCCTGGTGGCCCCGGGGTCTGGGCACCGCCGCCTTCTCCGCCATGGCCGCGGGCTCCACGCTGGGTGTCTGTTTTGGGGGGGGGGGGGTTGCGGGGGAGCCTGCCCCCAGTGTCGTCACCGTGGGTCGAAGCAGAGTCTTGCGTGGCCTGGTCCACATGTGCCGTCTCCCCCTGGTTGGATCTTGCCCTGTTCTCCCGGAGATCTAGAGTTTTTGTTCACGGCTTCTGCTCTCTCCTTTCTGCTCCCGTGTGTGTGTGTGTGTGTGTGTGTGTGTGTGTGTGTGTGTGTTCATTGGTCGCAGCCTCACTGGGGAGGCGATGGGGCACTGAGCAAGGCCCCAGGGGGCCTGGGGAAATGCAGGGGTGGCAGGGCCGGTGTGGGGCTGCCGATGGCATGGCCTGGCCGACTGCCTTTGGGGATTAGGGGCGCCCTCAGCAGGAAGCTGCGATCCCGGCAGGGCCAGGGCAGGGAGAGAGTGCGGGCGAGGGCCTGAGCTCCCGGGGGTGCCTGGCCACTGCGAGTGTGATGGTTATGCACAGGGCCCTGCACTGGGACCCTGGCCCCACACCTTCCTCTGCTTTAATGCCACCCCCCCACCCCCACCCCAGGCGGGTTGCACCCTCCTGTCTCAAGGTGGAGCGGAAGTGATAGTCTGCCCTGGGGGGACCGTGGCCTGGAGAGAACTGAGGATACTTGCTGGTTTGTTTGCTTGCAGCCGGACGCTGGGGCGCGTTGTTCCCTGTCCCCTGGTGCTGTCCGCTGGGAGGGCGGTAGATGCCAGCCAGACCGTGGCAGTGCCCCGGGTCAGGTGGAGGTGGCGGTCCCCCCCACCTCCCCATCCAGCGCCAGCTCAGGGCCGAGGTTCACCAGCCAGGGAGAGGGGGCCCCCTGACCCCCAGGTGGTGCACTGCCCTGCGGCTCTCCTCAGAGTCAGGGTTTGCTGAGGGAGGCTTGTTCTCTGCACGCCGAGGGCTCCGGATCCCAGAGGTGCGCTGGCCTGACCGTGCGTCCGTCTGTCTCCAGCCGTCACCGGAGGTCCTGCACGCAGGCGGCCGTCCTGGCCCCCTGGCCACGTGCTGCCTGTGTGAGTCCCTCAAGCTGAGCGGAGGGTGGGAGCAGGGCTGCCCTTGGCTGTGACTTTGTTTTGTTTCCTCGAGTCAGATTGTCCTACTCCATCCTGTGCCCGGAAGAGAGGCCCGCTTCTGTCCTTGGGCGGGGCTGTGAGCCCCTCTCCTTCCCTCCCCGGGGGGTGTGGGTGGGGCAGGGCCTGCTGCCAGGGCTCACCACCCGGTCAGTGGCTCTCCTGCTGGCGCAGCTCCTGGGGCCTGGGGCCAGGCTCCTGGCCCCCTCCTGTCTCACCGGCCCAGGGGGGCCGTAGGTGTGCAGTAGGACCGGATGCCTGGCTGATCCCTGTCCTGTTTGTCCTTGGCCGTATTCTTTCCCGTACCTTCTCCTTTTTTTCTCCTTCAGTCCCTGGCCCCGTTCACCCGCACTAAGTGAGGCCCCTTAGATCTTCCTCCAAGGTCTCTGCCCACTTCCCGTGGGCTCCCCAAGGGTGAAGTCGGGGCCATCTCAGGACACCTTTGTGACCCATGCACGGGAGACCTGGGTGGCCGGCACTCTGTGCTCCTGGAGGCATCCCGGGACGGGGACTCCCTTGTTCTCTGGCCATCTATAGGGACGGCCTGGGGGGGCCTGTGGTCAGGAGGGGCCGCAGTGGCCCCCCACCTTTGAGGTGGTGAGTCAGGGTGATGGGCATTGCTGTCGGTGGCCCTTGTGTGTCAGAGGCCAGCTCTGGCCCTTTGAGCCAAGATGTGGCTGCCCGCTTGGGGGTGTTCCCATGTGCCCCTGACTGCTGGCTGGGCTTTGCTCTCCTGTCTCTTGCCCCTTCTAAGCTTCCCTCGTTCCCAGGAGGTGACGGGGACACCCCTGATGGACAGCTGAGACCTTGGCCTGGCCTGAGCGGAAACTCCATGTGGGGGTGGGGCCTGTAGATCTGCTTGGCCCCCTAGATTGAAGCCTGGCCTCCTGTGGGGGGAGGCAGTGGCCCCTGTGCCTGGACTTGGAGGGTCTGGGACCCTCCCTGCTCGGTCGGCCTGCTGGCCTCTGGGTCGGGTGAGTCAAGGAGGCGGTGGCCCCATCTGAGTTCTAGGCCCTTTCATGGAGGCCCTTGGGCCTTCGGGCTTTCGGGATCGGGCCTCCAGCCCTGTAGGGGCTGCGTTTCCTGAGCCACTTGCCCGAACACGACCTTCCCGCGTCCCTCCTGGGAGCCCCTCCGTGACACGGTGCTTGGCCGGCCCCACAGCATTGGGGACACCCAGTTCCCGGGCCCTCCTGCCATCTGCCAGCATCGAGTCTGGACAGGTGTGTGTGCAGAGGGCGGCCGCCTGCGTTGGGGGCCAGGCGGCGTTCCAGCCCCGTGAGTCACGCTGATCCTAGGAGCGGGGGTGGCAGGGGCCAGGCTGTGGGGTAACGTGCTGAGACGTGCCGCTGACCTGGCACGGGGGAGTAGGGGGAGCGGGTGTGTGGGGGCCTGCGCGTGGCCTCCCTCTCAGAGACCCCGCCTCCCACCAGGCTGTGCGGTGGGAGGTGGGGGGCTCTCTTGTGGGCCGGGGAGGCCGGGCGGTTGGTTGTGAGAAGTTGGTGCCTCCCGGGTCGGTGCCGCCCAAGGAGCAGAGGCTGCTTTGCGCCCACCTTACGATTAGGCAGCAAGCCCATGGGGCAGGGAGGAGGGAAGGCAGGAAGGCAGAAAACACGGAGTCTGGCCCCTGGGTCGGGTGGGTCAGCGTCCTTGGTTGTGCAGGGGGCAGGTATGGCAGTGCGGTGGGCCTGAAGGGTGGGCTCCTGGGCCTGTGCCCCACGGCTACCAGCCCTGTGCTGCCCCACTCCTGTTCCTGGGCCGGGCAGGGATAAAACTGGCCAGGTAGCCTCACCTTCTGCCAATCCCTTGCACCTGGTTCTGGGGGCCAGGGGCCAGAAGAGGCCCTCTGCAGGGCTCAGGGCCACCAGTCCTGGGATCGGGGGCCTTGGAGCGGCAGGTCCCAAGGTAGACGGTAGCCACAGCTTGTGCTGAAGGCCCTCTTTGCTGCAGAGACAGCAGAGCCCCTGAAGGGCGGGCCGGAAGGCTCGTGCTCCCCCACTGTGGGGAGAGGTACAGACCGGTAAGGGCCTGAGCCTGGCAGAACCTCTTGCCGGCTCTGTGACCTGGGCACAGCTTTTCAGGAAAGAGCCCCAGACCTTCGGAGGGCCATCCGGGTACCTCTGTGAAGGGCAGACGTGGGCCGGGCTGGTTGAGGGAGGTCCTGGAGGGGAGGGGGGCAGCTGGAGCAGATCTGAGGTTCAGAGGTTTTCGAGAGGTAGATGGCTGGGAGTGGTGACCAGAGGGCCGAGCTTGGGCTAGGGGCGGGGGTGGGAGATGACCAGCCTGGGCTGTTGGGCTCAGACCTAAGCCGGCGACCACAGGGTAGGAGTTGGTGTTCTGAGAGGGTTTTGGGGCTGAGGCTCTGTCCCAGCCATTTACTCTGGCTGGGGCAGGGGGGCTTCCTGGAGGAGGTGTTCCTGGCAGGAAGACCCACAGTGAATGATTGTGCCTGCTCAGAGGGCCAGGGCTGGGGCTAGGAGGGGCCCATGGGCATACTGACTGGAGAGGGCTGGGGGGCTAGGCCCCCGTGGCCCCTCTGAGAGAGGGAGGTGGGCTGGCCCTGGTGCGGGTGATGGACGGGAGACCCCTGGGTGAATTTGAGGTTTCCAAGCTGATGGTCAGCGGTCTTCAACAGCCCTGGTCAGGGCTTTGAGGGGTGGCTCCCTGCCTTGAGGGGGTCCTCCGTGGGGGCTGTTTGGGCACAGCTGTCCCGGACCCTCCCCGGGCAAGTCCTCACCCCCCCGGCCCTGGGGGAATGGGGGAGGCCAGCTGGCCTGTGCGGCAGCCCCCGCCCCTGGCAGCACGGGAGCAAGTGGCTGCGGTGGGGTTGGCACCTCCTGCCCAGCCCTCGCCCTTCTCGCCGCTCCCTCACGGCCGCCGCGTGTGCAGAGGAAGGAAGCTGAGGTCCGGTTTGCTGTTCACGGGGCACCCGGGCCGGGAGGGCGCGGGGGCCGGGGCGGGCGGCGGGGGCTGCAGGGGCCCGGGGCCTGGTGCTGGGGCCTGGTGCTGGGGCGGATCTGGCCCGCTGGTGGGAGGGGGAGGCTGGGCCGCGGGCCTGAGTGGGCAGAAGGCCTCTGGGCCGCCATCTTGGACGTGGCCGCATTGGCCGGGCGGACCGGAGGCAGGGGACTGGCTGAGAAGGGGCCCTGAGCCCGGGAGGAACAGTGGGTCTGCGGCCTTGAGGGGCGCTGGGGGGATGGGAGGAGCCTTTCAGGTCCCGCCAACCCCCTCTGGTTACAGACAGGGAAGCTGAGGCCGGCAGGGGGTGTCCCCATGGTTCCGGGGTGGGGTGGGGTGGGGGAGCTCTGATCTGGGGTGTCTCCTGGTTTCTGTGCTGCGAATGCTTCCGCGGCCGACCTCAAGCCACGGACGATGTCTCACGTCGCGAAACGCCTACCCGGAGGAGATGCGCACCCACTGGGCGGCACCCCCACCCCCACCCCTGCCGCTTTTCTGTCCGCCCCCCAGACTCCCGGTTCTGCTTAGCACCTACCACATTCCTGGCATTTGCCGACTGTTTGAGTGCCTTTGGATGGGCCCACTCAAGGCGGGGTCTGGTTGGGGGAGAGCCCCGGGGGCTGTGCTGGTAGGACTCTGGGGCCACGTGACCCACATGGATGTTGCTCGTGTGCGTATGTTGGGAGGGGGTGGGTGGCGGCTGGCCTCCCCAGGTGTCCGCACACGGGCGGGCCACGGTGGGGACTGGTGACCAGGGGGCTGGTCTCACAGGGACTGCCCTGCCCTGGGAGCGTAGGCCTGCTGGTCAGGCCACAGGCAGCTGAGGACGATCTGGGGCACGCAGTGGACCACCAGCCACAGCTCGGCTGCCATGTTGCCTCTCCTGGGCTGGGCTTGTGGTGCTGGTTCCAGGCAGGGCCTCGCCGCACCTGTCCATCGGGTGATCTTACGCAGGTATGGTCCCGGGCCCTGAACCAGGCGGACGGGCGCTGGGGGGTGCGACCAGGAGTGAATGAGGGATCGCGGCCAACCTGGAGGGCGGACAGCAGTAGCCTGGGTCTTGTGTGTGGCCAGAGTCTTGCTAAAGTCAGGCTGCTGCAGAGGTGGCTTGTGTCACTGTCATGAAAACGACACGTGCGTCGCAAACCAAACGCAAACCGAAAAGAAGTGCAGGAAGTGACGTGCCATTTCCCGCCGTGGGTGTGGGAGTCCCAGGCCCCTCCAGTCTGCAGTGCGACTTCTGGGGCCTTCCCCCCGGATCCTGGAACCCCAGCTTGGGCAGATACTCATGGGGGCTTGAGCGTGACGTGGGTCCCTGGTGACGTGACAGGATCGGCTTGGAGGATGTGACAGGCCGTGGGGACGCGAGCGCCGGGGGGAGCCTGCCTTGGGGGTGGGCCAGGCGTCGGGAGTCCGGTGGGCGCCCCGTGGGCAGGGGCCTGCCCCAGTCCCACGGCCGGCTGGCCTTCCGGCGGAGGGTGGTGCAAGCAGGTGGACAGGTGTGGGGTGCGCTGGCGTGGTCTGGGGGCCGCCTGGGCCCCTGCCATCTGGGCAGGGCAGCCCCGCGTGGATAGACCTGGTTGGGCCTCAGGCTCCTCGCCTGGCGGGGGGCCTGTGGGGCCGAAGTCTGCGTGCTGTGGTCCCCCTGCCCCCACTCCCAACGCCGGCCCCGAGCCGTGGGCTGATGGGCCCCGGGATGCATTCTGTGGCCTGAAAGAGGGGCCGGGGGCCGTGAAGCCTTCCCGAAGACCCTCTCCCCTCAGAGGCTGAGTCCCTGTGGCCCCCGGAGGTGGGGTCCACCCAGACCGGCTCAGGCCCTGCTTCCCTGGCTGTGGGGCTCCTCGTTGCTCCCCCACGCCCCCCTCCGCCCCCTGCCCTGGCTGGGACTCAGTCCCGCAAGAGGAAGACTCCCAGGGCTCAGTGCCCAGTGACTCCTGCTGGGGTGCAGGAAGACGGCATCGCAGGTCGGTCAGGACGGGCACGGTCCGTCAGGACGAAGGAGCCCCCCCCGGGCGGCTGGCACCACGTGGGCAAGCACGCCCCATCCTCACGGCGTGCAGCCGGGGAAGGGGGCTTGGCCGGGTCAGCCGGCAGCTGGCCGGCAGGGGAGCCGGTGGGGCTCTGGTCCGCCTGCGTCGGGGCCTTGCCCCGTCCGCCGGCCCCGGGCCCTGCCGGGCAGTTTGCCCATCTGCCTCACCATCTGCAGGCTCAGATTGAGGAAACGAGGCTGGGGTCCGTGTCCTCTTCCAAGAAGTGCCGGTTTCGGCCGATGGGAGCTGCCTGTGGTCACAGGTGTCTGGGTGAGGGTGGTGGGCCGGGCGGGCCCTGGGAAAGGGGAACTCGCCCGCTGGGCCAGCGTGAGCGCCACTGGCTCCTGAGGCTCGCAGCTGCCTTGCAGAGACGCCGGTCCTCCCGGGCCTCCTTCCCCACCCGAGCTCCCGCTGCTCGTGTGCCGCCACACTGCACCGCCAGAGGCCGTGGGACCCCGAGCCAGCGGGCCGGGGGCTGATGGGGCCGCCCCCGTGGTGGGACCTGTCGCCCACGCTCGCCATGAGGCTGCACCTCCTGGCCTCTCTTTCGGGAGGGGGCCTGGCCTGGCGGGCAGGGGACCGCAGGTGGCCGGCAGGTGAGGGCCGGGCCGGGCGGGCGGGCCTGGGGGCAACCCGGCCTGGGAGGGTGCCGGTGTCTTGCCTGCGGGGTGTGGGGCTCAGCTCGTGGGACGTCTGCCTGGGGGCCCAGGTGAGGGCATCTTGCTCCCTCCCGATTCTGACCAGCATCCCTGGCTGCCTCTCTCAGCTCCTCGTCCTTCACACGCGCAAACCGAGGAGACTCGTCTGAGGTCCCGTGGGCACGGCCGTGACTGGGGTCCTCTGGTCTGCAGACCCGATGGCCTCGGGCTCGGACTCCTGGTTTCTGGCCTGCCCCCAATATGTGCGCGCTGGGCTCCGGGGAGGGCGGCCAGCTCTGGGGAGGGCGCCTCGGGGTCTGGCTCACTCCCCTTTTGCACATGAGATGGGGACCGTGGGACGGGTCTAACCGGGGGCGGGGGTGGGGCGGGGCGTGTGGATTCCCGGCGGCCTGAGTGCGGGGTACGTGGGGAGGAGGCCCGTGGGGGTGGCTGGTAGCCCTTCTCTGCTGAGGAGTGAGAGGCTGGAGCCCCAGCCGCTCCCAGTCGAGCCCCTCGTGGTGACGGGGGTGCACCTCTGGCCTTCCCGGCTCGCTCCGTGTGTCTCTTCGGCTCGCTGTGAGGATGCCTGCGTCTTGATCCCTCACCTGTGCCAGGATCTGTATAGGCTGCCGACTTACCTTCCTAGACGTCCCTGGGAGGACGCCGTCTTCTGTGCCCAGGCTCAGGGGAAACTGAGGCTGGGGCGTGCGGTGACTTGTCCAGGGCCACATAGGGGCTTGCGAGGGGCTCAAACAGACCTGGGCGGCTGGGGCTGGAGCTCGGACCACCTTGCTCCTGCAGCCCTTTTCTTAAGTTTATTTACTCAGTGTGTGGGGGAGGGGCAGAGAGAGGGAGGATGAGAGAGAATCCCAAGCCGGCTCCACACTGTCAGCACAGAGCCCGACGGGGGGCTCGAACTCACGAACTGTGAGATCGTGACCTGAGCCCAAGTCGGGAGTCGGACGCTCAGCTGACTGAGCCGCCCAAGCACCCTTCTCCTCCAGCCCTTTTATTAAAGTCCTTTGGCGGTTTGTGGGCGTTTAGCCCATAACGTCTCAGGCTCCTGCTTGCGTCTCTGTGTCCAGGGCCGTGGCCTGGCCCGTGGTGTGCCGTGTGGACAGTGCCGGGCGCCGGGCAAGACGGTCTCTGGGAACCATGGGTTTTGGGCCTGGCACCCAAGTTAGAACATTGCTGCTGGGCAATGTGGGACAGGCGAGCCCGTCCCACTCGGCTGGGTGGCTCTCAGCTGGAAAGCGGTAGGCGGGTGTGAGATGTGCGAGCGGGGCGTTGTGGGTGCAGCCCACGTGTGCGTGGCAAGGGGTCATCGTGGGCATTTGGTGACTGGGCCGGGCTTTCTAAGTGTCCCGCGGGGCCCGCTGGCTGTCTCCCCTGCGGACGGCTCGGGGACATCGCTCCGGCCACGTGCAGGTGAGCACGGGGTCTGCCTGGAGCGGGCGCCTGGCTGCTGGGCGTTTGTCGGACGTTTAGATTTATCCCATCGTCCCCCACCTCCCACCTCTCGCTGCCACGGTTAGTGCTTTCCGATCGTTTATTCTCTGGGGAATGGCGTGTTCGCCTGGTGTGCGATGTTGCGTCCCCAGGCTCTGAGCAAGGACTTCTTCCGTGAGTCGAGTGCATGGGTTTTGGGCCCTGGAGTCCGTCAGTGGGGGCTGTTGCGGGTGCTTGAGGCTTTTTTTGCTTGTCTCTGGGGTGTTTCTGCACCTGGGTATGGGGTCTTCCGACGTCTGGGTGGGAGATCTCTGACGGAGCCAGCTTGACACAGCCGGGCGCCCGCGGGGCCAGGTGGTAGGGATTCCCCGGGCATCCGGCGAGCTGTGTGTCTGCTGGAAGGATCCAGACCCTTTTCCCACTTGGCAGGGGCTGCTGCTGCACGGACTGTGTGTGGGTTTCGGGGAGTGGGGTGGGTTCCACGTCTGAGAAGGCGTGTTTCTGGGCCCTCGCCGCTTCTCTCTCATGCTGACAGGGCGTCCGCTGTCCCTGGCTGGGGTGAGAGCTGGGTGCAGCAGTCTGCCGGCTGGCTTCCCCCCAGCCCTCTGCGCCCGGCCTCACTGAGCTCCAGCGCCCCGGGGCGGGGCCCGGGTCACCTGGGCCCCTCAGCCCTGCCGCGGGGAGCACACTCGGTCACCTGACTCGTCTTGTGGCGGCTGGCCGGCCCCCAGCCCTGTTACCCTCCCCCCACCCCGAGGCATTCAAAAACGCGTGTTGTTGGTAGTTCGCAGAAGCTGTTTTCAGATATTCCCAAGGACAGTACCAAACGGTGGAAACATACTTTCCCCAGGTTCCCTCCCCCACATTGACTCTGGCCTTGGCCACCCCCTGGGGGTTGCTCGTGACACCCAGGGAAGTGGACGTTGGTGAGCCCGAGGGGGCCAGGAAGGGGCACGGGGGCAGCGAGTGTGCGGGTGGAGGCCCCGGCCCCGCGGGGCGAGCAGGCAGGAGCGCTGGGCAGCCACGGGGCTTCCCCGGGGCTCCAGGATGGGCCGGGGGCTTTGGGATTTGGGGGCTGTATAATGGGGAGCCATGGTAGGTTCTAGCAGTGATGGTGGACCATGACCATCCTGCCAGGTGATCAGCGGCGGGGGTGGCCATGGGGACACCGTGCCGAGGTGGCTGCGGCCGGGTCTCTGTACCAGGGGGACTGGTGGGCGTTTGCCGGGGGCAGTGCTGTGCAGATGGAGGTCGTGATCATCCAGAGCCCAGGAGGAAGCCCTCCTGGGCCGTCTGTCAGTCTCTTTATCCCCGCTTCTGCCTGGGGACCCTGTGGGCTAGACGCTCCCGTGGGTGCTCCCTGTAGCCCTGTCCTGGGTGCTTGGGAACAGATGCCGCCTGTCCCTCTCCATGGCCTCACCACCCCCCCCCCCCCTTCCCCAGGTACATCAGGAGTCAGTGTCCTGGGGGCGTGGTTGGATCGTGAGGACAGGGTAGAGGTTCTGGGGTCAGCCGGGCCTGGCCCTGTGCTCGCACGGCCACCTCGGGGCCTCTGTCTCCCCGCTCCCTGCTCTTGCTGGGGGCCCAGAGGAGAAAGTAATGGGCAGAGCCTGGCACACAGCGGGTCCCCAGCAGATCTCAGCTTGGGAGTCCAGCCCAGCCCAGCCCGTCGGCCTCGCAGGCCCTGAGGGGCTCACAGGTCAGCCTGTGCTGGTCCCAGAGCGGCTCCTGCACGGAAGCTTCTTGCCCAGAGCAGAGAAGAGCTGGCAGGGTTTTCAGCAGGGGTGGGGCGGGGGTGGCGTGCCAGGGTGACCTTTGAAGAGGCTGCCCTGGCCTTGTAGGGCCCGGTGGGTGGGGAGCGGGGGTTGGGCTGCTTGTGCTATCCAGGTGAGCACCCACAGAGGCCCTCGCCTGCGGAGGGAGGTGCCCCGGCTCTAGCTGAGATGGGGAAGCCCCTGCTCCAGCAGGCAGACGACAGGTTCTCGGTCTGTGTCACTGGTGAGGCCCTGTCTCCGGTCTGCAGGGCCCCGCCAGGCGGGCCCCCGCACGCGACTGACACCGGCCGGGAGCCGCTGGCTGAGTCGGTGCGGCGTGGGTGAGCCTCTGCCGAGGGGAGCGTGGCCAGGGCTCACAGGACGTGGCAGTGGGGGTCATGGGAAGGAAGCCCTCCGGGAACTCCTTGGGAGCTGAGCAGACGCCCTCTTCCCCGGGGACCCCTGGCCTGGCCCCGCCCCACCCACCGTGCGGCCCCGGGCTCTGAGCATTCGTGTCCACGGCCGTGAAACGGTGGTGCTCCTGGGCAGAGGGGGGACGTGGGAGTGTCTCCAGGTGCGACCAGCCCACCCCAGGCCCAGAGGAGTTTCACCCGGAGCATCCCCTCTCCCTGGCCCTTCCGGAAAGCTCTGACCTGCCCGGCCACCTGCCTGGAGGCCCCCACACTCCACCACAGGCGGGTGGGGTGTGGGCAGGCTCAGCCCTGGTGTCTGCAGATGTGTTCCAGGGCCCGACGGGGATGCACGTGAGGGTGAGAACAAACAGCTGTCGGGGCAGGACGCACAGGCGTGTTCCCCGACGGAGCAGGGCCTCTGCGCCAGCCAGGGCAACGTGGCTCAAAATGAAACAAGAATCATTTCTTTTCCTGTTGAGAAGAAACTGGTTCAACCAGCCCGCAGACTCGGGGCCCTCTCTCCCCCGCAAGCGCTCCCGCCGCAGGCGGGGTTTCACCAGGAATCCCCCCTTCCCGCCCACCGTCCTCCACAGTCTGGGCAGCGCCCCACAGGTGCTGGGGACAGTGGAAGGGACAGCCTGGAGGGGAGGCCGTGGAGCTCAGGAGCCCTCGCCTGGCCTCGGAGAGGTGAGCGCGCTTCCCGCTCCCTGCGCTCCGTCCCCACAGTGGGCGTCGCTGCTGGGCGCCAGGTTCTGTGCCTGCGGCTCGGTGCCCGGTCGCCCCGCTGGCCGTGGGGGGGGGGGGGGTCTTCGTGAGGGTGAAGGGTCCTGGCCGGGGGCTCTGGCTCTGGCTCGGGAGGAGCCTCTCCCACCGAGCCCTCCCCCTGCACGCTGGATGAGAGCTCCCGTGATCAGACGGGGTGTGTGGGGCCGGTGTGCTGTCGAGTCCTGCTTAGACTCGCCCTCTGCGATACGGGGGTGTCTTCGGGGAGACTGCACAGCGCTCTGCGGGGCCGCGGGGCAGGCTCGCGTGCGTGGGGATCTCTGATTTGCAGCGGCCGGGGTGCTGACTGCAGGCTCATCCGGGCAGGCTGCCGGTTCCTCTGCATTCCTCTTGTCCCCCCCCGTTTCTGTCCCTGCGCCTCCTCCCCCGGCATTCCAGCAGGTCTGGGGGCGTCCACGGCTGCTGCTTCTTGGCCCGTCTGGCAGGCCGTCCAGCAGGCAGCGTGTGTTAGACTGCCAAGCGGGGCCGTGGCCTGGATGTCTGGCCGCAGCGTGGGGAGGTCTGCCTGCTGTGCCCGGGGACGCGGGCCCGGCCAGCCTGCTGGGGGTCTCTGGCCACAGGGCTGGAAACCAGCTCTGTGGACTGTCCGGGGCTCCTTGGCATCTTCCTGGGAGCATTGCACTGATGATTGGGGCCCTCTCCTGGCTCCCCCTGCAGTGCTGGCCGGGGTTGCTGGGCTGGTGGGTAGCCCCATCGGCGAGGCCACCCGCAGCCTTGTTGCCCCCTCGACTGTCTGTCTCTGGGGTGGAGGGATGTGGGCACCTCTTGGTGAGATCAGATGCCTTGGAGCCCCTCAAGATTTGGGGGCCCTAGGTGGTGGCTGTGTGGCTTGCACTCGGGGGCCGGGCATCTTTGAGGTTTCTGCCTGTTGGATGGATGGATGGATGGATGCAGGAACGGCACCGGGGACAGGAGGCTGCCCGAGCCCTCGGATGGGACTTCCGTCCCACAGCCACTGACCTGACGCCGCCGGTCCTGACCACTGCCCCTCCGAGTCCCTAGGCCTCTGCAGACCACCTGTCTGCTGGTGCTCAGCGCCCCCCTGCCCATCGCCCGTGGTCACGTGGCTTCTGGAAACACCGGCCCTGCCCTGGGTCCTGGGAGGCTCTGGAGTCACGGGGAAGAGGGAAGGGAAGGTGGGGAGTTGGGGTTTCCTGAGCCGCGTTTGGGGCTGTCTGTGCGACAGGTCCTGGTACCTGCTACCTTGAAGCTGTGAGCGGCCCGTGGGGTCTTCTCCCTGCCGCACCCGGGCACACAGGGCACACAAGGGTGGCCGGGCGAGGACGGGGCTGGGCCAGACAGGCAGGGCTCCGGCGGGAGCGCGGCCCCGCCGTGCTCCTGGTGTCGTGTGTCCCTAAGCTGCGAAGACTTCGGGGTGTGTGCCGCTCCGGGACTCACCGCCCTCTCTGCTCCGTGGTGGTCCGAGCGGTGCCTCCCTAGGTTGGGTGTGCAGCTCGTCCTCAGGTACCCCAGATAGTGCTCGCCGTGGGCCTCCATCAGAGCACTGCCAGCCTGGGGGGGTGATGACACCCCCTGCTGCCAGAATGAGGGGAAGGGGTGCAGGTGCATTTGGTTGACTCTGTGGCTGGGCCTGGTGTGGCGCCGGCAGGCAGCCTCCGGCAAAGACCCCCGCGGGAGTGCCCCGGGGCACTGGTGCTGTCCTCAGCTCTTTTTCCAGCACCTCCCGGGCCCAGGCACTGGCTGGCTGCTCACGGGGAGCCCCTCCTGACCACCCCCTGCCACTTGGCCGTGCTGCTCACTTCCTCCACGGTGGCTGGACTCCAGCCACACCTGCCGCCCCCGGGCCCAGCTGCGATACCCCTTCCGTACGAGGTGGCTGGGCGAGGGCGGCCACGCCACTCTTCTTCCCCTGCCCCTCACCAGCCCTGGCCTGCTCGGTATGGCCAGCAGAACCCCGACACCCCATCCCTTTCGCTGCTTGCGGCAAAACCCACTTAGCGTCAGTCTCTCTGGGCTTTAGGCTTTCATGCGTGCCGTGGGGCAGGACAGGGGTTTGCTTAGGTGGTGAGGTTGATGGTGATGATGGTGATGGTGGTGATGGTGATGGTGATGATATAGACGTATCTGTCATCGAGTGCTCAGTGGATATCAGCACAGACGTTGCTGCTCTCAGCCCCTGATCACATCCTGGGGGCCAGGGTATGAATTCAAGGAAGGAGAGCCCAGCTGCGTGGCTGCTTCTGGGGTGGGGAAAGGAGCCGAGCCCCTGGTTTGCCTGATGTGGGTGGGGGTCGGGGGCCTTAAAGACAGGTTTGGCGTTTCTGAGTTCTTGAGGCCTCGTGCTCAGCTGGGCCCCAGGGCCCTGACCTGGCCCAGCCCACCCGGCGTCAACTCTGAGGTGAGGACACCTGAGGCTCTCAGGAGCCCCTGACTCTTTCCGAGTCTCGGGCAGAGCCTCTGCCTATTAGGTCCATGGTGGCTGCTCATTCTGGGGCCAACACAAGGCCTTGGGGCCGGCAGGGTCATGATGTCCGTCCCTTGGCCTTCGGTGTCCACCCTGCCTGCCCCCTCTCCACCCCTCCCCTCCCGGGCCCCCAGGCATCCCTGTCTGTTGCAGACGGCGGGGTGGGGCCGTGCCAGGAAATAGGACTTTAGAGAGGCCAGCTGGTGGTCTCCATGGGACCCATGGGGGTGAAGTCCCTGTTGGGTGCCCAGGGGCCGTTTCCTGTGGGCACGTGGGGGCAGGGTGAAGGAATGTACGTCTTGGCTTGCTGTCCCCGTCCTCTCCCTCCCTCTCTTCTCTGGGGTCTGGGTGGGTCTGGGCCACCCCGGACCCTGTGTAGAGCTGGGCAGGTCCACGTTCTGGCCCCCTTGGGTCCGTGTGCTCGCTGAGCCCGGCAGGGTGAGGCCCCCGAAGCTTCCTGCCTGGCACATTCGCCACCCTGCTCGAGGCCCCCGGGCTTGGGGCAGGACAGAGACCCTCGTGCTCGAGGCCCCCGGGCTTGGGGCAGGACAGAGGCAGGCTGGGGTTTCTCCTCACCTCTGTAAAGGCCCAGCTCACCTGTGTCCTCCTTAGCAGGGGCTGAGACTTGGGGCTGGGACCACTGGTTTGGGAGAGGGCAGAGTGACCCCAGAGGAGCTGAAATTTCAGCCTGAGCCACCTGAGCCGTAAGCTGACACTGGGCCAGGAGGTCGTGGGTGGGCCATGCTCCCCGAGGGCTGGAGGTAACAGGCCCCTGGGTCCCAGCCCACCCTCTGCAGGGTGGGAAGCAGGCACGGACGGGGCACAGGGGCCACCACAGTAGCTGCTGCCTTGGGTGCACTCTGTTGGCAGAAGGGGAAACAGGCCAGGGGCCCTGGGTCCTGGCAGCGGTCGGCTCTCCCTGCGGCTGGAGCCTCCGCATGTCAGGGGCCATCTGCCCAGCCGGCCCCAGCTCCTGAAGGCCCCTCGCCCCGTGGGGCCAGCGGGAGCTTCTCACCTCCCCCTCCTTGTGTTCCAGCCACTCGCAGCTTCCCCCAAACCCAGACGCGCCGCGGTCCTCACCGCGTCCCCACCAGGCCGCCACTTCTCCCTCCCCTGGCGGCCTCGGGGAAGCAGTCCTTCCGGAAGGTGGGGGCTGTAGGTGGGTGTCTAGGGACGCTCCTGAGGGCCTGCCAGCTCCTCGATGTGGGGTTTCGGTTCCGGGGGGGGGGGTGTCCCCGGGCAGGGGCGCAGCGTTGCAGGGGTGGGGGGAGCTTGTGCTCAGAACTGTTCTTGTTCTTACAACGTTCTTCCCCTACATTTGTGCCCCTCTTCCTCCTGGGCACCTTCGCTCCCGCCCCCACGCCGGCCTTCCTGCCCCTCCCCGAAGTGGGACCCCTCCCCGGGCTCCCTCACTTGGACCTCCTGTCCCTCCCTCCCCACTCTGTGCTTCCTGCGTGGCCCGCCCGGCGTCCTCCTCCTTCCCACTGAACACGCGGCCCCAGCCCGTGGCCTGCTTGGACCCTGCCCCGATCGGTCCTGCCAAGAAGGGCCTTGGAGGAGCCCCAGCTCCCCTTTCTAAGAGTCAGGGGTTCCCTGGCTGTCTGGGGGAGGTGGAGCCCCCGGGGCACGCCCCCACCCCACCGCGGTGAGGCTGGCATTTCCTGCCTCCTCCCCGCCTCCCTCCTGCCATGCAGCCACCGGAAAGGAGGCGGTGGGGCTTCCCCGGCTTCCTGCCGTGGGGTCCCAAGGGTGGGGGGGTCCTGGCGGGACCCCATGCGGCTGTGGAATTTTGGAGAGCGGAGATGTCTCTTCCCTCTCTCCAAGGGACCTCAGGCCACCTGTTCCTGAGTGGTGGCAGTGGTTTCCGCTTGTAAGCAGCCGTGACTGAGAGCCCACCGCCCGAAGAAGCGGCCCGTGCCGTTGTCGGTCCCCAGGAGACCGTTCTCGGCTTCAAACTTTATCAAGCGTAGCTCTTAACCCCCAGGCTCTGGGGCTCAGGGAGGTTCTGGGCGCCTGCTCTGGGGCTGAGAGCCCAGGGCTTCCCACCTCTGCCCGTGGCTCTGAGGCTGCCTTCCAGGTATTTGTGTGTGAGATGCAGTTTTGTGGCCTCAAGTATGTTTTGTGCTAAAGGAGAGATCCGTCCACCACCTCTTCCGTGCAGCCTTCCTGGACTGAATCTGGCAGCCCGTCCAGGTCTCTTTGCCTGTGCGGGGGCTGCTGGGCCTCCCGTCCGTTTGGACAGAGGCCTGTCTCGTGGAGGTCCCTATGAGCTCCCGAGTCCCACTGATGCCTCATCGTCCCAAAGAGGGCATGGCGGCGGGGAGCGGTGGAAGGGGTGTGAGGTGCGGGGGTGCTGAGGGTGTGAGGCTCGGCGTTTGGGCGCCGCCCCTCCCCACACGCCCCTCTGCGCCCCCCTGGGCAGGGAGGGCCGGGTGTCAGCTGGCTCCCCCGTGTCTGAGCTTGATGTCCTGCAGCCCCGCCCCCCCCACCCCCAGCCCCACTGAGCGAGGATCAGATAAGTGTGTGGCGATCAGCCAGTGACAAGGCCCCAGCAGGTCCAAAGTATGACTTTTAAAGAATAAGGCCTTATCGCCGCCTCCGCTTATCAGCGGGTAGGGACGGATGGCAGCGGTGGGGCCTGCACCCACGTGGAGGGGGGTGGGCAGGACCTCTGCGAGCCGAGGATGTTTGGGCATTTTTTTGCCTTTTCTTTCTAATGTTCCCCTTCCTGGCCAGAGTGTCTCTCTCCAGAAGACTCCAGAAAACACACCCAGCCCATTGTCACCCAGGCTCCGGGAAAGTGTCTTCTGTGGATGTTCTGTGTAAACAGGAAGCACCCAGAGTGGGGGCCTGGGAGCAGCAGGGGTCCTGAGGAGGCGGGCTGGGGTGGGGGTGGGGGCCTGGGACCCAGCAGCCCCAGGGGCTCACAGCAGGGTGGAGTGATTTCTGGACACTGAACACACAGCCTCGGGCCGGGTGGGCAGGGTGCCTGCTGCAGAGGCTCGAGGGGGGTGCTCCTTCCCCCGTGGGCTCCCCTCCTCCTGGTTCGCAGACTCGGGCTGGGTGCGGGCAATGCCTTGGGGGGCTGGGGAGCTTTGGGGTGCAGGCTGGCAGCTGGCAGTCAAACAGGCCTCCTCCCTCCCGGCCTCCCTCCCTGCCGCCCTCCCCCCTTCCGGCCAAGCTTTCTCCTGCCTCTCCCTCCCTCTCCTGGGGGGGAGCAGCAAGCAAACAAACAACCAGCAGCCCGGGGGGGGGGGGGGGCACCGGCCCCTGCAGCTGTGAGCCTTGGTGGCAGCCGAGGCCCCTCCCGGTGGCTGTGGCTACGGCTGCACCCGGCCCCTTATGGAGGGAGGACAGCCGCAGAGAAACCCTGCGGGCCCTGCTCTGATCAGGGCCCAAGGGCCCCCAGGAGTACCTGGCAGGGGGGGTGGAATCTAGGAGTGGCTTCTCTTGCTCGGCCCTGGAATCATGGTCTCCTTCCCACTTGTGGGAAGGAAGGTGGGCGGCTCCCCCAGGGACGCCGTCCTGAGGCCGGGAGCCCCAGACGCCCCTGGCTGCGTTGCCTCTCTCTCTGTGCTGCCCTGGGAGGCGTCCGCCAAGCCTGTTTTGCAGGGTCCATCTTGCTCCCCTTTTCCTTCCACCCAGAAGTCGGACAGGTGCTTCTCTAGACCGCGTGGAGGGGACAGCCTTGGTCCAGGCCGTGGCTACCTCCTGTGGAGCAGGCGTGCGGAGGGGGAAGCCGAGCCTCCGACTGCAGGCTGGAGAGGCAGGCCACAGTGCTCGCCTGGTGCAGGGGCAGCTGCGGGTTTCTGGGCTCCTGTCTTTGGGCGGGTCCGCCGCCTTCTCTGTGCCTCAATATCCTCGGCTATCACGAGTGGGTAGGCAGGGACGTGGGAGCTCCGTGAGATCCAAGATCTGCAGCCGGGCCTGCGTCTGCTGTGCTCGACCACCTGGCCTCTCCCGGCCCGTCCTCTCTCGTCAGCCCTGCCCCCCCCACCGCAGACCTCCCGCGGGAGTTCCCGGGTGCGGACCTGGGGCCCTTAAGGACTAGTAGGGCCGATCTGCAGTACCCATCCTTGCCAGCAGGTGCTGCTACCATCCGGCTCTGGAATTCTTCAGTTTGGGTTTTCAAGTTCAGCAAAGCTGTTGATCCCCACTTTTGTGAACGGCTGGGATTTCAGACGGATCGGACGAAGCTGCCCACTAGTGGAGTTGGACGGCGAGCAGCGGCAGGCGGGCTCGTCCAGCCCCGACTCCACTGTGGGACTCTGGTTCCACGGAGCGGGAAGTGCCCAGCGGGCAGGGGGCTGCGCGATGGGGGCAGGTATAGGCTCGCAGAGGAGGGCGTCTGGCAGAGTGGCAGAGCCTGCTGTGTTCCTGCCGGAGCCACCCACCGCGCCCTTTGGGCTGATCCCCCCCTCCCCCCAGCGTCTCCAGGGACAAGTTCATAAATCCCTGCATGAGGGTCTCGGCTGGAGTCACGAGTGCCAGGCTCCGACTCTGCCGGTTGGCAGCTTTGTCCTGAAGTGTGATGGTGCATGCCCCCGCCCCCCCCCCCGAGACCGTTTGCACAGGGAACATTCAGGACACGGCCACTGCAAGGTTGGCGGAGGCGGGTTTTCCACGGGGCCGTCGAGGGGTGCAGCCCCCTGACCTGGGGTGCATGTGGACAGAGGCCACGCCATCGTGTCTGTGGTCCCCCTCGACCTGGCGGAAGCACCTGTGGTCACCGCGGGCTGGAGCGAGAAGGGCCGAGGGAACATTTTGCCCACGGGAAGGCTGAGGCCCAGAGGGGCCCCCGCTTGCCCGGGGGGAGGTGGAGTCCACGGGCCTCCTGATGGAATGCTGGAGTGTTCGCCCTGTGGGCAGCACATTCGCCACCTGAGAGCCCCCCTCCGGGGAGGTTTCTTCCTGCTGAGCCCCCAGGCTGGGGTGGGGAGGCCTAATTAGCGCTTGCCGGGCTTTGAAATCCCGGAGATGAAAGTCTGTGTGTGGGAGGTCCCGGCCCCTCCCCACAGCCTCCGTGGGCTGCTCGGCTCTGAGCACCGGCCCTCTCGGGAGCGCGTGGATTTGGGGCACACAGGAAGTGCGCATCTATCTGGGGTTCGTGGGTCAGAGGGCCACGGCTGCTGGGGCGCCTCCTGGTGCCAGAGCCGCCGTGCCCTGGGCACTGTAAGAACACAGGCCCGGATGTGCCGTCTGTAAAATGGGGTGATAATTGCGCCTGCCGCAGGCCTCCCCCCTCCTCCCTTGCATTAATGTACACCGAGGACACGGACTGGTTTCTGCCACGGCGTGGGCACCCTGACGGCGTCGGTCTCGTCCTTTGTGCCGTCGTTCCCACACCTTTACCTCAGCCCCTTGAGCATCTGGGCAAAGGGACTGGCAGCTCGTGGTGACCAGGCATCCCAGGCGGACAGGCAGCCTTCCCATCTCCCTGCCTGTTCGGTGTCTGCCCCCGCCCCCCCCCCCCCCCCCGGCCCAGCCTGAGCCCCGGCACCGGGGCCACCTCGGAGGGGGAGCTTCCGGCGCCCTGGCCCGGCCGGACCTCGTGTTGGGGGGAATCTGCGGCCCGAGCCGTTACGATCGCCACGGGGGCGCTGGGGCCCGGCCTCGCCGCGGTCTCTGCGCCATGCGTGGAGCAGGCCGGGGCCGTGTGGGTTCCTGACCGCCCGCCTCTGGGTTCTTGTCTTGCAGATTTCTCCACCCAGGTGAACTCCTCTTCCCTCAACTCCCCCACGGGGCGTGGCTCCATGGCCGCCCCCTCGCTGCACCCCTCTCTGGGGCCCGGCATCGGCTCCTCGCTCGGCTCCCCCGGCCAGCTGCACTCGCCCATCAGCACCCTGAGCCCGCCCATCAACGGCATGGGCCCACCGTTCTCGGTCATCAGCTCCCCCATGGGCCCCCACTCCATGTCAGTGCCCACCACGCCCACCCTGGGCTTCGGCACCAGCAGCCCCCAGGTAAGCGCAGAGGCGGGCCCCATCCTGCGGACCCTCGGGGGGTCCTCTCCCCCCTTTATGTCTGGGAAGCCGAGCCTCAGAGCGAGCGGTGGCTTCGGCCTGAGTTTGACCCGGGTCTGGCTGACTCCCTGGCCCTCGACTCTCCGAGGTCATCAGCTGGCCTCCCCGCTGCTGGTCGTTTCCTCCAGTGTGGCCCCCCCCCACCCCCACCCCGCGGGGGGCTCCCTTGCTCCCCTGACTCGGAGCTCTGTAGGGCGGGGTGCCGCCTTCCTCAGCATTCACACCCACCCACCCCCCTGAGCCCCTGTCCCTTCTCGGCCCTTCCCTCCTGGCCGCCTCGCATGCCCACACCAGGTGGTTCCGGCACCCCGGGCCCAGAGCCCCGGGTGGTGTCTCCGGGCGCTGTGTCGATGTGCCCTCCTCAGGCCGGGCCCCAGGCCCCACGGTGGCCTCAGCTCATCTGTCAGGGCTCGGTGGGATTTTCCACGGGCGTGGGTTTGGAACAGTCTGGCTTTCAGGGTTGTTTCTGAATCAGGAAGGAAGTGGTGCCTGGCGGGGCCTGGCTCGGTCTGGTTCTTGCCGTGGGGACCATGGGGGCCCAGTCCACCCTCCCCTGGGCACCTGTCGTCCAAACCCCTGCAGAGCCGTCCGGAGCTCTTCTGGAGATCCCTGGGTGGTGACGGGTCCCCGGGGCCCAGCGGGGTGTCCTCTCTCCCAGCTCCGTGCGGTTCCTGCTGGGTTTCTTGCTGGGTGGCCAGAGGGCCTGCCTGAATCCCAGCGGGACCTCCCTCTCTCTGGGGCTCGAGCCGTCCTTCCTGAAATAGGTCCGAGTCCAAGGCTGGGTTCGGCCATTCTTGCCCCGAGATGACAGCCCCGTGGTGGAGAGCCTCGGGGCACATCTCCACGGAGCCTCAGGACAGCCTCCTGGGGAGAGACTTGGGCGCAGGCTTCCCTGTCCAGAGCCACACATGCCCTCGTGACAGCCACATCCTATGGGCTCCCAAGCCCCTGCCTGCGGGGCAGTCCCCTTCGCTGCTAGCCCCGGGGTACCACCGAGCTGGAGCCAGCCCACTGCCCCTCTCGCTGGGCCTCCAGAGCTGGCCTTGGGGGGAGAATCTTGCTGGCTTTTCCAGAGTGACCTTGTCAACCTTTTGTGTCTGGGGGACGGGAGCAAAAGAGCTGGGGTCTCAGGTGTCAGTGCAGAGCTCCCGTGCTCCTCTCGCATCACCTGGCCCCCAGAGCAGGCAGGAGGCCTGAGGTGCTGGCCTGAGGGAGGCTCGGCTGCTTTGCTGGGCCTGGCCAGGTTATTTTTAGCACAGCCGCCCCACCCCCAATTCTTGCTGGCTGCACAGCGAGCCAGGGGGCAGATGAAGACTGAGCTTGCACCTGCCCCCCTGGGGACCGCGACAGAGGCAGGCACCTGCTGGCCCTCAGCCCCATGAGGCTCCTTGCTGGTCGTAGGCCTACCACCTGCCCTGGACACCCTGAGGGCTCGTGTACAGCAGGAGCCTGGGCGTGGCAGTGGTGTCCCCCAGACCTTGGGGTCACCTGCCACTTGGCACTGTTTGCCCGTCTGGGAGCGGGGGCGGGGTAGTACTGGGGAGTGAGGGGTTTGGGGGACCACATCTGTCCTGTTCTCTCTTATTCTCGGCACCCAGCCAGGTTCCTGGCACTTGGTGGTGCTGGTTGAATCCAGGTTGCGTGTGAGTGAGGGGCCCCAGGTCCCTTGAGGCTGATGAGGGGATCGGGGCAAGAGTCAGGCCTGGGAGAGGGTGTGGGGAGCAAGCCCGCTGTGCCCCAGATGGTCACTGCTGTGCTGTGGCCACCCGTCCCACGTGTCCCTCTGTCCATCAGTCAGTCGCGCCACAGTGAGTTTTGCCACGGTCTGAGCCGCGCACTCGGCCTCCCCTGTGGCTGCCCGTCCTGGCGAGGCCTCAGTTTCCCGGTAGCGCCTTCCTGGAGTGAGTGGAGCTTCTGGGCTTCAGCAGCTCATCCTGGAAACCTGGGGTTCCCCATATTCACGAAGAGTGTGGGTGGAGTTCAAAGGGGGGCATGCCCCACCCTCTGCCCCAAAACCACAACCGCGAAGTCATGGTTGGCGGAACCAGCGAGGTTCTCCGATTTCTGCTGCCGGAGAAGGGCTGGCGCCCTGCCGAGGGCTGCCTGCTTGAGTCCACACAGCCCAGAAGGCCCGCCAGCGCCCCCGGTCTGCCTCGCTTTGCCCTCCCTGCCCAGAAATGGGTGCCTGGGGGTCCAGATCCCAGGCGCCGGCCCCCGGGATGCCCTGTGCCTCTTTCCTGGTCTGGGGGCTCAGCACAGGGCCCAGGAGCACCCCCACCGCGCCCCAGAGCCCTCTGGCCCCACCGGGCCTGCCGTGGGCACCACAGCATGTAGCCCTCGCCAGCCCAGCAGACCTTCCCTGGTGGGGGATCTGCTCAGGCCAGTGGGCCGGCTGGCACTGCCTGCTCTTTGTCGGCAGTCCCGTGGCCGTGAGGCCTTCAAGGACAGGGCGTCCCCACGGTTTGCCCCTGCCTCGCGGGTCCTGTGAGGCAGGCGAGGCCAAGGGCCTGGTCTCGCAGCGGCAGGCCTGAGCCTCCACCCCCAGTTCTGGCCGCGGATGGGGGGGAAGCCTGCTGTTGGCTCAGGAGGAAGAGTGTGGTGGGTGCAGAAGAGAGGAGCCTCCAGAGGCGGCAGGAGACCCTGGCGGGGCCCTGATGAGGCTGCTGGTTGTCAGCGAGTCCTGTAGGCTCCAGTGGGAACTGAAAAAAATGCCAAGGATATGAAAGGGGAAATGGGACTGGGCCCCACCCTGGCCACACCACATGGCCTCCAGGCCCTAGCCAGGGGCTATTGGCACCGTGGATGGGGTGCAGGGGGGAGGGGGCACAGCTCCTCAAAGAATGGGGGGGCCAGCCCAAGGCACATCAGCTTGGAGCTGGGAAGGGCGAAGTGTGACCCCTGACCCCGCACAGCCTGGCCCTGGTGGCCTCATGGGCACCGTTTACTAGTTGAGGCAAAGGATCGATGTGGGTGGCCCCAGGCCTATGGTGAGTGGGGGCTACAGCCAGCCTCGTCTCCCCACGTGTGCAGGGTCTCCTAGGGCTCCCAGAGGCCTCTGGGCTGACTGCTGTGCCCCTGGGAAGCCTGAGGCCGGGAGGGCAGGGATGCCCCCGGCACATGGCCGCCAGCCACGGCACTGACGGTCCTTCCCGCCTAGAGCTCCTTCCCACGTGGGGCCCGCCCTGCCTTCCTCACTGCAGTGGCCCTGCCTCAGTTTACCTAGGGCAGTCACCAGTTCTTAGGGCCTGCATGTACACGGGGGACAGGGCAGGTGGCCTGCCACCCACCCAGCACGGTGTGGGCAAGCATGAAAGAGGAAATGCCCAGGTTCCTCTCCCTGGTGCCCTCGAGTGGATCCAGCCACGTGGGGTCCTGGCCGGGCTCCCACAGCGTGGGGAAGGCTGCAGCGGGGGCAGGCCTCCTGCTCCCATGTCCTCAGTGACTCCCCCCCCCCCCCGCCCCCCCCCGTCGGCCCCCTCTGCACCCATGTCGCGCCCTTCCCGAACGGCTCAGCGGCCCCTCCGCCTGGGACCCAGCCCGCGACGTCTCCTGGAGGCCGAGTGTGTGTAGCAAGCTGCCCCTGTGTCGGCTCAGTTTTCCTGACGGCGGCCCTCAGCTTGGCCCACGACGAACCTCAGGCTCGGAATGATTGAATAATTTCCCCAAAGCCACACAGTGGATGGAGGAGGGCATAATCCGGGGGCCCTGCCATAAGCTGTGCTGTCCCCACCACCCGCCTCCGCCCCGTCCCCACCGAGCCAGCGAGCTCTGCAGGGCTGCGCGGGGCTATATGTCCTGTGTCGCTGGGCACTTAGGGAATGGCGTGTGACGGGTGGGGTCCCCGAGCGGCTCTGGGCCTGTTCCCCCTGCAGCATGCGGGCATCGCCTTGGTGCCCACAGCCTGCTACCCAGAGGCCTGCCTGCCGGGCCCCTGACCTCCTGAGCCTCCACATCCATATCTGGGAAGGGACAGGGACATGGCAGAGGCGAACGTGTGTGGCGCACCTGGGCACAGGGCCCTCCGCAAACGGCCCCTTCTCTGTCCCCTTTCCTGTGGGAAACGCTCCCAGGCCTGGGGACGGTGCGCAGAGAGTGCCCTGGTGCCAGTGGACAGGCCGCTCTGGTCCGTGGCGCCCTCTCACCTGATGGCCCCCAGGGGTTTCTTGGGAGCCCCCCGGAGTCCCGGGTGGGGGGGGTGGGGGGGTGGTCAGTGCACTCAGAGTCACAGGGCCCCGGGCGGGGGAGGGCCCCAGAGCCACGGGGGCTGGAAGGACCCTCCCAGCCTCCCAGGCCAGCGTGGAAACAGGCATTGGGGGCCTTGTGCTTCGTGTTCTCGGAGCACCAAGTTCTCGCTGCCCCGTGAGAAAACGGTGGAGGTCGGGGGCCATGGGGAAGGAAGGAGGTGAGGTTCCCGCTGGCAGGAGGGGCCCGGGGCTACCCGGGGGCAGCCAGGCGCCTGCTGTCCTTCCCCAGAGACATGCACACCGCCCGGTTTCCGCCTTTGTCAGGGTTTGCGGAAGTGGGGGGCCGGGGGCCGCCGGGCCGGGGTCCTGGCGCCAGTGGAGACAGGCCAGCCTGTGGGCGCAGCGGGAAGCACCCCTGGGCCCTAGCGCTGCCGGGAGAGCTGGGGTGGATGCAGCGGAACCAAAACTGCTGTGTCATTGCAGCGGCAGCTGTTGCCAGGGTGACGGTGAGGTTCCCACGCTTCCTCCTGGGCAGCATCGGGCTGTCAGCCTCCGGGTGGGGCGGGGCGCTGTCTGTCCCGCTCTCCTTGGGTCACATGATCCGAGCTTCCCCCACCCACCCCACCTGGCGGTGTGCTGCCGAGGTGGACCCCAGATCCCTTTCCTTGCTGTGACCAGGCCTCGGCGCCCAGCTGCGGGTTGGGGGTCCCCAAAACAAAGTGCCTGCCTCACAGGGGAGGGGCGCGAGCTCACGCTGCCCTGTCCAGGGCTCGCTTAGTGATGGGAGGTGGGTGAGAGTCGGGGTGTAAGCAGGGCCCTGGGGGGTCCTCCTCTGAGGCCATGGCGGGGGGGGGGGGGGGGGTCGTCCCTGAAGGCAGGGCAGGGCTCAGCGGGGCTGGGCCCTGCCGCTCCTGTGCTGTGTGGCCCGTGGCTGGCATCGCCCCTCTCTGAGCCTCGGTTTCCTCTCTGCAAGGTGGGGGGGGGGGTTCATTGGCACCTTCCTACGGTAGGGCTGGTGGGGGGGGATGCTGGCACGTGCCCCCCTGGACGCCCCCGGTTTTCCCTCCTCAGCTCAGCTCGCCCATGAACCCCGTCAGCAGCAGCGAGGACATCAAGCCCCCGCTGGGCCTCAATGGTGTCCTCAAAGTCCCGGCCCACCCCTCAGGGAACATGGCGTCCTTCACCAAGCACATCTGTGCCATCTGCGGGGACCGCTCCTCAGGTAGGCCGTCGTGGTTGCGGCGGGACCGCAGGACTCCCCCCCACCCCCCACCACGGGCAGGGCGCAGCGGTGCGGGGAGGCGGGCGGCTGGCTGGGCCCAGGAGGGGGTTTTGCGCAGCACAGGGATCGCGAGCAGGGGAGGCCGCAGGGGGACGGCGGTGGGCGGGGCCTGGAGGCCTCCGTCGCGGGGGGGGGGGGGGGGGGGTCGACGGCGAAGGGGGCCGGCCCGGCCTCGTGCCCCTGCACCCCGGCCGCCGACCGCGGGGTTGGAGGAGGCCCCACGCGCCCGGGGGGCCGTGCTCAAGGCCCCGCTCCCCGCAGGCAAGCACTACGGGGTGTACAGCTGCGAGGGCTGCAAGGGCTTCTTCAAGCGGACGGTGCGCAAGGACCTGACCTACACCTGCCGGGACAACAAGGACTGTCTGATCGACAAGCGGCAACGCAACCGCTGCCAGTACTGCCGCTACCAGAAGTGCCTGGCCATGGGCATGAAGCGCGAAGGTAGGCCCGCCCGGTGCCGGCCCCGCAGCTCCTCCCACGGCCCCGCCCCTCCCACGGCCCGCTGCCGCAGCCGACGGGGCGCTCGCTCCCTCCCTCCAGGGGCCAGCCCCCGTGGCTCTCCCCGGGCCCAGGCCCGCCTGCTCTTCACCCGGCGCCTGCTGTTCGCCAGGCCCTGGGCTTAGCGGGGGCCGCCTCCATCCTGCCTGCTGGCGGCTCTCAGCCCCGCGCGGGGAACGCGATCAAAGCCTCTTCAGGTGCCGGTGGCCCAGGGCGTGGGCTCTGGGACCTGGGCGGGCGAGGGCTGAGGCTGCACGTGGGAGATGGGGAGAGGGAGGGTCCTGAGGTCGTGTTGCAGCCGACTGGTAAGGGGACAGTCGGGGACGCCGTGGCGGGGACAGCGCTGATGAGGGGGCGGAGTGGAGCAGGGAGCCCCAGCCGCCCTGGGGGTGCCGCTGAGCCCTGCTGCATGCGGGGTGGGGGGTGGGGGGGGGGCCCGCCCCGCCTTCCCCTCCCTCGGACCTCCTTCAGTGGGCGTCTCCGCCTTGGATTCAGAGCCCATTTTATTGACAACTGTTTGTTAGGGGCAGGGGGTCGGGGCAGGTAGGGAAGGTCACCTGAGGTCATTGAAATCTCCAGTTGTTCAGCCAGACCTGGGTCTGGGCCCTTGACCCCAACTTGCGGTGCGTCCGTGGGCTTCGGTTCCCCATCTGCTTGATGACTCCTGCATCCTGGGTCGCTGTTAGTCTGCCTCTGCGCTCAGTCTCGCAGCCGGCGCCTCGCGGGGCTGGAGGAGTGCTGCTTGGGGTCAGGGTGTGGGTCTCGGACCTCCTCGTGGGGCCTCCAGTGGGGCCTCACCACCTAGGACTGTCCCCCCGGGGTGCCTGCGGCTCTCGTCTCATTTCCTGTTTTACCCCACCCGTCCTTGTTAGGAAACTTGAGACCCCAGCCGGGCCAGGTGGTCCTGTGGGACCTCTTCCTCGAGGCCACGAGGGCAAGCGGGACGACGGGATGTCCCGCGTCTGGCACTGCTTCCGGCCAGGGAGGGGCCTCGGGAGCTGCAGCGCTGAGCTGCAGGGGCTGGCCGGGGCCTCGAGGAGTGTCTGCCCACCCACCCTTCCTCGGACAGGCAGAGGAGGAGCTGAAGCCCAGAGGGCCCAGGGCTTGCCCGAGGCCACATGCCAGGCGGGACCCAGGCCCCCGGTGCTGTCCTGGTTCCTTTACGCTATCCAGGGGGCCAGAGGAGGTGTGCACCCGGCCCTGGTTCCTCTGGGTGCCCTTTGTAATCAGGGAGGGCTGGCCGGGGGTGGCCCGTGCAGCTGTGTTCCCGGGATGGGGACTTGGGCGGGGCAGGCACATGGTGGGTGGTAGATGAGTGTGTTCCCCGGGCGTAGGGCACTGGCCAGATGGCCAGGTGCCAGCGGGCTGGGGGGAGGCTCGGGCTCCCTTGAGGACACCCCAGCACAGAGCGAGCTCGGGTCAGCGCCCGAGACCACTCACTGGCCGAGCTCGGCGCTCCTGGTGCCAGGCGCCACGCTGGGCACTGGGCACGCAGCAGCGAGCCGTGGGCATGCGTCCACTGCAAGGGATAGTCACGTTACCAGGCGGGGCCCCCAGGTGTGCTCAGCGCTGGCAGGGGACACAGAGGAGGCGGTGACCCAGCTGCAGGCAGATGTCAGGCTGATGCCTTCAGAGCGGAAGGGTGTCGGGTAGACCGGGTGCCTAGCCGGCAGGGATGGCGTGTGCAGAGGCCGAGGGCATCAGCAGATACGGCATGCTGCGAGGCCTGGATGCCATTCCCGGCCCCAGAGAGTCACCCTCCGTGGGTCCCCGGGACGGTCTGCTAAATGTGGATCCCTCTCGGGCCCCCTCAGCCTGAGCGTCCTCAGACCCCAGCTGCCTGACCTCCCGAAGGTCTGGGAGAGAGTGGATGCTGCAGGGTCCCAGGGCTGGGGAGACCTGGTCTGACCCCCCTCCTGGCGCCCACGGTGACCGGGTCTTGCGAGCGGCTGTTAGAAACAGCTGCTTCGTGCGGGGCCTCACTGGGCACCGGGCCCGTCTCCACACTCGCTCTAGCCCCCTTGCCCGTCGTGTGGGGATTCTGCCCTGACTTCACTCACAGAGAGACGGGCTGCAGGGGTGGGCACCTGGGGGGTCTCCGGGCCAGCACAGGCCGAATCCCGTCTGCAGCCGTTGGCTTGGTCCGGGGTGGCACCAGCCCGTTTGTCTCCCTCGCCTGACGGATAAGTCTGGTGCTTTGGGCGCATTCCCGAGGCGGCGCACGGCCCTCGAGACCTGATTTATGGGCCGTTAGATAAATACCTGATCCCGTCAGGGCCCACCTCCCCTTTGCCTCGTACTGGATTTATGAGTCACGAACGTGCAGTAAAAACCCTCCTCCGGAGCTCTGTCGTGCCTCAGACGCCGCTCTTACCCATGCTTTCCCGTGTGTAGCTCTGTGGCAGGGCCCAGGCCACAGCCTCACCCTTGGGAGGGGTGACCAGTGGCCGCAGTGTGGCTTTAGTGCTGGCCCCGCAGGGGGCTCCACGGTCTCCCAGGCCAAGAGGCCTGTGACCGGGGGCTGGGGACTGCCCCCAGCTCCCCCCCCCCCCGCCCCGGAACTGGTCCCGAAACAGCTCTTTTCCTGTCTGCTGCTCTGGGGACAAGGCTGCTGCAGCGGGACCGTGGGCCGTAGAGGAGCGCGTGGGATGTGAGGCGTTGGCTTCTAGGCTGGCCCGGGCCGCGGGGCCCGTCAGTGAGGCCCTCGATCACGCCTCTGTCACGGGTGCGGACCCAGGCGCGGGCCCGGGCAGCGCTGCCCAGTGCGGTGCGGGAGGGCGCGGTCGGGGTGGGCACGGATGGGGACCGCCCTGCCGCGTGCTGGCTGATGAGAGGGGCGCTGCAGGCAGGCAGATACCGTCTGTGTTGGGCAGTGCCGGGGCCTGCACGTACCCGCACCACCTGGGACTCGCTCCACGGCATTCCGGGGGGGACGTGCCAGCCGTCCGCCAGGCTGAGCCCGGGCCTGTCTGCTGGAGCACGCGGGGGCAGGGCTCGGGGGGCCTGCTGGCACTCCTGGTCCGACGGGGGGATCCGGCCCCCGCCAGGGGTGGTGCTGTTCCAGGCTGGAGGGGTCGCCCCTCTGTATGCCTCTCTGCTTCCTTCTTCTTCCTCCAGGAAGGCCTCTCCCTGCTTCCTTCCTGCCTCCCTTTGCTTTCTGTGCTCCGTCTCCCAACCCAAAGACCGGGGTGCAGAGAGGGCAGCGCCTCGTGTGTGTGTGTGTGTGTGTGTGTGTGTGTGTGTGTGTGTGGCTGCTCTCGAGTATAGACTCCTTGACTGTCCTGGATTGAGTCCCGAAGGAAGGGGGAACGTGTCCTCTGAGCTAGAGAGCCCCTCCGGCAGGACACCTCCTCTCTGGGTCTCAGTGGCCCCGGCTAAAGAAGGGGCGTTGGGCCGGGCCTGCCTGTCTCTGTGCTGGAAACAGAGGAGGCGGCGGGGCTGGGTGCTGCTCCCATAGCCACCCCCTCCCCCGCCTGGCTTCCCGCCCAGCCCCCACGGCCCGCAGGGGTGCAGCGGACACGGCAGTGGGTCGGGGTGGCCCCCGCTCCCCGACCCCCATGTCAGCGTCTCCCTTGATGCCTGGGACCCCGCTCTTGTCGGGTGTGGAGCCCCCCTCCCAGGCGCATGTCTGGCGGCCCCCTCTCTGGTCTTCGGGGGGGGGGGGAGGCTCAGGCCCAGGGTGGGGGCGGGGGGGGGGCAGGGAACGAGGCCCTGTGCTCGCAGACGCCTCCCGCCTGAGGCTCCTTGGCGCTGGCAGAACGTAAGTCAAACATGACTACGTCTAGAAGGTGACTGAGCTGGCAAAACATAAATCCCGGGCTCCTCCCGCCCCCTCCGCCATCTACAAATACAACCATAATATTTATAATGATGCCGCTCAGAGGTGCCGGCCCTCCACGGCTTCAAAGTGCTTCACGAAGCATTGGCTAATTAATTCGCGCCGCCCCCGCCGAGGAGGCAGGTGCCGGGGACCCCCACCCGCCGCTGCCACCCCGGGCGCTGCCCCCACACTCGGGCCGCCCCGTCCGCCCGCCTGTGCAGTGGGAGGAAATCTGTGACCGGCGTGTGGGGAGCGTGGGGGCCGGAGGCGGGAGCGCCGCGCGGGGCCAGCCCGGGGCCGGGGCTGCGGTGCTCCCTCCGGGGCGGGGGGAAGCGGGGCCACACAGCTGGCGGGGGCAGGGCAGGGCCACGGCGCCCGGAGCCACCCGCTGTCCTGTGAGCTCAGCCGTGCCCCCGTGCTGCTCTGGACCTGCGTCCCCAGCTGGAAGAACGAGGCAGTTGAGCCAAAGCGCATGCCTCTAGGCTGTGTGCTGGCCCTGAGGGTTTCGGATTGTGCCCAGAGCACAGACCCCCGGGGACCACCCCCCCCCCCCCCCAGGGTCTCGGGGACACGGGCCTGCCTGGACTCTGTGTCCGTCACCCCAGCTGCTGGCTGTGTCAGTCCGTGCACGGTGGCAGCAGGGTGACCACGAGGAGGTGCCCTGCCCCAGCCCGGCACCTGCCACACGTTGGGGTCTGGAAGCCTGGCTGGAGAGGGCCCGGAGCACGACCGTGCCTCCTCGCCACCTGCGCGCCAGCTGGAGCTCCCCCCGCCCCCCGCAGCCCCCACCTGCTGTCGGCCTTTGGGAAGCGCCAGCCTTGCAGAAACTCTGACTTGGGCTTCCTGCCTGGCTCTTCGGCCCAGCTGCTGTGATTTGCAGGCGCTGAGCTGGCCCCCGTCCTTGAGTCGCACTCTGTGAGTGCAAAGGCCCTCTTCCGTGCTCTGGGTCTCGGAGAGTATAGCCTCTGGCCCGGGGTTGGCTCTAAATAGCCACCGGCCAGCGTGGCAGACATCGCCTGCCCTCAGGGAGCCCCGCGGGGTGGTACAGAGGTGTCCGTTTGGGCTGTCAGGGAACTGTGGGCTGTGCTCCTGGAACCAGGCAGGCCTGTGGGACCCTTGGGGCCAGCACCGTCAGGGAGCCCTCATGCCCCCCGGGCTGGAGCGGCGAGAGAGGAACGGGGGCTCATGGATCCCCGGGGGAGGGCTGATCCCCAGGAGCCATGGCCTTGGGAGGAGGTGGCAGGTGAGAGCCGAGGCTGGGCGTGGAGGCTCCAGAGCCACGGACGCCTCTTCCCGCCCTCCTCCCTCCTGCCCGTCCGTTGCATTTGCCAAACCCATCAGGAAACCAAAGGGGAGAGGACTTGGTAAGGCAGCCTGAGTTCAGGCCCTCAGAGCCAGGGCAGCGGGGTGGGGTCTGGAGGTTCAAGGAGGTGGTCTCGTGACAGCTGGCATCTGTGAGACCCGGGGACGTGCTGTGCCCCACAGAGATGTCCTGGAGGGGAGAATGAGCCCATCTGAGGCCCAGGGGGCCATTGACTCAGGAAGCCCCAGGTCAGGCTGCACCTTCCGCTCTCCAGAAGGCACTGCCCCAGGACATTGGACCAGGAAAGAGGGCACTGGGCGCAGTGCCCTGAGAGTGTGAGGGTGTGAGGGCGGGATGCCGGGCTGAGGTCTGCAGGGCAGGGGCTCTGAGCTGGCTTTGGGAATATAAATCAGGGACTGGTCAGCAATGGGGAGTGGGAGACCCGGATGGCACAAGGAAAGGCCCGCTGGAGGAGGAGGGTCTGGCCAGCATCCTCGGGAGGGCCGTGAGGCCCCCTGGCTGAGCCCCCACCTCCAGGGCTGGCCGGAAGCTGGGCAGTGGTCCAGAGGACCTGCAGCGGTTGGAGTCAGCTGACCTCAGCTGGCTCCTATGCAGGAGCGTGACCTGGGGGCTGCAGGTTCGGCTCCTTGCAAACGTCACTGTATTTTATCTTCGTGCTCTACCCACGGGCCCCCCAGGAGCTGGCCGTTCGCCAGGGCCTCTGGTGCTGCAGCTCAGGGTGCGATCTAGGAGCGGGACGGTGGGGGCCCGGGTCCTGCGATCCAGGAGCGGGATGGTGAGGCGAGCTGCTCCGAGTCGGGTGGTCTGGGCATCCATCCAGGTGAGGGTTCTGAGGGGCTCATGAGGTTTGTCGGGCACTTGGCTCGGCAGAGCGGCCTGCCGGGTGCAGTCATGGGGGCTGCGAGGGGCTGAGTCCGAGGACTGTGTGCCACGAGCACCGGCCCAGGTCTCAAAGCCCTCGGGTTTCCAGTAAGGGAGTGAGCTGCCTGTACCCCTGGGGTGCTGTGGGGGACCTGGGCCTGGCATGCGGGGCTCCCCCAGCCCAGGGTTATCTTCTGCCTCTTACTGGGAGCCCTCTGGGCTTGGATGTGGCCGCAAGAGGTGGGTCCAGCTCTCTCGGTCCTCGGGGCCTCCCAGGGGTCGGCCTGCCTCTGGGCTCTGTGGCGAGGGGCTGTTTCCAGGCCCTTCCTCTCAGCTTAGATGGGCCTGGGGACAAAGGTCTCCGTGTTACACTCTTGGAAGTCCCCTCACCAAGCTCCCACTCTGTGATGGGGTCTTCAAGAAACCGAGGGCCTTGTCTGGGGGCGGGGGGAGCCGAGGAGCCGGCCCTGAGGAGGTCGAGGCCACCCCAGGGGCCTGGTGGAGGGGGGACCATAGGAGGGTGGGCCTGGGGGACGCTGCTGTGACGGCATCTGGGCATTCCCGACACTCCTAGCTGGCTCAGGCTGAAACAGTGCCGTGTGGACAGCCCTTCTGGCCCCGCACCGGGCTGCAGGCTGTGACTTTTCCCTACGGCTGACTCGTTTGCCCCAGTCCAGGGCCCTTAGTTCTCTTACCGGAGAGGAGGGGTGGAGGTGGGGGTCCCCCAGGAGGCTGCGGCAGCCCCGAGGAGCCATCTTGGGTGCTTGTGGGGCTCTGGGTGGGGTCGACAGCCTGACCCCTGGGTCCCGGCCTCTCTTGGGAAGGGCAGTTTGAGCTTCGTGGACTCTGAAGTCTGAGGTCTGTAAACGCCCATCCGCACGGTGCCCTGGCGTCCTCCCTTCTGTCCACGTGGGTCTCCTTGGGGCAGTGTGCAAGTGAATGCCCTCCTCTCTGCCTGCTTCCGTCGGCTTCTCTCCCTGGGCTCCCGGGGACTGGGCCATGCCCTGTCCACCCATCTGCTCAGCCCTCCAGCCCCAGGGCTGCCCCATTCCCTACCGGGCTGCCCCAGGCCATCCTGGCTGATGCTCTGGGTTGGCATCCAGCTCCTGGTCTCCCCTGGGCCCCCCTTTTCTTTCTGCAGCTGGATGGGACTTTCAGAGATGTGTGTCCTATCCTGTCCCTTTCCTGTGGCACAGGAACTTGCCCCTGCTCCCGTGTACCCCTTGTACTGGGTCTCCAGCTGGTGTGAGAGGCCCATTCATCAGGAGTATCTCTGATTTGGCTCTGGGCCTTTGCACACGCTGCCTCCTATGCCCTTGTCTTTCGTGCCTCTTTACTTTTCTTGCCGCTTCTTCCGGGCAGCCTTCCTGGCTTTGTCTGAGCCCATAGTCCATCAAAACCCTTCTCGCTGCACGTTAGGCTCCCTGCTGAACCATCCGTCAGCTGCACGAGAGCTGGGCCCCGTGTGCCCTGGCCTGTGTATGCCTGGCCCCGGACAGGTCCTGATGTGGAATTAGCCGGACGAATTAACGAGAGGCGGGGTGCTCTGTGAGTGTGTGTGGCTGCTGAGAGGCAGAGACCGGGCCGTGGTCTGGCCCTCACTGGCCCTGGCGGGCACGCTGGCTCGGGGCCGACACGGCTTGGCCCCTGGTCGGGGTGGGGGGGGCGCTGCCCAGGGAGTCGCGGGCTGACCATGGCCTCCCTCACCCTGCAGCCGTGCAGGAGGAGAGGCAGCGGGGCAAGGACCGGAACGAGAATGAGGTGGAGTCCACCAGCAGTGCCAACGAGGACATGCCGGTAGAGAAGATTCTGGAGGCGGAGCTGGCTGTCGAGCCCAAGACCGAGACGTACGTGGACGCGAACATGGGGCTGAACCCCAACTCGGTGAGCGCCACCCCTGCCCACGTGGTCCCCTCTCCCCACCGGGACCGCAGGGGCCGGCGTTGCCTGAGGACCGCTGGCCCCTGTGAGCGTTGCGGGCGAGAGGCCCCATCTGTCGGCCGTGCTGATGCCCGGGACCCCGCACGTGCTGTCCTGCCCCACGGGGCCTGCAGCCCGCGCTCAGCTGGGTGTCGGGGGTCCCGTATGTGCCCCAGGTGTACAGGCCACTCTGCTGTTTCGCCTGTGCGCCCACGTGGGGGTCGGGGCTGGGCCCAGAGCCTGTGGCCAGCCCCGAGGTGGCGCTGGCCTCTCTCCCTCCGTCCTCCGCCCGGCTCGCCGTGGCTCCCACCGTGCTGGACACGCCCTGTTCGTCCACCAGTGCACCGCCAGGGCCCTTGCACGTGCAGCTCTCTCTGATTCCTCCTCACGCGTCTGTCTGGGCTAAGGGGTCTCTCTTCCCGGGGCCCTTGCCCCCTGTGGCCTTCCTCTACGGCCCTGTGAAGGCGGGCCTGGCCCCAGGGCGTGGCTCAGAGCTCCCTTCACGGCCCCCGGCACACGGCAGCCGATGGCGGGGTGCGTGGTGGGTTAATTCTCCGGCCCCGGCCAGGGACCCCGCCTGCCCGCGGGTGCTGACACACAGCCCTCACCCCCGCTACGCGTGTCCCGTGTGCTCATGAGGCCCCGGCACTGTGAGGCCACCGTGGCTGGCCACCTGGCTTCCCTGGACCCCCGTGGGGGCGCCCGGTGCCCAGGGCCACAGCCCCTGTCAGGCCTCCGCTCTGGTGCCCACCGGGGAGCAGGTGCACGCGGGGCCCGAAGGCAGGCATCCGGCACTCTGCTTGTGGACCGAGCCCACCCCTCAGGGCCCCGGGATGGGGGGGCCGGCTTCGAGGGGTTCACGGTGGGACAGAAGCTCCGGGACAAAATCGGGAGATAGACCAAGGGCTGCCAACGTTTTTCTTCTGTCGAGTGCAGACGTTATTAGGAACAACCAGCTGCCACCTGCTCCCCCTGCCCTCAGAACCGGCCGGGAGCTTCGGGCCGTGCCGAGGGCTGGCATTGGGGGGCGCCAGCCTGCCTTCCTGTGGCTGGCCTTGTTACAGCTTCCTCTGGGTCGGCCTGGCCCCCCTTCGGACAACGCATTAGGCCCCGTCCCTCAGGCAGCAGGAGGGTGGCTCACTCTGGAGGGGTACCTTTCGCACCCTGGGGCCGGGGGGCGGGGGGGGCTGCTGTCATCTCTTGGGACACGTGACCTGTGCGGCCAGCTGCAGAGGCCACTGCCCGGGAGTGGTTCAGGGGCTGCGCTGGGCCCCTCGTGGGCTCCTAGGGGGCCAACAGCCGGTGGCCAGGGAGGCCGGTTCCCTGGGCTGCCTCCAGGAGCTTTGAGGCTCCTCCACGTCCGTCCCCGCCCCCCCCCCCCCCCCCCCCCCACTCCACAAGGCTTCCCCGGGCCCGTTTCCACCTGACGGGGCCAGAGGCGCAGAGCCCGGCAGGGGTGGCCTCGGACAAGGCTACCTACTGGGTGTGTCGCCCTCGTGAGCTGGGGACCCCACGCAGGCCAGCCCTGAGCAGCAGAGGGATTTTGGGGTGAGGGCAAGTATAAGGGTGTGCTGGGGGCCGTCACCCTGGGCTGGGGGTCCCATGAGCCCCAGAAGCCCTGGCTGACGCCTATTCCTACAGCCCGCGTCCCGCCCTGCTCACCCAGCCCTTCCCCGCCTGGTGGCCTCTGTGACAGTTTGTCACCCGGCTTCCCGTGCAAGCCCTCAGCAGGCCCCTCCCGCGGGACCCCGGGTGTTGAGACCGCGCCTCCCTTTAGGGCAGGTGGCCGCTGTCTGGGGAAGCTCCTCAGAGGAGCCTTTGCCCCTGCCAGGGGGCCCCGGCCCTTGTGGTTCCCGGAGCGACGGATTTCTGCCCCCGCCCCACCTCGCTCAGGACCCGAGGCTCCGCCTGCCAGGAGCCGGGGAGGCCTGCCTGCGTTTCCTCATCGGTGACGATGAGTGGAGAGGTCCCTTCTGGCTAGAACTTTGCAGAAGGGGCTCTGATGCCCGCATCTGGATACCGTCTCCACAGCTGGGAGGAAGAAATGGCACGGAGGGGCCAGCACTGTCCCCCGCCCCCCGGGGCCCCCCGGCCCAGGTCCAGCTTCACACCTGCCTTGCTCTTTCCCTGATTGCGCCACAGGGTCACCGGGCCCCGCACCCAGTGCTCGAGACGGCAGTGTGCTTAGTATCTTACGGTCCTGGTCCTGGAGGGCCGCGGTCCCTGATCCGCGTCTGCGGACTGGGGTCGGGTGTGGCAGGGCTGGGTCCTGCCGGGGAGGACGCCCCTTGCCCTTCCGGGTGCCGGAGGCGTCCTTGGCTCGCGTCCTCCAGTGAGCGTCTCTCCTGCTCACCGCTCCGTCTCTGACCCGGTCTCCTCCGCCGTCGTCGTCGTCCCACCGGGGCACGCCCCCAAAGGGAGATGTAAAGTGGCCCCGTTCGCACATTGGTCTTGGGGCCTTCCTCAGCCCGGGGCAGGTGCCGCGGTGGGGGTGGGGGGACCCGGTCCGGGCCTCGTTCCCAGCAGGGCGCTCACCGTGTGCCCCTCCCCCCCGCCCAGCCCAATGACCCCGTCACCAACATCTGCCAGGCAGCGGACAAGCAGCTCTTTACCCTGGTCGAGTGGGCCAAGCGGATCCCGCACTTCTCAGAGCTGCCCCTAGACGACCAGGTCATCCTGCTGAGGGCAGGTAAGTGGCCGGTCCGGTCGGGGCCGGGGAAGGCATCGGAGGGGAGAGGGCATGGGCCTTGGGGCCCCGTGGTTGGGCCAGACCCCGGGACGCCCCATCCTCCTGCAGCGCGGGGCTCCCTGCCCCGTCTGGCCTCGCTCCGCCCTCCCGGAGGAGGTATTGGGTTTGGGGTTTCTAAGCGGCCTTCTGAGAGGTAAAGCGCTGTCTGGGGACCTCTGGAGAGGGTGAGGGGCCTGTGACTGTCACGGGCTGCCCCGGTGGGGGGGTTGTGTGTGTGTCCTGCCCTCTCCCCACACCGAGGCCTCAGCTCCTTCTGTGGGTGGGGGTCGCGATGCCGGCAGGTGGGTGGGAGCGTCGGCACTGGGGTTCAGCTCAGGCCCAGTTCCTGACACGTGATGGGCGTGCCAGGTGGAAACCGGTTTCTGCCGTGAGACTAGGGTCCTCAGAGCAAGTTCCTGCCAGAGGGACAGCAGGGACGGGGGAACCAGCTATGCTGGGCCTTCCTTCAGAGGGTGCTGGCAGGGGCACCCCCCCCCCCCCCCCCCCGCCAGCCTCCTGCCCCACCAGGCCACCTGCACATGCTGGGTGGTGCTGTGTCCACCGGCTGAGGCCGTACCCTGACCCCGGCCGTGCCCCCGGCTGGGCCCTGAGCGAATGGCAGAGGGCAGCCGGGCCCAGAGGTAGGAGGGGACCAGGCAGGCAGCCAGGCCCAGAGGTAGGAAGGGACCGGGCAGGCCCCGCGGGGCAGCAGGGAGAGCAGAGTGACTCCTGAGTGATCCCACGGTGTCAGGGCTAGGGCCGGCTGGGGAGGACAGGCGCTCTTGGGGCCGGCTCTGCCCCCAGCCTGGCGGGGAGGGGAGGGGCGCCTTCTCCAAGAGCTCCCACTCTAGTGGGGGCATAAAACCCAACACCCAGAACCATCGGGGAAAGGTGGGCAGAGGCCCACGTTCTCGACCTGACTCACTGTGGTGGGGTAACCCCTGCTGTGCCTCAGTTTCCCCTCCTGTAAAACGGGGCTACTCCTGGTTTTGTTGTAGGATTGTAGTCAGTATTGAACGGGATGGTCCACGTGATCCCGTCTGCCACGGAGCCCGGAGCCTTCCGAGCCCTTGGGAGTGTGGCTGTGAATTTCGCTGTCCTTGGGGAAGAGGCTCCGGGCTTCCCAGTTCCACGGGAGTCAGTGAGAACCAAGCACAGAAATTGTTTCCATTTCAGCTTTTTCTTCCGTACCATTTCCTGACCCAAGATGCCTGCTCTGGTCTGTCTGCGCTGGGAACTCATGTAAAGAGAGGGTCCGGTTTGCCTGAGGCCCAGCCTTATTTCACTTTGATAACGTACTATTTGGTGGTGCCCCAGGTGGCACACGTTAACGCGAGAGTTCGCTGCTGAGACAAGGTTCGCGGAAGCAGCTCTGGGGTCGCCCCGGAGAGAGTCCCCCACATCGTCCGTGGCTTGCGCACCCTTGCGGGAAGAGACTTCTCTGGGCACATGAGTTTGGGAGCACCTGGTTAAACAGAGCCAAATCGGGTGCTCTGTGCAGGACTTCTCAGGGCCTTTATTGCCCCAGTTTGCATCGTAGAAGAAAGAGGCATTTCCCAAACATAGGTGCTTGGGAACCTTGTTCCTGTGGCACGCTCGTGTAGGGGTTCCCCAGACCCCACTTTGGGATGGTCCTGTGATAGAGCGTGCTGCCTTTGGATGGCAGCCCCGTGGGGGGAAGGGTGGCCCCGGGGCCCGGACGCAGCCGCGTGACCCTGCGCCCTCCTCCCCCCAGGCTGGAACGAGCTGCTCATCGCCTCCTTCTCCCACCGGTCCATCGCCGTGAAGGACGGGATCCTCCTGGCCACCGGGCTGCACGTCCACCGGAACAGCGCCCACAGCGCCGGGGTGGGCGCTATCTTTGACAGGTGGGGCCCCCGGCCCACATTCCCGTCCCGCTTAGCGTGGGTTCCGTTCACGCGGGTTTCAGATGGGGAAACGGAAGTGTAGGCACGAAGGTTCACGTCTCCCTAAGTCTGTCAGCGAGGGGCACCCAGCAGCCGCAGCCTAACGTTTTGATGCATTTCCTCCCGCCTCTCTTTATTTTATTTTATTAAAAAAATTTTTTCTAACGTTTTTCATTTTTGAGAGAGAGAGAGAGAGAGGGAGAGAGAGGGAGAACGAGCAGGGGAGGGGCAGAGAGGGAGGGAGACACAGAATCCGAAGCAGCCTCCGGGCTCCGAGCTGTCAGCGCAGAGCCTGACGCGGGGCTCGAACCCACGAACCGTGAGATCATGACCCGAGCCGAAGTCGGAAGCTTAACCGACGGAGCCCCCCGGGGGTCCCCTCCTGGCTCTCTTTAAACTCCTGTGCTGCGGAAGGAGCACTGCACTTTCTGAAAAGGAGGAGTCACCGTCTTACAGCAGCTGCTGTGTTTTTAATACGTCGAAGCCTGAGAGCGCCCTGCCGTGTCGGCCGCTGCTCCTTCACCTCCCCGCACCCCTGCGCTCCGTAGCATACACGCAGGGAGGCAGCGCTGGCAGGGGTGGGGGAGCCCCACGCCTCCAGTCTCGCTCCACACACACAGCTCCCTTGTGCTCCACCCGGCAGGGAGGACAGGAGCTGCCCGTCCCCGGCTGCAGGCACCTGGGTGTCTGGTTGAGCCAGCTGCAGAGGAAGGGCTGGGAGAGGCGTCGTAGGGTCTCCCTGGGGCGGGGGACGCAGCACGGGAGCAGTGAGGGAAGGTGGTGGCAGGGCTCCCAGGGAGCCCGAGTATGGGAGCCCTGAAGTCAGAGGTGAGCGGGGCCCCCCGGCCGTCCCCCACGGGAGAATAAACGCAGGAACCACGCTGCCCTGTAGGGCAGTTCTGGTAGAACCAAGAAGTCGGCCCTCGAGCTCCCCGGGATGTGTCAAGTGCAAACAGGGGCTGGGGCCACGTACCCTGGCAAGTGCTGGTTTAAGCAGCATATAGGTGTGTCTTTGCTGCAGGACTTCTCAGGGCCTTTAACAGGCTGACGTACAAGGTGCCAGCAAAGGCAGCTGCGGGGTGCAACCATTGTCCACAGAGGCCTTCTTTAGAGGGGATCGCCTGCTGGGATCTGCTTTGCTTTAGGAATGCAGCCCCAACCGTGCACCCAGCCGCCAGTTCTGTGTCACAGCTGCTAGAGAGGTGACAGCGACAGAGGCGTGGGGCTGTACCCCGAGTGGGCCCAGAGCGGCATCAGAAGGAATCCGCTCCTTGCCCTTCGAGCGAATGGAACGGGTGACCCCTGCCTCGGGGCCCCGCTGGCCGCAGCAGAGGTGGTGGGGCGTGTAAGCGCCTGTCCCCTCCCGCTCTGTCCCCAAGGCTCCCTGGGATCTTCCCCTCTCCAGCCCGCAGACCCTTGGGGGCTCCCCGGCTCCTCAGGGCCATCATCCAGGTTCTTCCCAGGCCACCGTCCTTGGTCCCCTGTGGCCCAGCCTCGCCAGACACTTGCCACTTCTTGGACACGGCCGTCGAGTTCTGGGGGCCAGTGAGCAGGCCGACGAGGTCGGGGAGCGCAGGCAGCCCGGGGACCCAGGAGCCCGCTGCCCGCAGGGGCTGGGCCAGCTGAGGTTGGGTCGGGGCTCGCCCTGTGACAGGTGGCGTGGCTTGGTCTGGAAGTGAAGCCCCCTCGGGCGCCTGGGAGGGAGCAAGGGGGGGGCCACGTCCTGGGGACCCACAGGAGCGGTGTGGGTGCCGTGCGCCACGGCCCTGCTTCGAGCCGTGGGGAGCCGTGGCGGCGGACTCTTCCCACCGTGTCCGGGTCCCTGGCTCCCCTCGGTGCCGCTGTCACAGGTCCCTTCCTGGCAAATGCCACCTGCCGACCGTCCTGAGAAAGGAAAGGGAGCCGCCCGTCTCCGGGTGGGACCACACGCGGGGGCGCGGGGGACGTCAGGCCCCGGCCGGGCGGCTCCCGGGTGTGGCCCGGCCGTTCTCGGCTGTGCCCGGCGTCCACGCCGCTTCCCGAGCGAGTCCTCTGGGGAAGCCGCGGGGGTCCCCGGCGAGGCCACGGCCTGACTGGGACCGCGGTGCTGCGTCCTCCGCAGGGTGCTGACGGAGCTCGTGTCCAAGATGCGGGACATGCAGATGGACAAGACGGAGCTGGGCTGCCTGCGCGCCATCGTCCTCTTCAACCCCGGTACGGCCCCCCTGGCTCGCCCCGGGCGCTCGCGGCCCATTGCTCGTGGCCTCCTCGCTGGCGGAGCGGCCACGCCGCCTTCTTCTCGTGGCTCTCGTGAGCGTGAGAACGTGGCGGCCTCCGCGGGCAGTGGGGCTCAGTGACTCGCGCTCCTCCTTCGCGGTGCGGCGTGGCCTGTGGCCGAGCCCTCTGAGCCCCGCGTCCGCGGTGTGGCACCACCGGCCGCCAGAACCCCGGTCACTGGAAGCGGCAGCGTCTTCGTGGACTTCTAGTAGGGAAGGTCTGGAGCCCGGACGGTCTGCCAGGGGCGGGTGGGGACGCAGGGGGGCAGGCTCGGGGCCGCCGCGGGCTTCTAGGGAGAGGTGGGCGAGCTGGCCGGGCCGTGGTGAAGACGGGGACGGGGGTGGGGGGGGTTAGCGGGCCCCCCTGCCTTCCTGCCTGGCGGCCGCTCCAGTGCTGAGGGATCCGCCTGTGGATCCGTGAACGTCTCCTTTAGGGGAGACCCCGTTTCTGTGGGGCATCTTGTCCCCCAGATTTATGCTCTAAGCCTGTGATCCTGCCAGCATGGGAGGCCGGGCCACACATCTCGGCCCCGCCCGGGTGGGGTCCCCGTTCAAGTTGTGCGTGGCCCGGCCGCTGGTGCCCCTTCGCTGCCCGAGTCCTGGGTGTGGGGCTGCTGGGGACAGGAAGGAGATGGCTGGAGCTGGGGCCTCCTCAGGGCCTGGGGGCGCTGAGCTAAGGAGAAGCCTGGCGCGTCCCCGAGAGGCCCAGGACCCCAGGCCTCCTGCGGCATTCAAGCCGTGGACCTCAGCGCACCTGCTGGGATGTCAGGCTGCCAGGGCAGTGCTGCTGTGAGCGCCCCCCGACCCGGGGCCCAAGGCGACCCGACGGCAGGCCCGTCCCGTGGCTGAGCCGCTGTGGGGCCGCGGCGGCTTCAGACGGCAGCAAGCGGGCAGTGGTGGGCTCCAGCCTCCGGCCCCCAAGCCATCAGGTTGGACCACACTTGGCTGGGACCAGACCCAGGGCCTCGTGAACCCTAGTGCGATACCACCAAGTGCTGGCTGCTGCGGGGAGAGGTGGGCTCGTCTGACGTTGGCTTGTGGGGCCTTGGGAAGCCCCGGGAGACAAGGAGGCAGAGAGGACGCTGGACGGAGCTGCCTGGCCCGGTGGGCTCTGACTGGTTCCGGAAGCCCCACGACGCTCACCCAGCCGAGCCCCGGCACACCCTGTGCGCCTCGGATCCCACCGGCGGGCCCTGGAGGCTTTGGTGGCTGTGGTCCCGGGCATCGCCGTCCACGGGCAGAGCCCCTTCCGGACCGGGCTCCCGCCCTCAGGGTCCCAGGACTCGGGGGGGGGGGGCTGTTTCTGGGGTGTTGCTGGGGTGAAGGTTCGGAGCTTTCATCCACCTCAAAGGAACGGAGTCCCAAGTGCAGCAAGGGTGGGACATTAGCCTGGTTGCCACGGTAACCGGGGGGGGGGGGGGACGGCGGTCCCCTTGCGTTTGAGCCCCAATGGGGAAGCTGTGTCGCGAAGTCCAGGGATGGGCCCGAGGTCCCGTGGCCAGCGAGTGGCAAGTCGGGACCCAGAGCCCGCCCGCAGCTGCCGGCTTCGTCCGAGCGGGGAGCTCGCCTGAGTGCCCGGGTGTCCCGTGCAGCCTCCTGGGCGAAGGCCTCTGACCCGCAGCCCCTTCCCCTGCAGACTCCAAGGGGCTCTCGAACCCAGCGGAGGTGGAGGCCCTGCGGGAGAAGGTCTACGCGTCCCTGGAGGCATACTGCAAACACAAGTACCCTGAGCAGCCGGGAAGGTGAGCCCGCGGCCCCAGCCCCCTGCCCCGGCCCCCTGCCCCGGGGGCCCTCGGGGCCTCACCCCAGACCCCCCGGCCCCAGGCCGGACTGCCACCGGCTCTCCCGCACGGCTGTGGGAATTAGAAGGCGGCACCGCCTCCGTCAGGGAAGGTGTGCGGAGGGTGGGGACCCCGCGGATGCGCTGTCACACCCCTGCAACTCACCGGAAACGGTCCGCACGCGGCGGGTGCTGGTCTCCGTGGGGTATGAAAACGAAGCCAGTGGTCTCCTCCGCCCCGGAAGGGAACCCCTAGAGGCGGGGCCTTTGCGTGCTAGCCCCCAGCAGGGACGGAGGCCAGCACAGAGCGGGTGCCTCATAAACGTGTTCAGAGTTTGCCTCCCACCTGACGGGGGGCACCGGAAGGGCTGGGCCTCATTTCTGGGTCCACAGTGCCAGACGCACAGGAGGTGGCTTGCTGCTGCTGTGCCTGTCGTCCTACTCTAGCCCCTCCCTCCGAAAGGGCCTCTCCTGGCAGGGTGTGTGCCCCCCGGCCCCGGACACCAGACCTCCCTCTCCGCCGCCCGCCCCGCGGTGCCCGCTGGCTCGCGCACCCGACTGTGCCCCGCTCCCTCCCAGCCTCATCTGGTTTGGTTTAAACTGAAACTTCCCGGGGAGGATGGAGGGCAGGCCTGCTTGTTTTTCCTGGCTGCACGCCGCAGCCCATCTCGCCAGCTCAGCAGAAAACCGCTTTCTCTGGCCCCGGTCCAGCCTCTCTGCTGCGTTTTTGCCTTTAAAACGTGGGTTGCATGGCAGCCAACCCCAGGGCTTTCTCCCCTGAAATACAGACGCTGTGAATAGTTAACGAGGCCCCGCAGCCTCTCGAGGGTCCGTGTGGTTGCTGGGGGGGGGCAGCTGTGGACATCCCCGGAGGGGACAGGGCACTATCCTTGGTGGCAGAGCAGCTAAGCCTGGTGACCCTCCTCCAAGAGCCCCAGCCTTCCCCCTTCCCTCCCCCAGTCAGTCTGCCCCTCCCCACCCCCAGGGGCCGGGCAGGGCCTGGGGATCATGCCTCTGGCCCAGCTCCAATAGAGCTATTTCTGGGGAAGGGGTGGGCGTTGGCATGGGGCACCCGGGATGCCAGCGCTTTATGGGGTGAGGCTTGCTCGAGCACAGACCTGCTGCCCGGCCCACGAACGGCCCCACCTTAGTCTCCCCGCTGTGGCCAGAGGCACTGCTGATACTCAGATCCGTTTTTGTAGCTCTCTCCCCGACTTAAAATCCTGCTGTGGCTCCCTATTGCCCTTGGAGAGAACCCACACATTTTAGCTTTCCCGTAATGCCCGACTCAGCCTGCACCAGCCCAGCCACTGCCTGGCCCTGACTCTTCATCCCAGGTCTCTCTTCCCTGGATCTTCCTTTGGGGTCTTGTGTCCACCCCGCCTGTTCCCGCCCCCAGGCCCTGGCCGGCTGAGCGGCCCCACCTCCCCCTCGGGCTCAGCACCGGTGGGCGGTGGGCACAGGACCCACCTGGGTCCTGTCCCCAGGCGCCCAGCAGGCGGCCACCGCTTCCTCTTCCACGGGCCCTCCCACAGGTTCGCCAAGCTGCTGCTGCGCCTTCCTGCTCTGCGCTCCATCGGCCTCAAGTGCCTGGAACACCTTTTCTTCTTCAAACTCATCGGGGACACGCCCATCGACACCTTCCTCATGGAGATGCTGGAAGCTCCACACCAAATGACTTAGGCCCGCGGCCCGTCCTTCGCGCCCGCCCGCCCCCCCCACCCCCGGCCTGGCCACCCCGCCTGGCCGCCAGCTGCTCGTCCCGGCCGAGGCCCGTCCCCGCCCCTTCTCCGCCTGGCCTGTTCGACGTGGGGGCGCAGCCTGCTAAGCCTAAGAGTTGCCGACGCCTCCTTACGTTCAGGGCAGCGCGGCTCATCTGGCCGCCGGCCTGCCCTGGAGCTGTAGCAGCCGCTGGTGTTCGGAACATCCCCGCCACCCTCCTGTGTCTGCAGTGACCCCTTCGCCACCCGTCAGGGGCCCCCCCAGCCAGCGCGCCCCGCCCGGCGTCAGTGGTGGGCTGCCAACGACCCCACCTGCACCGCCCCCCGCCCCGGGGCACTTGAGAGGGGCTCCGGGGCCCCGGGCTCCCCTTCCCTCGCAGGGACGGGCCAGCAGCCCCTTCCCAAAGATGGCTTGCAACTTGGCCCCCGAGCCGACCGGAACGGGAACTGACCTCCGTGCAGGGTTCTGGGGCCACCTCGAGGCTGCCGGGACCGGGGTCGCCCACCTTCCCACCTCGGTTTTCTCTCTGCATCACCGTGGTTTCAGCTTCTTCGCTCGCACAGCCCCGTCCGACCCAGGGTAGCCAGACCCGGTGCGTGGCCCGTCCTCCGTTCTGCCTTCTGTTTCGGCCTGTGAGGAGGGGCGGGCTCGCGCCCGGTTCCTGGAGGGCGAGCCCGCTTCCCGGCCTTCCTAGAAGTCCCGGCCACGCTGCTGTGACTCAGCTGACCTCGCGGGCAGAGACGGCCTCCGGGGAGGCCCGCAGCGGTGGGAGGAGGGGAGGCCCGCAGGGGTGGGGGGGCATGGAGAGCCAGAGGCCCGGCAGGACGGTGGGGCCGCTTCCTGGAGCTGCTGGGAGAGCGGCCCCCTTGGCTGGCTGGCTGTTGCGTGTAGGAGCCTCTCGGAATCGGGGACGTCGCGTGCCAGCGTCCTCGGGCCTGTGGCTAGATGCCCCTCGGGGACAGCCGGCCCGGCTGCTGTCTTGTCTGGGCAACGGCCTTACGCGGGGCTCCATCGGACATCTGCTGCGGCTGATGGCTCCCCAGTCCAGCCCAGCGCCTGCTTCCGTAGCCTCTCTGCCGACCCGGGCAGGGGTGCTGCCTCCTGGGCGGGGGGGGGGGGGGGGGCACGCTCCGAGCTTCGGGGGTGCAGGGGCTCTCTCAGGTTGAACCGGCTTCTTTTGCACTGTAATGCCCTCCCTTTGGTCTGAGTACTTTCCATTCTCACGCCTCATACTCCACGAACCCAGCGTTTGTCACTGGTGGGGGCCTGAGCAGGGATGGGGGGGTGAGGGGATGCAGACGGCTCCTGCCCTCTCGGCCCTTGAGGGGATGGCCTGTACCCTGGGTGGGGGGTCCTGAGGCAGGATGCGGAGAGGCAGGCCTGCTGGCCCTCAGGCCTCCGTGGGGAAAGTAGCTGTGGCTCTTCTCCTTCCAGAGTCCCCGGCCAAGCTGGAAAGTGAGGCTCCAGGCAGAGGCCCTGAGGTGGCACAAAACCCTCCTTTCTCCACCGTCCACCCCATCACGTGGGGAGGTGTCCCCTGCTGGGCGGGCGGCAGAGGCGGGGTGTGCTGGGGCCTGCCCAGCTCCCAGACGCTCCCCCAAATCTCAGCAGCCTTTGGGGGCTCCGTTGTGACCAGCAGCGACGCAGGGACTCTTGGGGACTCCCTCGCGGGGTCCCCGGTCGTGGAAATAAGTGGTAGACTGCCCCTCGCCCAGCATCCCTGGTGCCCCCGGTCCTCCCCATCCCGCCCCCTCGGGCACGCGGGAACGTCATCGTTCCGGGCCCCGGGGGCCCCGGCTGTTAGTCCGTAAAGCACTGAGGCCCCCGGGCTCCCGCTGCCTCGACAGCCAGAAACCCCCAGCCCCTCTGCGCCCCGCCCCCCCCCCCCCCCAGCCCGCAGGCACAGCGTCCCAGACCCTTGGGCTGCCCTTCTCTTCCATCTGTCTGCTGTCCTTGTCATCCATCCAGTGCTGTTTGAGAAGGTGGTAGATGGGGCGACGGCCCGTCGCTCAGTAGAGAGGTAGGATTTTTATGTGACCAGACCTTTAATAGTATTACCAATCTGGTTCCATTAAGGTGATTTTTTTTTGTAATTATTATTATTATTATTATTATTATTATTTTGGTGGGACAATCTTTAATTTTCTAAAGATAGCACTAACATCAGCTCGTTAGCCACCTCTTGCCCGTCCCGCCTCGGCCGGGCTGGACGCCGCCCGGGCCCCGGCCTGCAGGTGCCTCCGCGCACTTGCCCCACTTTGACATGCAGACGGGGTTCCCACGGCAGAGGAGCCCAGATGACCGCGTCCCGCGTCTGCAAGGTGTCCGCAAAGCCGGGCTCTGGCTTGCCCCCCCCCCCCCCACAACCCCCGTCAAGTGTCTCCTTGGAAGCCAGCCTGCCCTTGTCACCTGGAAACACACGGTCTCTGGGGGAAGATGGCCCCACGCCCTCGGCTTTCCAAGTCTCGGCGTTCCTAGAGGATTCGGGCCGGCGGCAAGCACGGGGAGCCACGGCAGGGCTCCCTCCTCTGCGGGGGTCCCTAGGAGGGCCCGGCCGGACGTGCAGCCAGTGGGTAATCAGCTGATGTTGTCCCCATCACGGAATTCGGGCGCGTGGCCTGGTCCCTGCCCTCGCAGGGGTGTGGTGTAAAATGTCCGTGCTGTACAGAGAGAAACTGCGTGGAGCCACACGCCGTCGACCCGCGGCACACGCGTAGCAGTTACCAGCGTTTTGTTTTCATTTTTAATCCAGACTTTCCCCCTCCTCCCGTGTTCCTGTACGTTTGCTTCACGTAAGCAAGTAATAAGGACCCCTCCTCTGGTGAAATCCGGGTTCGAATGAATATGTCAAGGCAAGGAGTGCATCTATTTTAAGATGCTTTGGAGCAAGCAGCTTTATCAGTCCCCAATCCTTAGCCATGCCTTAGCTGGGACGCGTAGCTAACGCTTTAGAGAGGTTGACAAGTACATACAGAGATAAAACGTCTAAAGCATCGGGAAAGGTTAAAAAAAAAAAAAATCTATTTTTGTACAAATGTAATTTTATCCCTCATGTATACTTGGATGATGGGGGGGTGGGACCTGTTTTGTTTCTGCTTCTGGACACGGAGGCGACAGCTTCCCCCGCGAAGCCTGGGGCGCGGCGCACGGGCTTTGTACGAACCTCTGCGCGCAGACGTCCCCCTCGGGCGGGGGTGGGCCCGAGACGTCCAAGGGTTTTCTTCCCCTTCCGAGAGGTCTTTAAAGCCTTGCGCTGTCCCGCCCCCGTTGCCAGCCGGCCTTCCCGAGACTCTGTTTGGCTGTGAACTTCCTTCCCTGCGTGATCGTTCTCTGAACACCGCACCGCAGGTGCCGGGCACGGACGAACAACGGTGTCAGAACGTGGAAAGAAACACAGAAAAACTGAGAGGAGAAACAAAATATGAGCGTTTAAAAATACATCCCCATTCGGTTCTCGTTTGTTCTGGGGGCGGGGAGGGGGGGCGGGGAGGCCTCCCGCTTTGGGTCTGGAAGTCGGCCGCACGAGCGGGGCCTCCGGCTGCTGCGGTGGGGGGGGGCCTTCCTGGGTCTGCTCGGCTCCGGATCCCCCGGGGCTGGGCCAGAGGTCCGAGAGGGCCCCCCCCCCCCCACATCCGTGGGCACCAGGCAAGCGGCCTCCTGCCTTGCCCCAGGCTGCCCGAGCCCGAACGGGGGGAGCGGTCCACACACAGGCCACAAGACGAAGGAGGTCACCTCGCCGCCCCGTTAATAACGAGGTGATGACACCCCGTCTGCTGCGTCCCGTGTGATAAATGCTCTTCGCGTCCACGCTGCCTGCGGGCCGGGCCGGGCCGCGGTTTGGAGGTGGTGCCTGTGCCCTCCCGTGTGCCCTCTGTCTAGCGGGCACCTTCCCAGGGAGGCTCTGCGAGCCCTGAGGGCGGGGTCCTGCTCTGTGGCACCAGACAGCTGGCCCGAGGGTGAAGGCGGCTCCCGGCCGGAACGCGTGCAGCCGACAACAGGCCGGGGGCTCCCCTTTCGTTACCCCCCCCCCGAATGTGCTCACACACACACGTGCACACAAACGACACGCGAGCACACAACGTGCGTGTGTTCACCCACGTGTGCACGTGCACAACTGGCCCCCCCACGCGACACGTACCCGCAAGACACGCGTGTGCACGCACACGTACGTTCCCACAGTGCACACAGGACACGCACACACCCGCACACGGGTGCAAGGACCTCAGTAGCCCCAGGACGTGCGAGGCGGTAGCAGTGGGAGCGGCTCACCCGCCTTCTCCCTCCCGGGGCTTACTGACGAGGCGGCCGCACCGCCACCTCGAGTCGCTCCCCAGGCCCCAGGGCTGGGTCGGGGGCACCCGTGGGACTATAGCAAGTGACGACGTGGTCTGATGTCAGTTTAAGACGCCTGTCAGGCCTGCTGCTCCCTCCGTGTACCCTCCCCTGGGTCAAGGCCTTGGTCTTGCCCGCAGGAGCTCAGCCAGGACAAGCTCAGCCTGGAAGGGGGCGGGCATGGGGAGCCCCACCTCTCCCCGCAGCACAGCCACCCCACTCTGGGCCTCGCCGGGACTGGCCCACGCTCTGTTCCTGTCAAAAGCACGTATATGCCAGCCACGGGGGGCCGCTTCCTTGGTCCGGAGGGAGGGTCAGTCCTGGGAGGGCCTGGAGAATTGGGAGGGTTCCTCCCTGCTGACGGACCCCTTGTCCTGCCTTCCACGCGACCAAACCCACTGTTGAGCGGCGGTCATGTACCCCGAGCAGGTGCCAGCCCGGCTCTGGACGAGGCCCTCGGGAGTGGTCCTGTGGGCAGGGCTCCTGTGGGCTGGGAGGGCCCCAGGTGTAAATGTCCCCGTCCGAGATCGGCCCGGACAGCTGCAGAGCCAGGAGGGGCCTCGAGGGTCCTTTGCGGGAGACCAGGAAAGCAGTATTCCCCAGGCCCTGCGCTGGTGCTCGGAGGGCAGACCTGTGTCTTCCTAATGAGCCGGGGCGGGGGGGGGGGGGGGGGGGGGAGGGCGGGGCGGGGGGGCTCCAGGCGGGGGCCGAGCTGCTTGGCCCTCTCTGTCAGACTGAGTCAGTCCCGGGTGGCCGGGGGCCTGAGCTGACCTCTGTGGGGGCCACCCTGCCCCAACCCAGGGTCCTCCCAAGGGTTCTCCAGGACGCAGGCTCTGGGGAGCACACCCGGGACAGCGTGCTTACCGCCCCCCCCCCCCCATCCCGGTGAGGGAGCACAGAGGAGTCAGGCTGAAGGATGGGGCCAGGAGGCAAGTGAGTCCAGGTGGGCAAGGTTCTGACGCCAACTTCCTGCGGTGAGCAGGGGCCCTGGTGACCCCCCGGAGCGGGAGCACCGCTGTGCGCTATTGAGTTTCCAGCAGTCTAGCAGAGGCCCCGGGCTCCGCATGGGCCCACACAGCACGGCCACCTGGCCTCGGGCCTCCCCGCTGCCTCCAGCTGCCTCAGTGACACCTGCCTGGGGCCGTCACCTGGACCAGAGATGCTGGGCTTGATAGGTTTGCCACCAGCAGGATCGGCCCAGCAGGGCTTGGGGTTGGTAACGGGAGAGGGGAGTGTGGGGCAGGGGGATTTGGAGGGACGGTGCTGAGCACTCACTCTCTAGTGACAGGAAGGGGCTGGCCCTGCCATCAGGAAGCAAGCAGGCAGTGTGATGGGAGGATGGGAAATGGGGGGGGGGGCGGGGGGGCGGCTGAAGGGGAGAGACCCTGCCTAGGACACACATGACAGGAGCCGGTGCCATCGCTGGGCATGAGGACGGCAGCATCCAGTGACAGGAACCCCGTGGAGCTGGTCAGGGAAGTTGTGGGGACCTCAGGCAGCAAGGGGCTGGAGCTCGGGAGGGGAGACCATGTAAAGATCTCAGTCCCCAGCCCTTAGTGCCCAAACGGTCCCATCGGTCCCTAAACTCAAGGGCTGCTGGGGACCTTGTGTTCTGGGAGTGTCGGAACGCCATCGCATCGTTTCCAGCCGCCCTCCAGCCGCCGGGCCCAGGGCACCCAGGTCAGCCTCCCTGACGCATGCAGAGCCCCTGGGGAGTCCTCTGGGGGTGGGGGGAGCCCGGTCGGGAAGCCAGACCCCAACCCCTGGCGCCCGGGTGCCCGAGGCACAGAGCGGCACTGCCCTCTGCTGGAGGCGCCGGGGCAGAGCTCACCCTGCCTCCTCTGCTCCCTTCTTGTCCCATCCGTCCCTCAGCAGGCGCCCCTGCAGCCCCTACCCGCAGCGGCTCCTAATTCTCTGTGCATCAGCGTCCCCAGGAGCCCATAAATGTGACGGTCTGGGGTCGAGCCGGCGCATGTGCCTTGTGGACGCGCCCAGCGGGGGCCCAGGCAGCCCAGCCACTGTGCTCCGCCTGGACCTCGGTTCCCCGCCCCCCCCACGATGAAGGCAAAAGGCCTCACACCCCAGAACTGTGATGTGGGTGTACGAGACCTTGGTCATCCAGGTCAGATGCTCTGAAGTTGCCACTATGCTGTTTTATTTTGCTGTGAAGAGACTCCAACACGGGGCGAGGACCTGGACAGGGGTTGGGGCTGGAGCCTTTAGAGAGAGAGAGAGAGAGCCCCCGGGGGTCCACCTCTGGAGAAGGCCAGGGCTGTGGGCCCAGGTTCTGGGGCCTGGGGCCCAGGAGGTGGCTTTGGAGAGGGGGACCCAGAAGGTGGGGCATCATTGTGCCCTTGAAGGTGAAAATCCAAGGGCAGGTTGGAGCTGCCTGCGTGCGGGGGGTGGGGGGTGGCGGTGGGAATCTGGAGGGTGGGGACTTCATTCATTCATTCATTCATTCATTCACTGGACGACACGCCCCACCCCTTGGACTCCGCAGTGCAACCCGGGCACAGCTGTTCTTGACCCTCAGCCTCAGGCCCTGTCTTGACACCTGGTGACCCTGACCCAAGCTGGCAGGGCTGGCTGTGGGGTCTGTGACCAACGCCTATGAAGCAGAGCGCGCTGCACACGCCGGGGCTGAGAACCCGCTCCCACTGGGGGACTGGCATGGGGACCGGCGTGGGGACCGGTGTCGGCCGCGGTGTTTACGGGCACGGGTTGCTTGGGAGCTTCCGGGCCAGTCTGGCCCGCTGCCCAGAGAGGATCATGGGGCAGGGGCCGGAATGGACCAGATGGCCCCTTCCTTGGCCACCTGCCCTTCAGGGGTGTCCCGGTGCAGCAGGGCTGGGGGGCAGCTTCGACGGCCTCCCCGGCGGTGGGGACGACAGGCCTCTGGTGCAGACGGGAGAGGGCCCGGCTTCCCCTGCCCTGCCCACACCAGCAGCTGCCACGGTGGCCAGGGCCATCCCGGGAGGCTGGAGGGTCAGGAAGCCGTGCCCCCGGGTCCAACCCCAGCTGGAGATCTGGGGGTGCAACGCTTACCTCCCGGGCCTCAGTCTTCCGTCTGCGGCCGGGTGAACGCGGTCGAGAGTGTGCTCCGCGAAGGCTCCGAGTTGAGGGTCACCTCGGAGGGAAGGAGACAAATCAGGGTCGCACAGGGCAGTGCAGCCTGGACCGCGGCCTCCAGGCAGCGCCCGGGAGAAGAGCAGGCCGGCCGACGCCTGCGGACCTCCCCTCGCCAGATGCTCTAGCTCCCCGAGGCCAGGTGGGAGCTTCGAAGGTGGAGAGACTTCGGCACGTCGTCTCCCTCAGAGGAGGCCGCGAGGCGGGGCGGTGGGTTCCCCCAGAGCGAGATGTCGCCCAGCGGTCACACGGCTGGCCGTTCACACAACGGCCCTGACGACACGCCCACCCAAGCCCGCGCACGACTGCTCAGGGCAGCTCTGGTCACCATCGGCCTGCACGGGAAGCAGCCCAGACCCCCCACCTCCCCACCCCAGTTAGGTGATGGACACGAAGCACACTTAGCGAGAACGAGAAATGAGCTGTCAGGCCGCAGGGGGACCTGGGCGCATGACCCACGCGTGCTGGCGGCCGGTGGAGGCCGGGGAGAGAGAGGGCGACGCACCGTGTGGCTCCATTCACCGGGCCTCCTGGAAAACGCAGAGCCACCGACGGGCGAGCAGACACTGGTTTCGGCAGGGGGAGGCTGGGCGGGTGGAGCGCAGGGGGCCCTTTGGGGCGGCGAGCCCCGAAACGGTGGGTACGTGGCGTCGTGCACCTGTCAAAACCCACAGCCCTCGGCCGCCCTAGCAGGGAGCCTTGCGGTGTGCAAACCGAGGGCCCCAGGCCGTCGGGAGAATGCGGGGCGGAGGCAGACGGGCACAGAGCAGGCTCCCGCATGTAGTGCCATGTGCACGGCCGCCTCACGGATGGCGGGGGGAGGCGGGGGGGGGGGCAGAGGTGGGGGTTTGCAAAGCTAAAGGCGGAGGGGGCGTGTGCGGGCGAGCTGGGGCCCACGAAGCCGTTCCCGGGATGTGCGGTGCCAGATCTGGCACTTGCCTTTAAGTGCGGGGGGCCCGGGCCTGTGTCTGTTGGAGTGGGGGTGACAGGCTGGCGGGGACAGAGGCTGCGGCCGCCACGCGGTGGGTCAGAGCTGGAGACGGGAGTGCGCGCTCCTGCTGGGAGGCACACGGGACCTCCCCGCGCTGTCAGCCGAGGGGACCAGAAGCCGCCGGCCTCTGACGGGGCCGATTCTAGGGCCGGGCGGGCGGGAGACGGACCGGACGAGCCCAGAGCATCTCGGGGCCAGAGAGCGAAAGGGGTCCGGTCAACCAGAACAGCGAAGGCCCGGGCGTGGGGCTCATCGGACGGACACGGGGCGTGACCCGCACGGCTCCGGGTGGCCCAGGCCGGCCGGAGGGAGGCCATGCTGGCGGAAGCCTCCAACTGTGACACAGACACCCGTGAGTCCGTCCGTGCTCACCTGAACACGTAACGGGGAGGCGGTCAAAGAGCCGTGACAAAAATGCCAGATAATTGGCGTAGATGCTTCGCGCCCGGGAGGTGGTGCCTGACCCCGCTCCCGAGCGCGGGCTGGGCCGAGGGACGGTGTCGAAGGGCAGAAGGGGGCTCCACAGTGCAGAAGCCGGGCAACGTGACCTCGGCCAGTGGCCAGAGCCACCGCCGGTGACAGCCACGGCGTGCGCCCCGAGACGATGTGGTGAGGACAGTGCCTCCTAAGCACCCACCTGGGGACCAGATCCCGCAGAGGGACACTCTACGGGACGCCCGGCCCGTCGTCCTCGGAACAAGGGAAGTCTGGGCAACTCTCCTTCCAGGGGGGTCCAAGGAGATGTGGCGGCTAAATGTCACGTGGGGTCTTGGGGACCCTGGGGGCAGGAAGAGGGCACTGGGTGAAAAACAAAGTCCCGACACACCAGTCCTGGCTCGTTTGTTAGGACAAATGTGCCCAGCAGTGTGACAGGACAGCGTGGAAAGGCCGCTGGGGGGCAGGGCGGGGGGGGGGGGGCGCTCAGCGTGGGTGGCCCCTGAGCCGTCTTCGTACCTCTCCGAAAATCTAATGCTGTTCGAAATTCAAAAAGTTTGTTTAGAAAATCGAAGCGGCATGTATACAAAAAAAAATGTCATCGACTCTTGTCTGAGCTCTTACTTACGGAAACCCACGCGTTTCCCTGTGAGATATTCCAGCTGTTGTAAGTGAAGGCTTGGCTTTTCCAGAAAGATTCCACAGCCCTTATTAGTATCTCATATTTAGAGGCGAGAGAGGGGGAGAGAAAAGGAAGGGGGAGGGAAGGAGGGAGGTGGGGGGAGGAAGGGAAGTGAAAGGAGGGGCGCCCAGGGTCCTGAGCACACTGGGGACCTCGGAAGCAGGGGCCACACCGCACACACGTTACGCTCTGTGGTTCAGCCCCCAGCCCTCCCGCAACACTGGCCCAGCCCTAGGCCCGCCGGACCCGGGGTGGAGGGGCCCCAGAGCCAGGAACCTGCAGGCAAGCCTTCCCGCCAGGCAGGCAGGGTTTCTGAGAGTTTCTCCCCGTCCGGGGTTGGGTGGCCACGGTCGTAGGAGGGGAGAGCGAGCAGGGCGTCGGTGCAGGGGGTGGGGAGTGGGGGGTGGGAGTGGAGGGCGGGACTTGCCTGGGCTGCAGGGTCCCCGGTGAGCCAAGTGGAGGCTGCCCACGGGGCGGAGGACCAAGACACGGGCGTTGCGGGAGGGCCGTGAGGTCTCAGAGGGCCCCAGGGTGGGGGGAGCAGGTCGGAGGGAGGGGCGTGGGAGTCTGCCAGTGAGGACAGCTGCAATGACCATTGGCTACAACAGCAAGTGGATTTTCATTAGGAAAACAAAAGCAATCCGCACACACACTCAAATAACGAGTTAGGAGGAAACGGACTGGATTGGGGGGCGGGCTGATTGCCGGTTCCGACCAATGGCAGGGCTGCCTGGAGCACTGTGCTGAGAAGGACTCTGAAGTCTTGTCTGGGGGCAGGAGACGGAGGCCTGACGGGGCTGGGTCTGCGGCGGCTTCAGGAGAGTGGAGGCAGGGCACCCGCCAGCCGGTCAGCGGGAACTGTCACTGTGCACCTGCTCGCCTGGGTCAGTTGGGGGCGAGGGGGCAAGTGGGCAGCCGGCTTAAGGGTCTGGAGCCAGCCCCCTTGGGCGGCCACCCCTGTGACTTTGGACAGGCCCTCTTAGGGCTCCAGGAATTCCAACGGTCCCGGACCCCCACCCCTAGCCCAGGAGTTACGGCCGCTTGTACAGCTGGGTTGCACATCTCCGGGTGGACAGTGGGTGGCGCCATCCAATTATTCCAAGCTGGAAGTCCCTCGATGTTGCAACTTTAGGGGATACATATGCTATGGAACTAGCGGGTTCAGTAAAGCCGATCTCTGCACGCACTGAACTCTGCGGATTACAGCGCTGAACGGAGCCAAGTTCAAAGAGACATTTCACGGGCTCTTTGTAGTCCCCGCAAGCCCCTTTCCTTGACTTGTGGGGCTGCACGTGGGCGTGATTCCGACAAAAAGTGACGTCCCTGGAGCACGGGGTGGGCGGGAACCTCGCCACACCTGGAGGTTTTCAGCCTTCTCCCCGAGAAGCCCCTGCCCCTCAGGACAGGTGTGACGCACCTGGAATGAGGTCAGGCCGCCCCGGGTGCCTGGGGACACTGCAGCACAGGCTGTCGGCACCCGCGACCGCCACCAGAGGGCAGCGTCGCCCCGCCGAGCGCGGCCCGCCGCCCGGCGGTGGACCCTGCTGATTGGCTAAGCCTGCCGTCTCCCTGGCAACCGTCTCCGGCCCGCCCTCTCCCCCAGTCCAGGCGCCCCGCGCTGCCTGCGGGGTGGTCCGGGGCCGCCGGCGCCCTGTCGCGGGCCTGGGGCCCGGGAGCTGCCCGACCCGGAGCCCCGAAACGTCGAGGGGCCCCATATCAGCATCTCTGGTTTCATTTTGGTTGAGGGGTCCTCTTGTCCTTAAATGCTTGCTTTTCCCACATCCTGTTCTGGAAACAGAGCGGAAAACAAGAGAGGGAGCTTTCCAAGCCAGACAGGAAGGCCCCGGGAACCCTGTGACCTGCCTCGCCTGCCCCCCCGCCCCCCCCCCCCCCCCGAGCCCCTGCATGCGCCTCCCAGCTGGTCATCTCACACCTGGAGGGCAGGGAGTGGGCGGGGAGGTTGCACCTGCTGGGGGGGGGGAGGGGAGGGATGCAGGACGAGGGGATCAAGGCCCCCAGGCCTGGGGGAGGTCCAGTGGGAGCCCCTCCGTGGCCAGACCTTGTCCGGTGTGACGTGATTATGAATTGTGACCACCCTGGACCCCAAGGTGATGCCCCCAGCCTGTCCCCAGAGCCTGCAGAAAGGCCCAGGAGGGCACCTTTCCAGTTCTGAGCAAGTCGTGTAAGAGAAGGGCAGTGAGGGACATACCAGCAGCCTCTGCAGGGCATCTAGTGGCCAATGGGGGGCCAGGGCCATCAGCCCCAGCCAAGCACTCTGAGGAATCAAGGGAAGACAACCTGGGGTACATAGTGGGAGCAGGCCTCAATGAGGAGCCAACCATGTGATGAGCCAGGGAAGGACCACCCAGCAGGGAACAGCAGGGGCGATGGCTCAGAGGCGGGAGTGTGTCAGGTGTTCAAGGAACTGCTCAGAGTAGAGACGGGGAGGAAGCAGCCCGTGCCTGGGGCCCAGGAGGAGGTTGGGAAAGAGGCTGGGCAGCATGAGGCCCGCACGGCTAAGCGTCAGCCAGACATCTGATGGCTCCAGAGGCCTCCTCCCAACCGCCTTTCAAGTGACTCTGCCCCCGGCCAACTGTCCATGACCCTCCTGCTTCCCTCTCCTTGGCCTCGCAGACTCTGAGAAAAAGGCCAGCGCCATGCCTTCCCCCCCATGTCCCCAGCCGGTCAGGGACATGCTAACCAACCTCTGAGGCTCCTTGCTCACGGGGGCTCCCCGTCTTCTCCTCGGGGTGCCCTGAGACCCCAGCCCAGGACCAGGCGCCCCGCACAGCTGAGCACGTGACATGTGGGTGGGCCGTAGCCCGGACGAGGGGGCTGCAGGACGACGGGACAGTCACGCTGGGGTGAGTCAGAGGCTCCGGGGCCCTCGGCCTGAGCACCCACCCACTCATTCACTCATTCATTCATTCATTCATTCAGCAAACATTGCCTGGAAATCTGAGCTGGTTCCACAGACAGCAATTAGCAGAGTCCCTGTGACACAAATGCCATGTGGGCCACATACGGGATGAAAAATGTGCCAGTAGTCACGTCAAGAAGCACGCGAATTTTAATAATTTTTCTTTTATTTAACCCGGCATGTGGAGTCAGTGTCATTTCAATATGCAAACAATGTAAGTTACTAATGAGCTATTTTGCATCTGGTCTGGGGGTACAAAGTCTTTGAGATTTGGTATATATTTACGCTCCCAGCCCATCTCCACTTGCACAAGTCACGTTCAAGCTCTCCAAAGCCGCATGTGGCTGGTGGCTGGCGTATCGGACCGTGAAAGTCCGGAACATTCTCACGGGGCTGCGTGCAGGCAGCAAATGTGGGCCGATGTGTGTCAGGAGGAGGTCCCGCTCAAGGTCCTGTGGGAGAACAGAGGAGAGCGCAACCCACGGAGGAGGGACTGGAAGGCTCCCCCTTCGAGCTGGGCACTGAAGGATGACTAGGCAGTTCTCTGAGTGAGCGCAAAGTTTTCGGCTTCCATTCCCTGTACCCCGGGTGGGGCTCATGACGGTCGAGGACAGTCTGGAGAAATCAAGGACCTTCAGTGACCGCCCCACCAGGTGCTCCTGAAGGAACCATTGGCTTAAGCCCTCTTGGTAGGGCTTATCTCTACCCCTGGGGCCGGTGCTGATGTTTTCCCATCTTCTCGTTACAGACGCTGAGGTCTGGGGGTTCAGCTACGCCAGGTGGGCCCCAAATCTTGAGCTCTATGGCCAGGCCGCATATTGCCTGGTCCCACTGCTGCTCACAGGGCCATTGTGCCTGTGTTTGTGAACCTTCCAGAACCTTTGCCTATGTGTTACCCGCGGGGATTCTCTAGACTTGTCTGTAAGCAGGCAGGGCCGGTAGGATTATCTGGTTCCTGCTTGTTTGGTCCTCTTTAGGCCTAACTAAAAGTCTCTCGCTGCCGCCGGGGCCCAGGCCAGCCCGCTTGGGTGCTACCTGCTTCGACAGCTCTCCCCAGGGACAAGCCTGGAGCGCCACCGTGTTCACAAAAGCCGTTAGATAGATACGGATCTTCCAAAATGTTTCCACAGAGAATCAGAAGATTAAATCTGCATCGGGGACGTCTCTGGACGGGTGCCCAGTGTGGGGGTGGCTAAGGGCCGTGACGGCTCTGCGTGACCAGAGGCAGGTCGCTTCTACTCTCTGGAGGTGGCGACTTGCCCTGCCATCAGAGGAGGCAGTTGTTCTGGGCCCCTCGCTCCCCCGAAGCTGCCTCCTCTGTTGGGGCTTCATCCGGAAGGGAGAAACGGAGCCCCTGCCCCTCCCTGCCCTGCCCCCTGCAGACATTTGCTGCACATTCCACGGCTGAAGTGGTCCCATCGCATTCTTCTTGGGGGGCCTGGGCGGGTGCGAGCCGAGGGGCCAAGTGGGCGCGTGGGAGGAGCGTGGGAGGAGCGTGGGCCTCCGTGTGAGATCGGGCGTGGATTGGGGCTCTGTGACATCCGCGTGGCCACTGCTCACCACCTACAAGGGGGAGGGAGCGGCAGGCGTCCTGCCCCCCACCCTCCACCCCGGGGGTGGGCGGGGGGGGCTCCAAGTCTGCCTGATGCTTTCCTTCCCCATTGTCCCCTACCTGGGCTCCTTCGGGCCCGGTGCCTCCCAACATGGTGCGTGGCGGGCTGTGTCACTGGGCAGGAAAGGGTTAACCGGGCAGCCGGGGTGTGCCCACAGCCGGCACTTTCCAAAGGTCTGGCTCCGGCCCAGCTCCTGGGAGGCGACCTCTGGGCCCTTCGGACGTCGTCCTGCCTTTGTTTGCCTGGGGCCTCGGCCCACGCCAGAGGCATCGACGGGGGCCCTCGGGCCACACGGTTTCAGCTCGACCTCGGGGGTGGGGGGTGGGGTGGGGGGGTGCGCAGAAGGCTCAGGTCGGCTGCGTCTACGTGGCCGCTGCCCAGTGACAACCTAGACACCTGAGCTCAGATGGTTTCCTGGCTTGGCTGCACCCCGCGTGTGTGGTCACACAGGGTCCTGGGCGAGCTGACCGCCGTCCATCGGCCGGAAGAGACTGTGACCGTGAGTGCAGCGGCTTGGCTGGGCTCTGTGAGCCCTAGTGAATCGCTGAACCTGAGCTTGGTCCTGGGGACGCCTGTGCCGCATCTCTGGTGGTTGGTCCTGGAGGCAGGGGAGTGGGGAAGGTGTCGGCCCCGTTTCCCTCACGGCCCCCAGAGGGCAGTCCTGTTCCAGGAACCCAGGGCGCCACACACGCTTGTGACATCTGGCTGAGGCTCCCCCGGGGGCCTTTGACCCCTCTCTCCTCCCGTCCGATCCCCAGCTCTGCCCACCCAGGACATCCACCTGCCAGCCCAGAGTCCCCGCGCAGAACACGTGTGCAAAGGCTCCGTGGGCTCGGGGGGACCTGTGCCAGCCCCATCCCAGATCTCAACCTCCTGGGTCACAGGGAAGCAGACAGGGTGGGGGGGACGCGAACAACTTTGGACGCAAAGACTTTGTGTCATCTCAGAAGCTGGAGTGCTTGGGGGCTGGGAGGGGCTTCCAAAGGCAGCATCTGGGTCTTTCCCCGCTGGCTCAAGGCTTTGATGGTGGCAACAGGGCCGGGCGGCCTGGCCCCGTCCCGCACCCCGCCAGGGGCCCTCATGTGCCAGTCCCCCCCCAGAGGCGCCTCAGGACCCCGACAGTGTGTCTGTCCCGCCTTCGGGCCTCTGCTCAACGTTGTCCCCCGGCCTCGACGTGGGCCTGCGGAAAAACCGGGCTCCCTTTGAGGCACAGGTGTCCCTTTGGCCGCGAGCCCTCCGGAACCTGCCCTCCCTGTTCGGCTCCACACCTGCCTCCAGGTGACTTGGTCCAGTTGAGGCGCTCCCTGGTGCCAGCCCTGGACAGAGGCTGCTTTTAATTAAGGCTCCCAGCACAACCCCCGTCCCGTGGAAACAGAGGCTCCGCGTGGAGACGTGGCTTCCCCGCGGCCGCTCAGCCTCGGCTGCGGGGCTGGGAGGCCCAGCAGGACGGTCTGAGCCCGAAGCCTGGTCCTGACGCCCTGCCCTGCTCTTTCCCGGGCCACGGCCTCCCCTCGGCCCACAGTGTGGCCAGGGCCCCGGCCTCCGGGGAGAGGGGCTGTCCTTAACGCCCCGGGGCCCCGGGACTGTGTCCTCCCGGGGTCCAGACCCGGGGCGTGGGGGCGGCAGAGGACCCGGGCCGGACTGGGGCCCGCCTCCTCCCTGGCCTGCGGACGTGGCCGGCCGCCCCCGCCCCGCCACGTCGCCCGGCCGGCAGGAAGCTGTTCACTCTTGCTCTCTTTTTTGTGAATTTTTGGAGGGTTGTTGTTGCAGGAAACATCTGGACGTGGTCCAAAGAACATAATGAAAAAAGGAGCGAGAGGGGGAGCGGGGGAGGAGGCAGGGGTTGGGGGAGGTTTGGAAAAACCATCTGATCTCACTTTGCAGAGGCAACTGCGATTATGCCCCTGCGGGTTTCACAGCCGCTTCAGATGCAGACCGTGCGGGTGACGTCAGGAGAAAACATGAGGCCCCAGATAGTTCGGTGACACACAGAACACGGAATGGGTCCCAGGCCGGCTCCTGGCTTTCGAATCAGGACAGTCGATGGGCCACGGGTCTTTTCCAGAGGCGAGGGAAGCAGGACAGAATTCCCTGCTGCGGACTTACTGGGGTGTCTGGCCGGGCGGCCCCGGCTGGGGGGGGGGGGGGCGGGGCACAGAGGAGAAGCGCTCCACGGGGCTCCTCCCCAAAGTTCAGTGTCTGTCGAGCCCGCCGCGAGCCCACCGACTCCAGGGGCACAAATCTGGGCCTGGCCCAGCCCACTCTGCTCTGCCCGCCAGCCGTGCCTTTGGCATCGCGGGCTCCCGGGTCTGGGGGGGTGGTGCCCTGGGGGTGCAGGGCTGGCTCAGCCCTCGGGGCTCCCCAGTTCAGAAAGCCCCCATTCCAGTGCTTTCCGGGGGTGCCCTGTGGTGTGGGGCTGAGTGCCGGTGACCCTCACGGCGTCCCCAGGTCCTGGCCACCTTTGCCCTGGAGTGGGAGTGAGGGTGACAGCTGACCTCTGTGCCCCCCTGCCCCCGGGTCGGGGCCTCTGCCTGTCCCAGCACCACTAGCCGGGGTCTCCAGACCCCACTCCAGAGCAGGGGTGCTGGAACGTGACAGGAGCTGCACAGGAAAGGATGTCAACCCCCTGTCCTCAAGATTTTAGGGCCTCCCCATGGATGCTGCCCGCCCCCACCCTGATGGAGCCCAGGCCCCCGACGGAGGGGACCACAGCCCGTCCCAGATAGCCCCGCTGTCTGCAAGGACTTCGCGGCCGGGACAGTGTGCATGGGGAGGGGGGGGGGGGTGGTGGCTAGCCTACTGCCGTCTCCACATTTCGTCAGAAATGTTTCTTGAAATAAAACCAGAGATGCCCAGTGACGTAGCAAGGACGAGCGGGTGTCCACCCGAAGGGACTCAGGTTCAACCGGACCAGCCGAACTGTGTCAGTCCTGAAAGCCAGGCCCTGCCCTGGGAGCCCACCCAGCAGGGCGTCCCCTGAGCACAGCCCCTGTGGGCCCTTAGGGCCCAAGTAGAAACCCCCCCCCCCTCTCCTCCCCCAGCCTCTCCTTCCACCGGACAGGTGGGACCCGGCTGAGGTCCCGGAGGACACGGGGTGTGCGGCCAGAGGGCTCCGGGCCTGCTTGGGGCTGTGGGGCTCAGCCTGGAGCGGGCCCCGAGATGGGAGGGGGTCGGAGCTTGGCTCAGGACACGGGGGTGGGGGGTGGGGGGGCGCGTCTGTCTGGGAAGCGATTCAGCGGTGGCTGCAGCAGAGCCTTGAGTCATGGGCTGGGGCCTCCTGGCCTCTGGGGGGGGTCTGAAGACATTTTTTCCATGGAAAGTAGCCGCTGGCTCTCTGCTCAGCAGGGAGCTCTCTGTCCCCCTCCCACCGCCGGTGGGGGCCTTGGCAGTGTGCTGCTGATTCTCTGTCGGACTTTCCACTGGCCTGGGGTGGGGTGGGAGCACCAGGCAGGGGTCAGACGGGGGGGTTCGGGACCTGGGTCAGCCTGCAGCGAGCGCCTGTCTTCTGAGTCTTTGCTTCACTTTCTGTTTGAGTCGCACTTTGGGGTCAGATGGGACGATGCACTGGGCCCGGCTGGGAGGGGACAGACCCGACTCCTTTGTCAGCTCTTCAAGGGGAAGATGGGGGTGGGGTGGGGGTGGGGAGCTGCAGGAGGTGGAGGGGGGGTGTTCGCCCCCCCCCCCAGACCTCCCCACCAGAGCCCAGGGGGAGACGCACCTACCTGCTCTGTGGGGTGCCCCCCTGCCCGTTCTGCCCGGGCCCCTTGGCCATAAGCCTGTTAGCAATCCCCCCTGCAGCCCCTTGAGGGCCTCGTCCCCACCCCGGGAAACACAGGCATCCCCAGGAGCCCCAGAACTTTCGGTGCTGGCGGGGGGAGGGGCAGAGGGTCCGCAGTGATGACCCATGGCTCAGTGTCACCTCAGAGCACCTGCTTGTGGCCGAGCTCGGGGGCCTCCCCTCCTCGTTCCTGTCGGTGGCATGGGCGGGAGGGGAGGCAGCCGCACGGCAGGTCTCTCACCTGGGTGGGTGGCCTCCTGGCTGGGTGTGGATACAGCCTAGGAAAGACCCAAAGTGGGTTGGTTATCGCAAGTGGTCTTGGCAACGTGGCCCTGGGGCTGCGACGGCAGAAGCTCTGTGACGCTGCTCCTTCCTCCGGGAAGCCCTCTTGAACCATGTCTGCCCGCCTGAGTTGCTTCCTCCTTTAGACTCTGCTGTGGACCACACGGTCTGCCCTTCCTGTGTTCAAGCTTCTGTGAATAGAGAAGTCTCGTGTCTCTGGAGATCTCGGCTCCCGGAGAGCTCCCCGTAAGCGCTGGCTGTGTCGGCCGAGGGGCGAGCGGGTGCCAGGCGTGTGGGCCCGTAGAGGGTCCTGGGCTACAGGCTTAGGTGCGACCCCCAGCTACACCACCCACAACCTGCGTGGACATGACCACGTGGCCCGCCGCTCTGAGCCTCAGTTTCCCCTCCTGTGACATGGGATCGTAGCGGCACTGGCCTCCCTGGGTTCCCGGAAGGCTTTCACGGTGACGGATCTCCAGGCGCCTGCAGACCATCCGGGTCCGAGCCGCCTCCAGGTGGCCCTCTGCCCCCACCCTGCCCGTGACCCGTAGCCCACTGACACTGGCGAGTGTTTGTTTGTTTGTGTTTTAGAGAGGGAGGCTCCTTTAAGGATGCAAATATCCTGTTTCTTCTTGACCCTTTGCCCATTAATTTTAGCATCCCTGGGGGCTCCTGCCTGCAGCGGTCACTGACGCGCACCGACAGCCAACAGTGGGCTCGGGGCCAGGTCTGTCTTGTCCCCTACGGAGGTCCTGGGCAGCTCCCAAGGGCAGCGGCTGTATTTGCCACAAGGCGGCAGGACGGGAGGATAAGGGCTCTCTGGGCCTGGACAGGGAGAACCCGGCCGTGCCCTCCTCGGCTCTCTGACCTTAGGTAACGACAGACCTTTCCTCTGCCTCAGTTTCCCCATCTGTGCCACAGGGCCAGCTTCTACCTCAGAGGGCTCTGGTGAGGGGTCTGTGAGCTGCTGAATGCGAACACGGCCGGGGCCAGGCCGCGAGCCGCCCGGGGGAGGGGTGGCCGGTGGCGGTGGTCCTTCTCCGGGCTGTGACGACTTCCCGCTGCGGCCACCTGCCTTGTCGTTCTTTCCCGAAGGCCGCGAGGGCTTGCGGGGCAAGTCCTTCGGAATCCCCCAGGATAAGCTCTCGCTCTGCCGACTGGGGAAACGGAGGCCTACGGAAGTCACAGCCAGAGAATTCACCCTCCCCACGGTGGCTGCCTAGTCCGCCTCTGAGTATGGGCCTCAGGGACCTGGAGATGGCAGGGTCCCGGCAGGAAAGGGACACTCCATGTCGCCGGGGTGATCGGAAGCGAGTTTACCGAGGTCGCCGTGTGCAAAGACGGGGGTTGGTGCCGGGGAACCTCCGGGGCTCGCGCAGGGCGGGGCTGGGAGCAGTGGGGAGCCAAGGGTGGGATGGGGCCTGAGGGGGGGTGCGGAAGGACTGGGTCACCCCGCACCGGTCCTCTGACCGGCAGAGCCAGCGGGCTGCTGGAGGGCAGCCGGGGCCCCTGGGGCCCAGAGCCGGGGGGAGAGACGGTGCTCGGTGGGTCGGGAGGGGACACCCAGGTCACCGAAGGTAGGGCTTCCAGAAACAAGTGCCCCATGTTTGAGAACTCACTTTAGGACATTCAGGTGGTGCTGAGTTAGCCGTGGCCCCCACCCTTGGCTTCCCTGAGTCCAAAGTTGGAAGGCCCTCTGCACTGGCGGCAAGGCTCCGTCTCACACGCCTTCTGTGGCTCCCTGTCACCGGCCGTGGAGAGCCCCAGCACCGGGCCGGAGGAGTCAGGGCCACGGCCTCCCCCAACACCCGCCTCCAGGCTGCCCGGGGCTCTGGGGACGGGCCGTTTCTTCACCTGTGGGCAGGGTCCTGCTACTCGGGGAAGTGCCGTCGTCCCCCGCCGGCCCAGAGCGCCTTCCTCAGCACGCCGCGTCCGGGACTGGGGCCGTCCCGTGCAGGGGAGGACGTGGCGAGCAGCTGGCCACTGCCATCAGATGCCGGCAGCCGCCCCCACCCTGGTTGTGACAACCACAACTGTCTCGGCCATTGCCACGTGTCCCCTGGGGGACGCAGTGGTCCTCCCGCGAGTCAGGCGGGAGTCAGACTGGCTCAGGTGGGCCTCCTCCAGGGAGCCAGGCCACCCTTTGTCCCCATCATGCTCTGCCAGAGGGGGTGCCCGCTGCCTCCCCGACCCCACGCCGGGATGGCGGGGGCCCGCCGGGGGCCCACCGGGGGCCGAATGGGAGAAACCGCCGTGCCTGGGGGGGCGGGCCCGGGTGGGGATCGTCGCCTCCTTTCTTTAGGAAGGAGGGCCGTGGGGGGGCCCGCACAGGGACCCAGCTCACAGCCTCGTGGCCGAAGACCGCATGACCATGGGCCATCTTCCGCGGCTTCTGTGAGCTGGGGACCCGGAAGCGCTTCAGAGGCCGCGTCATCAGAGGGTTCGCCCGGGGCTGGAAGGCCGCTTCGGAGGCGGCTCCGGCGGCCTCCCAACACACGCCGTGGCTCGCACGCGTTCCGGCCCTCAGGTGGCCCACCCGGCACGGCCAGGTGCCGGCAGCGGCTAGACCCACGTGGCTTTCGTGGCACGGCCCCGCGGCCTGTTTTCTCGCGCACTGGGCTCCTCTCCTCCACGGACGCCCGTGTCTGACGGGCGGATGGGTCCAGTTGGCGCTCGAACAGCACTGGGCCTCCAGGCCTCCCGGCTTGCCTTCAGCCCGGGCGACTCGCACCCTGGACGGCCCGCGGGGGCCGTTTTCTGGCTTCGGAGGCGTGTTGCAATGCGCTGGTGTCCGTTGAGAGGGACGTGCCTTCCAACCCAGCCTGTGTGGCTTCAGGCACATTACCGAGCTCCCCCGGGCCTCAGTTTCTTCCTCTGTAAACTGGGGATAATGGAACCCCCGCCCCTTCTCCGGCCGGGAGCCGCGCCCGTGGGCATCGCCACGACGGCAACTTGCCCCAAGCCGGGGTCTGTGCTCTTGGCCTCTGCCTTCGGAGGGCCGCGCTGGGCCTCGCCGCGGTAGGAGGACCGGGGGGAACGTAGTAGGAGGGTGGAGGCAGGGAAGGGGCACCGGCTTCCCAGGTACAGGCTGCGCTTGGTGGTCGTGGCCGGGGGAAGCCGGAAGCAGGCCCAGCGCCGTGACGCTAGGTCAACACGGGCTGTGGGGCTGGAGGGAGTTCGGTGCCCAGCTACCGGGGAGGGAGAGAGTGAGGGCAGCAGCTCTGAAGCGGGTCCGGGCCGGGGGCTGAGCCATGCCCGGGGTGCCCAGCCAGCCACACCCCCGGGCGGGAGGGTCTTATGAACACACCGAGCTCGTCACCGGCCCTTGCCGGCTCCTGGGCCGGCTGCTGGCGGCCGGACTCGGGCCCCCTCCTCTCACGGAGACAGACCAGACGGGTGCAGGGCTCCCCCGTTGCATTTTTCTGCCCGAAGACAGCCGGCCGTCTGAAGAGTAAGGGCATCAATTTTGTGCGGCGAGGGGGAAGAAACGCAGCCTTTAAAACAGCTCGACAATAAAAACCCCAGCCAGCAGAACGCCCAGCCTGGCGGGAGGCTCGTGGCGTCGATGCAACCAGGAGACGCTAGTGGCTGAGACGGGGCGGCCTCTGCTGGTCCCGTCCTGGCCCATCTGGCGTCCATCCACGGGCACGGTGCCCCAGCCCCGCCCCACGCTCCAGAAGGTTCCATATTTGTGCAGGTCGCTGGTGAGAGTCCCTCCCGAACATTTCCATACCGATCGCTTTCACTCCTGGTCACTCGATGCCTCCTTCTCATTGAAAAAGTCATAAAAGAAGCTTCAAAAGGAAAGGGCAAGGTTTGCCCTCAAAGCCTGCTTGTCACCTGGCCTCCACTTTGGAAGCTGCGGGCTCCCTGTGGAAGCTGGGTCTGGGGACAACTGCCGCTGTCCTGTTCCTCTCTGTCCCCACGCCCCCCCAGGGGAGGCCACTGTCACCACCCCCCCTCCCCGGGCGGGGAGGAAGGAAATTTCCACGATCGTGGCCTACCCAGAGCGAACACTCATGAGTGGACGGCCTCTCCCCGTGGTCCCGGCCTGGCTGACGTGGGGCCTGGGTGGCCAGCCCGTTCTGGGCCGGCAGCCCTCAGCCCCGGGAGAGGGCCCTGTCGGCAGACCTCCTGTCCCTCACCGAGAGTTTGAGTCCTGCCGGGGGGACTGTGGGTGCGGCTGAGGATGGCCGGGGGATCCCAGCTACGTCTGGTGCTCGCGAGGCCCCGACCCGCACGGAGGGCGTCGGCGTCTGGGGCTCCGACGGGCCATTGTGGAGCTTCCTGGGGAGGAAGAGAGTCCGGTGGGCCTCTTGCGGGTAGAACGGGGAAGGCTGAGCCGCGGCCTCTGTCCGGGACCCTGTGTCCCGCCGCTGTGTCTTCCTGCCCTCTGCTCTGTTCCGTTCATGTGGCTGGCCTCCCTCGTGCCCAGGCCGTGACCGCTGGGTGCCCTGCGCACCTCTGACGTGTGTCCCTGGCTTCAGTCTCGATGGGCCTGCCTGACACACGACACATGCCCGTTCCGGGGCTGGAGCTGACAGGTGGGGTCACCTGCTGCTGGCCACCCTGGGGCCTCCCTCCGCAGGGCCTGGGCCGGGGGAGGGGCAGGACTGGAGCTGAGCGCCGGGGGGTCATCCACAGTCCTTGGTCTTGCCCTCTCCTGACTGTCAGATCTCCCACCGATTCTCCTGAGGCCTGTTCAGCGTTCCCGAAAGTCACTTGTTTTCCTGTAAGTGCCCTTCTCCCCTCCTCTTCTCTTCTATCCTTGTGAGATGGCAGATAAGCCCCACACTGCCCTTGTGAATCACATTTTTTTCTGTAGCTCCCAAGCTTGTACGTATACAGATAAAAATCTGTCTTTTCTGTCATGAATCTGACTTTGATTGGTTTAATTTGCAGCCCTCCAACTCTGAATCTAAGAGGGTAGGAGGGACTTTTCCCTCCCCGACAGGAGGCCCCCACATGAGCCCGGATGAAGGCAGGGGAGGCAGCCCTGCTCCTGCCCAGGGTGGGGCCTGCCGGCCTCCCTCCTGCTGCTGACCGGGGGCCTGGGTCCCTGTGTCCACCTGTCATCCTGGCGAACTCCTACTCACGCGTCCGAGTCCTTCCCGGGCACAGCCTCCTTTCCTGGATATGCTGCCAGTTTCTGCTGGCCTCCACGAATCAGGCCCTGGGCCAGGCAGTCGGGGTACAATGAGGTCCTTCACGTCTAGAAGCATCCCGTATTCTCACCTACAGGTGGGCCGCGAGGCTCAGAGAACCCCCGCTGGGCTGCACGCCCCAGGCCAGCGCCCTTCGCTATCCCACAACCCACCTGGGGACCCGCCCCAACTCGGCCATGTGCCCCGAGTTCCAGGCGCGCGCCTCCGCCTCTCCGGGCCTCCGTTTCCCCTCCTGCGCCATGAGAGCCTCGGGCCCAATTACGCCAGTTGAGCTGGGCCCCTTCCCGGCCTGGGATGTCGGCACGGGGCCTGGAACCGTCCCCACCGACGCAGTATTGCCATTTAGCGACTGCAGAGCCCGGCTCGTCCAGAGGTGTATTTTGGCCCCAAAAAGAGGCCGTTTGGAGAGGGCAGGCTGGCCTCTCCTGCCCAGCGTCTGGCAGCTGGGAGCCCGGGCTGGCGGGAGCGGCTGGAGCTGGAGCCTGGGGCCGGGACGCGGGTCAGGCTTGTTTTATGTCAGGGCCCCGGGCCACGGGGGAGGCGACGTTGCCAAAACAACGTTTTAAAACAACTCGGAAAATGTGCAGCCCCACCGCGTTTCCACGGGATTCGTACCCAACCCGCCTCGCTCCCCGGGTGAGGTGGGCGCGGGGCAGGAAGGAGGGAGGGGGGCCCCGCCACGCGGAAAAGACACAGAGAGCTTTGCCCCTCCTTGCCCCTCCCCTCCTCCCTCTCCCCCTCACCCCTCCGTCTCTCTGGGACCCCCCCCTCGCCACCCACCCCCGGGCTTCGGAACTTTTCTGTTTCCTTTAGCTCCCCCAGACCACCCCGGGGACTGGGCATAAACCCATTCCGCAGATGGGCGGTCCAGGCGGGGGGTGGGGGCACGGCGGGTCTGACGCACTCGGTGTGAAAGCTGGCAGCTGGACCGGCTGCAGAGCGTGTGGGGCCCGCGCAAAACGGACGCGTAGGGCCCCGTATTCGAGAATGAGTAAGACTTTCCAGAGGGCGACCGCAGAGGACGAACCCGGGTACGGGCCTCCTGAGCGCGGGGCCGTGGGGTCTCAACCTTCCTCCCCTCACACGGCTGTTCAGACCCTGGCCGGCTGGGTGAGCGCGGGGCTGTGGGGAGTCCGGCCCCGGGTCCCGGCCACTGAGCTCTCGCAGAATCCGGGGCCTTCTTCGGCCAGGCTGAGCCCCTGGGGGGGCGGGGAACGCAGCTCCCTGCGGCTCTGGGGTTTCGGACGCTAGAGGCAGAGCAGGCCGCTCAAGCAGGGCGCTGGGGGTGGGGGTCCCGCGCTGGGGTGGAGGGCTCCCTCCCCGGGTAGCTCTCATGGCCCAGCCTCGACGGTCTTGAAGATGGAGGGTCCAGGCCCGGTCCGGAGAGGACCCGGTCCCCCCCAGTTCCCAGCTGGCAAAGGGGGAGTCAGCCCCCACTGCCCGGACCCCTGCGCGGGGCATTTCCGAGGACCCTTGGCCGCACAGACCCTTCGTTTCCACCTGCCACACTCTCCTGCCTTTGCCTCCCCACGTCTAGCACCCGGAACAGGGTCCCCTCTCACACCCCGCTCCGTTCCAGGGTGTGGACGGCTTGTGACGGTTGCCCCGGCTCATCGCGGGCCCCGTTCACCACTGACGGAGTGGTGGACCCTGGCCTCTGTGCCCTCTGTGTCCTCCGTGTGCCCCATGTCTGGGGTGGGAGGTGGCAATCCCCCCTCCCGGGTGAGCTGACAGGTCACGTGACATGCCCGGTGCCCCTCTCCTTCACAGCTGCCCCGCGTGGGGCGTTCGCAGACTCCTGGGGACCAGGGAGGCCAACACAGGGTGCAGGGCCGCACAGGGTCTGCTCGGCACAGACGCCTTCACCGACGCCATAGGGGACGGGGGCGTCCTCCTGGGTCCTCACGGCAGAACTCCGGGGGGAGGACTTATCCACTCCGGAGAGAGCACCCAAGGCCAGCCTCTGAGCCACTCCACGAGGTAAGGACTAAGCTTGGGGACCCCCTGCCCCTCGCCCTGCTGTGAGCTCCCCCAGGGTGGCCGGCAGCCGGTGCACCTGTCCTCCGTCGAGAGCCTGAGCTGCGGAGGCAGAGCCCCACCCCTGCAGAGCCGGGTGCACAGCTGGTGCTCGGTGCCCGTTAGTGAGAGGACGGCACCTGTGCCCAGGAGCCCCGCAGCTGCGCTTGGGGGGCACGTTCCTGCCTCAGGGCCTTTGCTTCTGCCGGGGCCTCTGCCCAGAGCTCCTCCCCGGTCTTCCCGCGTCTCTCCGTGAGGCTCCGCTCTGGCGTCCGCTTCTGGGCAGGGCCTTCTCCGAGGGGCCGTTCGGGATGTCCCCACGCTCCCCTGCACTCATTCTCCTCCCTGTGTCTTCCTTCCTCCCGCTTGGAGGCGTCTTCCCTCTCTCTGCGCTGGCCCCAAAGCAGGCATGAATGTTCCCAGCCGTGGTCCTGGTGCCCCGGGGAAGGCCTAGCACGCAGAGGCATGGATTTGGCCCCAAGAAAAAGCCTGGCCCGGGGTTGGGGAGCCTGCTCCCGCTGGTGGGAGGGACCCTGGCCCCCCCCCGCCCCCCCCCCCACCAGGCCTGGCTCCCTGGGGCCCTCGCCCCGCCGTCCTGGGAGCAAGGAGGAGCGGGGGGGGGGGGGCAGGGGTGCAGGGTTTTCGAAGGGCCTGAAGGGGTGTCACCCGAGGGCCCGGCTTTGAGGAGCGGGCGCTGCCGGTCCCCTGCCGGGGGCGAGGCTGCTGGCCATGCCGTGGGAGCTGCCACGTGGACACTGCCTTCCCTGTCTCCGTGCATGTTCAGGAAATGGATTTTTTCCTCCTCCTTTTCTGGGCCTCTTCCCGGGGAGGCGGGCCCTGGCCAGGGAGCTGTTTCCTAGTTCCCCCCCACCCCACCCCGCTCCGTGGGGCTGGGGCTGAGCTGGGAGCCCACACTGTCCCCTCTCCTCACCAGACGACCCCACCCCCCCGCAAGCCACTCCCCGACTCCGCCCGCCCCTGAGTGTTGTGTGCGCATTTGCCAGCAGGGTTTGGGGACGCAGCCACGGTCAGCTGCCCTTTCAGCCCCCACACATTCCAAGGGCGGGGGTCTACGGAAAGTCCTAGACTCCCGGAGCTTCCTCAGCGCAGAGCAGGGACACACCCGGGACCCGTTAGCCCGCTGCTCGCTCTCCAGGCCTCAGTTTGCCCACCTGTGTAATGGGCAAGGTGGTCCCGGGAGACACCCGCCCGGTGGTGAAGGGGGTGTAGACGAGGGACCGGCTGCCAGCCTGCCCACATGTCGGCCGTGTAGCTTCAAGCTGTCGCTGCCCGAGACTCAGGTTCCCTGTCTACGCAGCGGGCGCCGACGAAGCCTCGGCCGCGGCCGCTTCCGCCCACCCATCCAGAGCCCGGTGGCGCGGGCTCTGGGGACGTTCTAGAGCTTCCTGGCCCCGGGCCCTGGTGGGAAGCCTCAGCCGGCGGGCGGAAGGGAGCTCGGATCCAGGCTGCGGGTCCAGAGCCCCGGAGGAGGGTGTGGGGCAGGCACACATGGGGACGCACGGGGCCCCCCCCCCCCCCCGCCGCCTCTCCGTCTCAGCCTCTCGGCTTCTCAGGTGTCGACCCCGCCACAGGCTGTGCTCGGCACGTCTCCGATGGGCTGTGGCCTGGATGCGGCCCGTGGGGAGCCCGGGAGGGCGGAGAGGGCGGGCCCGGCGGATTCCCGGGGCCTGGGCCCCTAAGACACAAAGTGCCCCAGTCCTGGCCGGGCCCCGGAGCCAGGAGTCTGGGGCAGGGAAGCTCTGATGAAATCAGACTCGAGTGTGGGCTGTGCTGACTCTTGGAGTCAGACCCAAGTTGGGGGGTTGGCCGCCCCCCCCAACTTCCCCCCCCCCCCCCCCCCCCCCCCCCCCGGCATGGTTTGACTCATCCGCCCTCATAAATGTGCTCTCAAGCACCCTCTGGAATGGGAAAGAATTTTAGGTCCTTGTGAAGCTTTATTTAGGAAATACAGAAACCAGGTGGACAAAATTATCTGCAGTCAGGGTTTATGACACGCGTGAAATGCGTTTAAAAACGCCTCGGTGCAGCGTTTGACTCTCCTTTCCAGGGCACGGAAGCGGCTTTGCGCTCACGAGTCCAGGAGCCTTCAAGGCTTCGGATGTGGCTCTCGGTGAGCTTTTACCGCTTTCCTCCAAGGTCAGCAGAAGGAGCCGTGTGACCTCGCGAGAACTGCCGCCCCTCCGTGGGCACAGGTGCTGGAGGGCGCGGCCGGGTTTGGGGTCAGGGTTCCCACGCTGTACCCCGAGGCCGGGCCGCCGTGCACCTGCCGGCCGGTGTCAGCTTGTGTCCACGAACCGAACAGAACCAGTCGGCCCCCCAGCTGGGGGGCTCCTCCTCCCTCAGCTGTCTGTGGGACCCCCCCCACCCCCACCCCCGCCAGGTCACAGAGGAGCCGCTGAGGGATGAGGCAGTGAGGGGCCCGGGCGCCGCTCATCAGCCCTGCCCTCTCGGGACCCTGCCACTTGGAGGAACCGGGGTCCCACCGTCCGGCCCTCAGGCTGCACCGGGCATTGCCTTGCAAAAGGGACACCGTCTCCACCGTGGAGGGGCCTCTCCGGAGCCGGGGTCCTCACTGCGTGTCTCCCACCAGGGCCTGCCTGTCTCCCCAGCATCTCTGTGGAGTCAGCCTCTCCCCGGATGTTTCTAGGGCCCTGGCCCCTTGCTCCAGCCCCCTCCGACTCAAACCCCACTTGATGGCCCCTCTTCCCTGAGCCTGGTTATAGGCCCCCACCCAGGGGGAGGGATGCTGTCCCGGGGCTGGGTGGGCTTCACCTGCCGACATGGATGGCTCGGAGCACTGGGGAGAGGCTGTCTCCCTGTGGGTTGTGGTCCCGGGTTCTCCCAACCAGGCCCCTGACCTTGGCCTGCAGGCCGGCCCTGTCGGCTGTTTGGCTGTCTGCCGAGTCCAGCCGCCCTGAATGTCTGGGACCACGGGCTTGGTCCTACACGCTCTCCACCCCCACCTCCCTGCAGGCCCCCTGGCTTTCACACCTGGGGTCCCACTGCCTGCCCCTGGCGCTCAGCTGTCCCTTGTCTTTCTCTAGGACGTGAGTGGGCTTCGAAATAACCTCGCAGACCCTTGGTCCCCGCCAGATGCACCCCTCCCAGTTCTTCCTGGGGAAGCTGCGGCAGCTGACCCCTCCCCCCCTGCAGGGCTGTTTATGGGGCCCCCCCACCCCACCTGGGCAGGCCCCGCCTTCTCCGACCACTGTCTCGGGCTGGGTGTTCCGGAAGCAGACGTGGAGTTTCGGGGGCCAGAGGTGTATAAGGGATCCACACCGTGGGGCAGGGGGAAGGGAGGCTGGGGGTGGGGGGAGCGGTTGCTACTGTGGGGGCCCTGTCAGTCCCGGGTGGGGCTGCTGGGATGCCTGGACCTTCAGAGCCCTCCCGCTGCCCCCAAACGCGGGATGCCGGAGAGGGAAGGGCACGGCCTCCCTGTGGCAAGGACGACCAGAGGTGGTGGCAGCTGGCGTGTCCCCAGGCCGCGGGGCCTGCAGAGGCACAGGCCTCAGCCGCGCTCTGGAAGGAAAGCTCTCTCCCGTCCCCCAGGTACGGACGCAGGTGGGTGCGTGAGAAGGGCTCACCCGGACCCCCCGCGATGGAGGGGGAGGTCGGGCTCGGCGACCCGGACGTGTGGCGCTTTACCGCCATTTCCCCAGCGGGCTGGCGGCTCTGTGCAGGCAGGGGGCGCCTATGGTGTCACTGCGGCCACACTGGGTACGGCTGGTGCCTCTAGCCGGGGTGCCTGCCGGTGCTGGGCTCTGATGGCTTCCAGAGCACCGCGGGAGGGGTGCACGCGTGGTCATCCCCACGCCCCTCCCGCGGGGTCCCCCGCCCGCCCGGACTCGGGGGGCTCCCGTCACGCCCCTTCTGCAGAGTTCCCCACCCGGTGGGGACCTGGGACTTTGCTACTGCCTGAGTCCCCAGGGCAAGGGCTGGCAGGAGACCTGCTGAGAGGCGGAGGGATGAGCAGGGCGACCCGGGAGGGGTCCTGCCTGCCCCCGGTGGGGTTAAGGGTCCTCCCTTGCGCCCTGCCCACACGCCGGGCGGCCCGGAGTGATGGGTCCGAGCCGGGTGCCGGGTGCAGCTGACAGGGCCTCAGATGCCCTTTCAGGCCTTTGGAGGGAGGAAAAGCTCCTTGTTTTAGTTTGCTCGTGGGTTGGCAGGAGGGGTGACCTCAGGCAGTTTATGAAGCAGCAGTAAACCCTGACTGAGCCAGGAACCGGCTTCGGGAAGAGTCAGCGAATGGGTGGGAGCCACTGGTGCTGGCCTGGATGAGGCTCCCTTGGGGCTGGTCTGTCTGCCGGGGTAGGTGGGTCTCCTGGCTGGGCTCTGACTCACCTTGGGGGCGGCGTGACCGGACTCAGTGGCTGGACTCGGAAGGGTGAGTGGCCACGCGGCGTCTGGGCCAGAGGCGCCATCCCCCAGCCGCCCATCCGAGGAGAACTGCCCTGGCTGGGGCCGGTGTCCCTCCGCGGGGCTCTGGGAGGTCGGGGTTACCCCGCACGGCCAAGCTTTTCCACCGTGGAATCCTGTTTTCCGAAGACACACGGGTGTCTGGTGGGAAACATACTGGGAAGTGTTCGGCAGCACTGGTCATTGTCAGAGGAAGGAAAAGAGGATCCATGGTAGGCGGTTGAGGGAGAGGCATCTAGCCCTCTCTGCAGACCCAGGGGGGATCTGCGATGGACTGAATGTTCGCGCTGCCCCCAGCCCAATTGATATTGTCAAGCCCAACCCCCAAGGCCACTGTATCTGGAGACGGGCCTTTACGGAGGTAATCAAGGTTAGAAAAGGCCATCAGGGTGGGGCCCGGATCTTAGATTCGTGTCCTAAGGAGAGACGCGGTCTCTCTCTCTCTCTCTCTCTGTCTTCCCGCTCTCCCTGCCACAGGAGCTCACAGCAGGAAGGTGGCCATCCACAAGCCAGGAGGAGAGCTCTCACCAGAAAATGAATCAGTTGGGGCCTCGATCTTGGATTTCCAGCCTCCAGAACCGTGAGAATAAATTGGCTGTTGAAGCCGCCCAGTCTGTGCCGTTCTGTTGCGGCCGCCTGGGCAGGACGGGGCGCCGATGCCCAAGGGCTCAGCGGTGCTAACGTGGCGTGATCAGTGGCTCCGGTGGAGCGGATGTAACACGGAGGCCTCGAGTGGCAGCCAGCGGAGATCAGAGCTGGAGAATCTTCCGATTTCTGGAAACATCCAGAAGGAAGAACGGGTGGCGTTTTCCCCCTGGAACCTGGGTATGTTCCCCGTCACAGAGATCTGGGGCTTTGGGGTTTGACCCTGTCTCCAGTTCACTTGGGAGCCCAGTGGTCCCTGGTATCTGAGTAGAACTTCTAGGTTGCAGCACGATCGCCGAAGGGGCAGTCATTCAAGGTTCCTCGGCACGGCAGGTCCTCTGCCCAGTAGTGCCACGGCGGTTTGAGCACCTCGTGGTGCATGACCTGGATGCCACACACCGTTACCACTCCCTCGGCAGCCTGAATCGGCACGCACCGATGGCCTCACCGGTCCTGGGGGAGGGGTCTGGGCACGGCTGGGTCCTCCGCTACCGCCAAGGAGTCGACAGGGCCGGGCTCCGGTCTGAAGGCTCGGCTGGGGAAGGGACCAGCTCGCGCGGCTGCTGGGAGCCCCGGGGTCCCTGAGGGTTGTCACAGGAAGGCTTCAGCTTCTTGCCGGCTCTCACCAGAGGCCGCCTTTCATCCCTTGCTGGTTGTTCCAAAGCCACCCCCACGTCTCCAGCTATTTGCGAAGACGGCCCCCACTTCTGGGTACCAACCCCCCCTCCCTTAGCTGGGGGGGGGGCACGGCAGTATTACCACGGACTTAGTGGCTTAGAACCACACCCAACTATCACCTCACAGTCTCTGTGGGTTGGGGGTCTGGACAGGGCACAGCCGGTCCTCTGCTCAGGGGTCTCCAAGGCGGCCACCCAGGTGCCTGCTGAGTCTGGGGTCTCATCTGGAGGCTCGGCGGGGGAGGGCTGTTGGCAGGACTCAGTCCCTTGTGACGTGGGACGGAGAGGTCCCACTTCCTGCAGGCCCCCGGCTGGAGGCCAGTCTCAGCGCCCAGGTGGTGTTAGCCAAAGGCCGCCTGGAATTCATCGCCTCCCCACCTTCTTCGGCCAAGCCAGCCAGAGACAGAGACAGGACAGTCCTACGTAACCTGGCCACGGAAGGGACGCGCCCTCACCTTTGCCACAGTCTCTTGGTTAAAAGCCACTCTCGGGTCCCGCCCACGCTCAGGGAGGGGTTTATCCAAGCGCATCCGTTCTAGAAGGTGCGAGATTGGGGGCCATCCTAAACTCGTGCTCCACAGGGAGCACTCACTCGCGAACTTGCTACCCTGGTTTCGGCCCTCAGATCCATCCTGCCCCGTGGTCTGGAGGGTCCGGAGAGCCCAGCTCTAGGGGCCACCTGTTGGGTTTGGCTGGTGGCAAGTGTTGGCAGGAGATCAAGGAAGAGAGGGAGGTGGCCCTCATTTCTCCCGCCCCCACCCTGCTGCCCCGTCCTGGCGCCCTTTAGGGCTGCTGCTCGTCCGGAGGCCCCTCCTCACGCCCCCAAACTCCGGGGCTCTGGTCCCGATGCTCCGGCCAGCCCTTGGCTCCGGCAGATGCGGAGATGGCAAAGGCTTCCCTCTGCAGTCTCCGGCCTCAAGCTCTTTCACCTGGGCCTTGGGGTTTCATCATCTGTGTCCCGCCCCGACCAGCCCGCCTCCTTCCAACGCTGGCCATCGTGTCCCGGGTCGCCCACATTGGAAAGTTCTCGCCCGGAGTGTGCTAGCCATCTTCGGTTTTTGCGGCTCTCATCTCTCCTCTTGTACAAGGTTGCACTTCTGCCCCTTCGGCCACAGAGATGGGACTGAAATTAAATAACGGTCTGGGGGGTGTCTTCTCAACTTAATACTGAGCTCCCTGAGGCAATGACCTGTGCTTCCTCTGAGCCCGGCTCGGGGCCCCGTGCATGGCGGGCTCGCGGATACCTTCTGAGGCTGGAGAGACTCCCTTTCCTCACCTCTCATGAGAGGGAAACTGAGGCTCACGGGGGAAAGACCGCCGGCCAAGTCTGCCCAGCAAAGGGCAGTGGGCTTGGGGCCGCTGCCCGACGTCCGACTCGGCATTGCCGCCCCAGGTGCCCCAGAGGAAGACGGAGGAAGAGGCCAAAGAACAGGGGCACGTGGCCCCGGGGACAGGGACAGCGGGCCCGGGTGGGGCTGGTGCGGCAGGGGAAGATGCCCACACACACGAGCCCTCGCCCTTGGCTTCTGCAGGGAATTTCCTTCTCTGTCATGGAGGCGGAGACTGGCATCCTGAAATTTAAATCAAGTTCATTTTACATGCCAGTGAGTCATATGCAGCCCCTGGAACTTCCGGTCTCCCTCCCCAGGGACCTCATGAGCTGGTGCAGCCCCGGCCTGATCCTGGGCTCGAGGAGAAGGCAGGGCTCACCCTCCAAAGCAGTACCTGCCGAGGACCCAGCAGGCCCCAGGCCCCCGAGGGCATGACCTTGGGCTCACCAGGAGGGAGGCCAGGGACGAACACTTCCTTCCGGAGCTGGGCCTTGTCGGGTGGGACGATGGCAAACGTCCCATTTCCCAGCCGCTAAGGGTCAGCCAAAGCTGCTGTTTCTGTATCTGTCAGAGGGGAGCAAAGTTCCGGTTCTGTGTGGCTCACCGGATGGTAAGAAACGGCGGCGGTGGGATGGCGTCCGGAGGCTCAACGAGGTGAGGGGGAGGGGCCCGTACCCACAGGTAGGATCCACGAGCGATGTGGCCCCGGGGCTGGTGCCCTGCTGGTGGCCCCGCGGGACACCGTTTGGCCTTGCCTGTTAAAGCTGAACACACCCACGTGCTCTGACCTGGCAGCGCCTCTCCTCGGGGGGTGCACGCGTGCGCCCCAAGAGATGTGCACAGACACGCTCACACGATGCCGAGGCGGCCCGGCCCGGGGAAACAGCCCACCTGTCCCTCGGCAGGAGGATGGGTAAGCAGACCGTGGCGTGCCCGCATCAGCGAGACGCAGCAACAAAAAGAAATGATCTTCAGCGATGGAGAGGCCCCGCGGACGTCCAGCGTGAGGCACAGGGGAGCCCAGACTCCAGGAGGACACGAGGAGCCGGCGCTGTTCCCACCCGGCGGGAGATGCGGCCACACGGAGCCGTGGGGTCCGGGGGTGCACGCGGGGCGGGGGATGGGAGGTAAGAGGCCCACGCGTGCAGAACTGAGGCCGGGGCCGACCCTGGGAAGACCGCCGGCACGTGTCGGGGGAACACGGCGGTTTCAGAACGATGGGTAGGGTTTTACTTCTTAACCTGGGTGGTGGGCACGGGAATGCGGGTTTCGTTATTTGCTGTGACACGAGACACGCCTCTGTCAGAAGCTTCTGTCGGTCTGGCACACGGGGAGCAAGTACAGAACGGTCTCCCAGGAGCCCAGACACTTCCCAACATGCCTTTGCGCCTGGTGGCGGGGTGGGAGGGGGGCCTGTGGCCGAGGTCAGGCCAAGGGAATGTGGGTGATGCATGTACACACGCCCCCTGGGCCCCAGTCTGTAGACCCTCCCACGCAACCCTCCCCCGCGACGCTCTCCCTTCCCTCACTAACTGGACACTGATGCCCACGGTGCCTCTGGGAAACCACAGGTCCAGCACGGCAGAGCCCCCGTCTGCCCTGAACAACTACCCCGCCTGGAATCTAGGCCACCTGCCCCCTGTGATCATTGGCTGTTACAGGAACAAGAAGCAAACTGTTATTTTCTCAAGCCACTGAGATCTGGGCTTTATGTATGACAGCAGGGGTCACAAACTACGGCCTGGGGGCCACACCGGGCCTGTCACCTGCTTGTGTGTCGGCCCGAGTTAAAAACGGCTTTTACGTTTTTCCGGGACTATATTGTAATTAGTTACATACCTGCCCTCCTAACATCTTCCTTTTCGCCTCTTGGCTCATACGGCTCAAGAAACTTCCTCTCTGGTTTGTCAAGGAAAAGTCCGTGACGTCCAGCATGATGGTCTCAGGCAGGGTCCCTCGAAAGCAGCCTCTGAGACCTGGATTCGAGTGCAACCGGTTTGTTCACCTGGGGGCGACCCCAGGAAGCCTCGAGAGGGAAGTGGGGACGTCTATCAACCGGATTACCGCCGTGAGACACTGGGGCGCAGGCCGTGGGGGGACATGAGCTGACGACGCGGCAGGCATCTCAGAGCGTCCTGCGTGGGCGGCGAGGAAGCTGGGCATCACCCACCACTCCCATCGGGCGCTGGCTGAGGCCGCCTCTGGGCCGTCAGCCACCTGGCACGTTCGGTCCTCCCCGTGCTACAGGCTGGGCTTGACGCTGCTAAGGAAGCCAGGAGAAAATCCAAGAGCGTTGGGTCAGAGGGGCCTTGGGGACAGATGGCACTGGCGAGAGCTACCTTAACAGATACACCTCTGCTTGACAGATGAGGAGACAGGCTTAGAAGGTTAAGACATACGCTCAAGGTTGTAAAGGCAGAAAGAGGCCGACAGCGAGGCCCGCCGATTGCCCCTCGGGGCCTCGGGCCCCACGCCCTCTCGCCCTGTCCCAGCTCCTCTTGCCGCGTCAGGGACCAGCGGTCCCAAGGCGCATCTGTGGCTCTGGCACTAGAGATCACATCAGGGGCTGGCCCAGTGCTTCGGCTCCTTCAAAGCTGAGACACGTATCATTGCTTCGGGATTACAATTCACTGGCCTAAGACTTTATTAAAACTCTGCTCAGACCCACGGCCCAGAGCCTAATCAGTCCCAGATGCTCAGGGGAGGCCTTACAGATGTGGATTTTCCACGGAAGGCTGGGGTGATTTCAGCGCCGCACCAAAGCTGGGCCGGTATGGTGGGTGTGAGGGTCACATTCCCACACACTCCTCGGTTCTGGAATTAACTTCTCAGTCCGTGGTCCTGTGGGCTGGAGAGTTTACCCAGGGATAATAACCATGGACTCATGAAATCATAGGATTCCTGGGGTTGGGTGGGGCCACCAAGCACCCTCTGCCCCACCTCCTCAGTGGACAGAGGGAGACAGTGGCGGCCCAGGGAGGCGACGGCATGACAGTCTCAAAGCAGCTTCGTGGTAGAGTTGAGACGTATCTGCCACGGGGAGTCATCCTAACCACCACCGCTCCTGATGCCCCCTTCAGGGCCTCTGGCCCCCTCTCTAGGTCGCAGAGGTTGGGAGGAGCCCAGGGCTGCCATGTGCCTGGGGGGCAGGGTTCCGGAGTAGAGGGAGGGGCTGGGCCTGGGTGAGTGCTCCTGGGGACATGAGAAGGACCAGTGCAGCGGCCCTGTTCTGCCTCGGAGGCCCTCTTAGGTACCAGGACATGAATTTGTCCGCGGTTGGGTCTTCCTTCTCTGCACGCCCGGGGCCTGGCCTCTGCCACCTTCCGGGAGGTTCCCTCCAGGACCACCTCTCTGCCCGCTCCTTCAAAACAGCTTTTTCTCTGCAGAGTGCCTGTTCACTGGCGACAACTCAAACAGTAACGCCAAGGTCACGACGGAGGGAAAACGGCCCCGACCTGACTACCCCAAAGAAAGCTCCGCCTGGACAGCAGGGCCTGGACCAGCCACGGCCGTGTGCCCACCAGCGGCTGGACCGCCAAGCGGCTCCCCGCGGCAGGGGGTCTCAGAGCCCCGCCCTCCCCGCAGGCCGGAACTTGGCCACATGCAGGAGGGGGCTGGAGTGTCCCCTGTCCCCGGCCGGCCCTATGTGTGCGGGGCGCCGGCACCCGGAGCGCCTCCAGGTCTGGGTTCGAGCCGCAGCCGTGGGCCCCGACGGGCTCTGCGGGGCGGGCATCGGCCGGGGGGGAGCACCCTTCCTCTGCGAGGAGGGGTGAGGGGCAGGGCCGAAGGGGGCGGGGTTGTTCCTAGCTGTCCTAGCCCGGCGCCTTTGAGCACCCCCAACGTGCTGCGACGCCACCAACGCGGCAAGCTGTCTTCCCCGAAGCGCTGCGGGCGGCTTCGACGACCCCGCGAGCCCGGCTTGGGGGTGTGCGCCTCGCTCGCTGCCACCCGATGCCTGTCTCAGGACACGCTGACCTCCGGGAAGGCGACCCCCTGCTCTGCACCTCCCCACGGGGCACCCGGCAGCTCTCCCGCTTTGTCTCCGGCCTTCAGTCACCGCGGGCGGGGGCTGCCGCACGACACCCCCGCCGCCTCCGGCGGCCCGCAGCGGGCATGGCGGCGCCCGCGCCTTAGACCACCTCGACCCGGAAGTGCTTCGCGGCACTTCCCTTTACCTTCCATTGGCGAGGCCTGGTCACGTGGGGGCGCGCGGCCGCAAGGGAGGCTGGGAAACGGTCAGGCCCGGCCGTGGCTTCCAGGCACGGCTCTGGGCGGCGCCCGGGGTGTCGGGCGCTCCCTGGGCCGCCGGGCGACCGCACCGCAGGCCCGGGGCCCCCGCGCCCCCAGGGCCGGGAGCACCTCTCTGGGGGGACCTGAGCCACCCGGCGTTTTGTGCTGATGTTATAGTTACCTGATGGGAATTGAGGACACCTGCGGTCCGCCTTCCATCCCGGTGCCAGACGAGGGGCGGCGGGACAGCTGGCCACGTGCCAGTGTGACTCTTGGCCCGACCGAGGGTGAGCCCCCCTCCACCCCCCCTCCCCCCGCCGCCGTCTCCCCTCAGCAGCTGCCTCTCCTGCGTTTGTTTCCGCGGGATCGGGGAAGCAGAGGCATCTGTCTGGCCGACGCGGGAGGAAATGCCCCAAGAGGGGGCGGATTCTGAGCATCAGTGTCACTATCCACAGGCCCGTGGCCAACCTGGCTGACTGGCCACTGAGGCCAGAGGAGCCTCAGAGTCGTTGTAAACCTAACGCCTTAGGTGAAAATCAGTAAAGGCCAACGAAATGAGAACAGCAAAGGCCGCTTATTCGCGGCTGGCGGTAGCGGGAGGGTCAGGTATCATTACTTTCATTCTGGCAGGGACCCGGAGGCAGGCAGAGGGCCAGGAAAACTTTGTAGTGGAGCAAAGGGAAGGCACGGGGAGACTGTAGGTGGGCTAGCCAGACGCGGCATCCTCTGGGGTTGCTCAGGCGTGTGTACTTGATTTTCTCTGGTGGGTCCTAAGTTGGAAGCGAGGGCAGAAATGAAGGAAGCGACCAGGTATTAATCAAGTCCATGCTGGGCCTGTTGTCGCAGGGCGTGTTTGCTGTCCTGAGTTGTTGCTGGAGATAGTAGGACTTCCTGCAGCTGTGATCTGCCCGGGTGGCCTTTCCTGGGCTGGTTACTCGAGACCGTGGATGGTTTTCTGGCTAGCCGTGGGGTGGACATTGTGCAGGGGTGGGGGTGGGGTGGATATAAGGACACACCATAGAGTCCTGCTGTCGATATGCTGATAGTCCGGCTGTGAAGAGGTGACTGAGCCCTGCACGCAGGGAACCCGCTCTATCCTAGTGTGACCCTTCCCGAAGGAAATAAGGTGTCAAGAGAACATCCCATGGTGAAAGTTGAGGGGGCAGTATGACGATGAGAAGACCCCAGTCTCTCGAGCCATCAGCCTGGGTTCAAATCAAACCCTGCTGCCTCACGTCAGGTCGGCTCTTAGATCCTGTGTTCCCCGTGGAAGGTAGGCGGTGCCCCGACTTGCAGGTTTGGGGGGGTGGTTTATAGGAGATCAGTGATATGAAGAACATAGTGTATGGTAGGTGCTGGGATCGGTTTCCTTCTATTGATAACTGGTTTTCCTACTTGGGGTTCCAGAATCTCGGCCGTAACAGCTAGGGGGTGTCTGCAGCTACTGTTAGGTACCAGTGCCTAATACCACGGCAAGGAGCCGTCCTCTCGGGATTTCAGGGAGGCTAGCAAAGTTGCAAATGGCCGAGCCCATTCTTTTTTTTTTTTTTTTTTATTAAAAAAAAATTTTTTTTTTAACGTTTATTTATTTTTGAGACAGAGACAGAGCATGAATGGGGGAGGGGCAGAGAGAGAGGGAGACACAGAATTGGAAGCAGGCTCCAGGCTCTGAGCCATCGGCCCAGAGCCCGATGCGGGGCTCGAACTCACGGAGTGTGAGATCGTGACCCGGGCTGAAGTCGGACGCTCAACCGACTGAGCCACCCAGGCGCCCCCCGAGCCCATTCTTTAGCATGAAACCTGGGGAGGACACGGTGAAGTCAGCGTAGACGTGGCGACAGCCAGCGTGTAGAAGAGACAGCCAGCGGGGACCTGAGAGTAAACGTCAGCTCCTTCTCACCAAGGAATTTTGGGCTCCGCTGGCCAACGTTGTGGAGGACAGGCCTCTGCTCTGGGTCCTCCTCTTCCACATGAGTGGTCCTGAGGGAGTAGTTCGGGGATCAGTCGGTCTGCGCCCAGATCCCGACTCCAGCACCTGGGGTCCTGGACAAGTTACTGACCCTCCGGAACCTCCCGTTTGTGAAATCGGGGCGATGCCTGTTGCCTACCCTGTTGGGTCGTTGGGAGGAACCCACGAGCAAATAGGGGAACAGCACGTAGCCTGGGACCCGGCCACGGTGGCCGCTCGGCAAGGATGCCCCGGGATCGGACCGTAAGGACAGGCAAGAGTCTGCCTTGTTGCTATGTTTCTGCAAGTGTGGAGCTGCCCTGGCCGGGTCTGGCCTGTGTGGGCCAGGGAGGTGGGCTCTTTGAGCTTATCTCAGTCAGGACTCACTGGCAGAATCTCCCAGGAGAGCATTCGTGTCTCGTTGCCTCCTCTAGTAAGCATTGCCGAGATAGCAGTTGCCTCTTTGGCCTGTTGTTGGGGAGTCGCTTTGAGGCTCCATGATTCTTCTCGTTTGCAGGCTTCGTCCCTGGGTCTGTGTTCCCTCCGTGGATGAAGAAGGGGCTTCATTATATTCTGAGCTGAAAACAGGCTCCTGTAGCCAGAAATATGGTCCCCCGGGCAGCAACCACAAGGGCTGACATTTACAGGGCCCAGAGCCTGGTGTGTGGCGGGTATGTAACAGAGTCATTCACAAACACCGTGTGCCTAGGATGTGGTAGGCAGCGAAAATGTGAGTCCACAAGATAAGAGTGGTTTTTTTTTCCCCATTGGTAGTTGAGGGAGCGGGGGAGTCAGTGATTGACTGTGGGCTACGGAGGAGCAGAGCGGGAGCCGTGATCCGAACCCCCCTCTAGCTCCGGGGAAACCCACCTAACCGCTCAGATGCCCTGAGTAATTTTGTGGCAGTTGGTTCGCTCTCCCGATGACTGAGCAGGAGGACGGATCATTGCTGACTAAAATTCTGCACAGGCCCTCAGAGTCAGGAAAATGGGTGTCATGGAAGGTGGCGGAGAAGGTGGATTTTCTCGAAAGGCTGATTGAGGTCTTCCCGCCTGGCCGTGTCAGAGATGCTCCTGGGGCCCGGGCGCACGAGGCTGAGAGCCCAGAGGTCTGGGCCCCGACCGAAGCCCCCAACCGGTCAGGCAAGAGACGGCTGTCTCCAGCCCTCCGGCGAAGGCCTATGGGGCCAAGGAGCCCAGATCTGCCCCTGAGGAATTTCACCAGGAGTGTCGGCAGGGCACGAGTTTCAGGAGAGCCTGTTCACGCCCTGCCCGGCATCTGCTACAGATTACGGATCAGTGAGTTCACCCCCGAGGCCCCTAGCTTTACTGGTTTGCGTGTCAGTGGACAGGATTAAGGCGAGTTCCAGGGTTTTATGCAATCTTTCAGATAAGTCCAGTTAGGGTTTTGAGCAGAATTCTTTGTGCTCCGAAGCATTCCTGAGAGTCCCGAGTCACGGTGAAGCCCGGGCTTCCCGTGCGTGCTGCGTGCCACGGCCGGGTGGGGCGCTGGTGGAGGAACCAGGCGCCCAGCCGGGATGGCATTTCACTCACTCGCTCCTTCGTTCGTTCGTTCATTCATTCGTTCACTCACTGAGCAGGTGGCCACTGGGTTCCTGCTCTGGGCCGGTACCTTGCTCGGTGCCGAGAACGAAACCCCCCCGCCTGTCACCGTCCCAGAGGAGCGGGCCGAGCATGTAGAGGAGAAGAGAGATTTAGCCAAGTAACCTGAGAACTAAGTGTAATTGCCAAGGGGACAGGTGCCGAGTGGCAGGTGCCCGGTACCATTGGAAGAAGTAACGGGGCCAGAACTTGTCTCGGGGGCCAGAGGGGGCTTCCTGGAGGAAGTGGAGTTGGAGTCAGCTTTTGACGGGTCAGTAGAAGCTGGTGAGGTGAAGGACCAGGGTCACACAGCCTTCCAGGGAGAAGGGGGTCCGTGCCTGGTGATGGGCTGGCTCTAAGTTCTCTGGGAAGGTCCGGTGTGGAGCCTCTCCTTGGCACGTGAGCCAAATGTGCCGTGACCGGGGTTGCCACCCCATCGAGTGGTTAATTCTGGGAATCGAGGGGTGCCAACCAGTCACACTTTTCCTTCTTCTTTCCAGACATGGCCGCCACCTTCCTGTCGGGGACAGCCTGCAGAGTCCATAGCTCGTCAAAGATTGGCCTTCCAACGAAGCAGACCTCGAGACAAAGATTTGGATGTGAGTACTTTGCTCTGGAGGTGATCCTGGGACTGAGTGTGAGGCGGGCGGGTGTAGGAGGCGGACGGAGCTCGGCCTGCTGGGCGCTCTCTGCTGGGTGCTTGGTAACACGGGGGACTTAGCCCTTCCCGTCCCGTACCACCTGGGGGTCATTCCGGCGGCTTTCTGTCCTCCGTACTCATGGACAGAGCAGCCCCCACAGCAGAGGAAGGCCCGCAGGAGGCAGGGGTCCTTATGGGACCGGGTACAGGCAGCCTCGGGCATGCAGGCAGGGCTCCAGCCTGGTGCCGTGCGCCCCTCAAAGCCCCCGAAGCCTCTCGTTGAGCCCATCTTGTCCTGTCCTCCGTCCGCTGGCCCCCACGACAAGACAGCAGCACCCCCGTAATTCCGAAAGCTGCTGGACGAGCTGCTACCCCCGGGCCGCCCGCACGGGCGCTTCTGCGGGCCGGCCTGCTGTGCGGGGGGTCGGGGGAGGGTGGCGCGGGCTCCATGCTGCGGGCTCGGCCTTTCTGCTCGCTCTGCCCCGGCCGGGCCCTGGCTGCCGTGATTGTCCATTTACCCTGATCCCTGGGACCCAGGGCCTCGCCTCCCTGCACACCGCGCCCCCCTCAACCTGCTGGTCACAGAGCAGCAGCCCCGGCCTCTCGTGGAGAGCGGGGGCGGAGGGTGGGCAGGGGGGACGCAGAAGCCGCTTTCTGTGCGTGCCGGTCCGCTGCGGTGAGGAGCCCGCGGGACCAGGCACTGGGCTGTAGCACTGGGTTCGGTGGGGCTTTTGTTAACCTTCTTTCCTGGGGACCAGGGCCTCTGATCCCACGGAATGCAACGTTGTGGGGCCGGGAGCCCGAGTCCCTGAGCGGACCCTGGGGCCGAGGCGAGAAGGATCGTCTGACCTCCATGCCCTCGTTCCCGGGCCCGTGTCTCCACTTCCTGGATTAGAGCACTGCCTGACGGACAAAAATATCTGCTATACCTCGGAGGACGGAGGTTCGGAATAGGTATCGAATGGTTTCCTGTCTTTTATCTGATGTATTTTTTAAACCGGGTAGAAGTTCACGTAGCATACGGTTGCACGTTTTAAAGCGAGCGGGTCAGTGGCGCTTAGCGTGTTCGTGGTGTTGTGTGACGGCCACGCCTGGTCCCGAAACACGCCCCTCCCACTCCCAGAAGAGCCCCTGGAGCCACCACACCGCCGCGCCCATCCCTCCTCCCAGCTCCAGTCTGCTTTCTGTCTCTGTGGGTTTAGCGTATGCCCATACCGTATGTGTGCGGGGGTGTGCAACGTGTGGTCTCTCGTGCCTGGCTTCTTTCACTCGAGGTCCGTCCACGTCGTGGAATGCACCGGAACCTCATGCCCTTTTAAGGACAAACACTGCTCTGTTGTTGAGGGAGCACATCTGTTTATCCGTCCACCCGTCGCCGGACGCTTGGGCCGTCTCCCCTTTTGGGTCTCACGCGCTGTCTCTCCAGGGACGGCGTCCTACCTCCACACAGGTCATGGCCAAGCCCAGGCATTAAGGAGCCTTTCTCTCAGGCTGGTAGGTTTGTTTGAGGTGGATGTGTGTAGGAGACAGGACCAGCAGGTCCCAGGGTCCCGGTCCTTTGGTCACCCCTTCCCTGTCATGGGGGTCTGTTGGCCCGAGGTGACATCTCATGGGATTCTGTGTCGGCAGATGAGATACCCTGGGAGCCCTTGGCAAGTGTGGTTGGCGGAGGCCGTGGGGACGGGGAAGGCAAAGCCTGAACACTGATCGGTAGGGGATGGTAAATCGCCCCCGAGGAGGGAAGGTCTGATGGGTTCTGATGTACTCACCTCAGCTTCAGGATGCTGGTTGGCAGCTGGAGGGGCGGCACCCCGGCCAGGGCTTAGGGTCGGTCCCCGCCACGCCCCCTGCGTAGAACCTCCAGCCTCACCGCCATGCAGCTTTGTTCGCGTGCTGCTTGTTCAAGGACAGTGGGGAACAGACGGGGCTGGCCCTCACTGTGCCGGCGTCCTATTCTCCTGGCCATGTTCACGCCGGTGCCCTCACAGGCCATCACGTGTAGGGGTGGGGGATGGTGAACAACCGTTCACACATCGGGAGCCCACCCGTCCCCAGGACCTCCTGGGGTCTGACCTGATCCTGCCCTTCTGGGCTGTTCGCCCCTGCCTTGGAGTCGCCGTGTCCCCCAGCCCCCCACCACTTCTGCCTTCCCATGAAGTTGATGACGTGTCCCTGTTGAAGCTCTGCCTCGTGGGACCACACCCGAGCGAGTGGGGCTGAAGCGAGGTGGGTGCTGCGGTCCCACATGCGCCAGTGGAGGGCGGCCCGTGGGCGGGCTCAGTGGGAAATTACATGTTAGGGGAACACGAACCGAGTGTGGAAAATAAAGGCGAGCGGCCCGGCCGCGGAGTAGATGTAGGAGACGCTTAACTACCACTGCGGTCGTGTCATTTGTTGAATGGTGCAAACCCACAACTATTTTTTTATTGTTTGGTAACGCTTTAAAAATTTTGCAGTAAACCCTTTCAGCAGCCGTGAGCAGAAAAAGCTGAAAGTCATGCTTCATAAAAGTACCAGATTGTTATTTCTTTTTCTCAAGAGAGTGGACGGTGCATGTTTATTTGTACAAAACGGATGTTGGTGTGACGTCCAACCCGGGGCAGCCGCGACAGAACCGGGGGCGCGGGGACCAGGGGCAGGGCCAGCCGGTCGCAGAGGTGGTCACCGAGAAGCCTGGAGTCGCCGGCGAGCGGGCGCGCTTCCCCAGGGTTCCGTGAGGCCTGTCGCTTTGCTCAGATTTACTGTCTGTTCTGCTGAATGAACTAACTGTGCCCACAGTGGTAGCCCACGTCTTCTTGCGCACGGACCGTCGGCAGGCCTTTGCAAGCCGTCGAGTGTTCGGATGAGCGTCCCGGTAGTTTCCGGCAGGAAATCGGTTAAATTAATTTCAAAATCATTTTGATGCTTTTCATCCCGTTGATGGAGTCTGGATAAAGCAGCTGGAAGTTTATTCTGTCAAACGTGAAACGCACCTGATGTGCGGCCGCTTGAGCTGTAAATTGAGTTTTAAGAAACGCCTTCGATGCTGAAATGTTTTTGGTTTGGCAGGTGATTACAAGAAGACAAATTTTGGATGATCACAGCTGTATGATTAAAGACACAATATTTTGATCTTGTTAAGAAGCCCATCATCCCTGGGAACTTCGGTGGCTCACACCATGTTGCTAATTGCGTGGAAACCAGCCTGGGGTGTGGCCAATGGACCTGGAAGGTGTGCTTTTCAAAACACGAGGATATTTTTATGTGCACACAGCAGAGCTGGACGAGAGAACGGATTTCAAAGGTGCCGTGTAATTAAAAAACGCTTCGGCACGCCGTGTGGGGCTGCGTGCCGCAGGTTCTCAGAGTTCAGAAACAGTTGGCCGTCGGAGGACGACCCGCGATGATTTCAGACATTTTCGGGAATGGGTCTGTAGATTGTGGCTGCGTTTTATGTAAGTTGGACGTTTTTAAATCGTCCCGTTTGTCTGACGGAGGACCACAGCACTCGAGCTTTTGAATCCCTCAGGAACTGTACTGATTGAGAGTAAAGTTCGCAAAGTTGAACAGAACTGCCGTGGAGCCGTGGGGAAGCCAGGGGGGAGACGGAACAAACTGAACTCGAGGGGGTCGGAGAGTATGCGAGATCTAATTTCCAAATTGTGTAATTGTGCTTTGGAAAACCGTACTTGTGGGAAGAATGTTTTGATGGTGCCTTTAGGTCTAATTGCATCAATTTATATTTTGGAACGACACGGAACCCTTTTGAGCTGGCCATTGAAAAGGATCGCGCGCAGGGACGGCTTATTTGAGTTTTGCCTGTACCGTATTTGTTGCAGGATAGAGAGCTGAGCCTCTGGGTGGGCGGGGTAGAGACCTGAGGAGGGCACCCAAGAGGGTATTTGTGCTGGAGTATTTACACATTCAAATAAAACAAAAACAAAAAATAACAAACAAGTGAGCCCAGGACTGTGCATACTTTCCACGGAGCAGAAGTTCCTCCGAGCCCGTGGGGCATCCCGGGGTCTCTCAAGAGTGAGTCGTCTGAACTGACAACACTGTGGTCTGTCGAGGGCCTCAAAAGCCCTCCAGAAATTCAAAGCCATGAATGTAAATTTGAAGGATTTGGCAGCAGTTTCATGAAAACAATAAAAAATAAGATCCAGTGAGAGAAATCCCAGTGGTCAGTGGGAGAGAGCCTCGGGCAAGGACACAGAGTGGAGGGTACGACAATGCGGCGAGAATAGTAAATACAAACTTGCGATTTTAACGCAGGTTTCTGTGTGTTTAGAAAGCGTTTTTGGGCACAGTAGGTTCAACGTCGGTCTTCAGCTTGGATCGTGATCTTGCGGTCCGTGGGTTCGAGCCCCGCGTTGGGCTCCGTGCTGACATCTCAGCTTCGGATTCTGTGTCTCCCTCACGCTCTGCCCCTCCTCTGCTCACACTGTGTCTCTCTCTCAAAAATAAACAAACATTCAAAAAAATGAAAAAAAAAGAAAGCGTTTTCTCTTTGAAAATCGGTTTTGAACAGAACTATCTCACAGAGCCTCCGAGATGACACATCCAGCTTGTAGGTGAAGCGAGCCCCGTGAGCCTCACCGTTCACACTCTTCCGGGGCGTCCGCGCTGGGGGAGGAGTCGGGTGGCCCCGGCTGGGGACCAGGGAGAGGGAAGGCGTCTGGACTGTGGCCCCACCGTGCGGGCGGGACCGTGGTGCCCACGCCCCAGAGGACGGCTCTGCCAGGAATAATCATGTGGCTTCTTCCTTCGCCCCAGCCGGACAGTCCCCTCCAGATGCAGATCCTGACACCCCACAGGGCTGGCTCCCATCACACTCCAGGGTCGCTATGGGACCCTGTGACAGCCCTGCAAACCCAAGGAGGTGGCCGCCGGGTCTCCCCTTTTCTGGGCTCCGGCACCACCCCGTCACCTCCTTCCTCTGCGCCCAGACACGGGAGAAGGCAGTGAGCGAGCCTTAGGTTGTGGGAAACAGAGAGCCGGGCGCTCCAGCCAGCTGCGGGACCCGCTCGGAGTTTCTGGTGACTTCCGCCGAGTTTGGGCTGGCTTTGGCCCAGAGGGTTTCCTGGAGGGGCCTCAGGGGTGGGAAAGGGACGTGGGGAGAGGCCCAGCTCCGTCCGTCTTGCATGGGGGTGCTTGCAGAAGACTTTGCTCTCGGGAGGAGCCCTGGGCAGCCCGGAGGGGATGGGTGGGCAGCGGGCGTGGCCACGGGCCCGGACTCGGCCTGGCTTCTCTGCCTTTCAGACCCCAGAGCTTTCCCAGGCTCCCGCTGCTGCTGCCTGAGCTGGGGAGGCCACTTCGGGGTCGGGGGCCCTCAGGAGGTGCAGGGCTGCCTGGAGGAGGGCGGGAGGTGGGGACGTGGCATCTGTGGGAGGCCCAGCAGGGCTGACTCATCGGGAGCTGATGGCTGAGCAGAATGGGCCCAGCTGTTCGCAGAGCCTTGGGGATATCCCTGTGTTATTGCAAACTGGGGCCGGGAGGGGGAAGGAAGGGGAGGGCTACTTACAGCAGGCATTCCTGCCTGGCCACCTCCCCGGGAGAGGCTGTCTCAGGCCGAGGGGCGGCCCGGGCCCGGGCACGGCCATCCCTAAGTCCGTCCACGCCGCCGGCGCCCGGGGAGCGTGTGGCGACAGGAGCCCTTCCGTGCCAGAGCCCGGAGAGTCCCGGGCACACGGACGTTGGCCCCCTCGCTGGGGCTGCAGAGCTGGAGACCGTGCACTGTCCCTCCTGACCTAGTGGCCTGGGATGGGGAAACTGAGGCTCTCAGAACTCAAGTCGCAGGCCCACGGCCCTGAAGTTGTCAGGACCAGAGCCTGGAGTCTTCTGAGAAGTGGGCCAAGCAGTCCTGAGAACTACAGGTCAGCCCCTGTGGCAGCGTTCCCCCCCCCGCCCCCGCCCCTGCCGACCTGCACACAGTTAGTGATGCTCTCCCTCCAGCCAGGTGCAGGCAGCCTCCAGAACCTTCTCCTGACACCCGGCAGGCCCTTCCACCTGATCACAGTGGGTGGACTAGGTGACCTTTGGGCCAGACAAGGGCATCTAGAGGCCCGTCCTTCAGGGCTGCAGGAAGCCACCTCCACGAGGAGTGGTCAAGGGCAGCCACAGACCCTAGCCGGCTCTTTCCTCGCCGAGCTGCTACCCAGGAGGCCCCCCAAAGCTGCCGCTCGTCCTCGCTCTCCGTCCCCCCTCCCACCCCCTCTGTTCCTTCTTTCCCTGCTGGCGGCTGGGGACCCCGGGTTCTGTCCCCCCCACCCATGGCCCCGTGTCTCTGTCGCTCCTTGCTCGAGAGGACACTGGTCGCCGAGTGCAGGGCGCACCGTAATCCAGGGCGATCTCCTCTCGATCCCTAACTAATTGCGTGTGCAAAGATCCTGTTTCCCAATAAGGTCACGTTCTAGGTCCCGCGTGGACCTGAATTTTGGGGGGACGCTACTCGACCTGCTCCCGAGGGAGCAAAGTCAGCCGTGCAGGCCTCTCAGCTCCTCCTCCGGCTCCCGGAGTCACGGGTCTGTTAACCCTGCCCGTGTGGCTGTGCGCCTGGCTTTGTTAGTGCCACCACGCAGCGCTCTCGTTTGTGCAATGTTGTCACCCACCGTCTGTGCCCGCCTCGTCTGCTGGCCCCAGGCACTTGCGCCCTGACGCGCACAGGAATCTGCCTGGGATTCGCCCCCTAGGATTTCCTGCAGAGACGGGCTGATGGTGCTGAACTTTCTCAGTTTTTATCGCTCCAAAATGTCTTTATTTTGCCCCCGTTCCTGGAAAGCCTTTTAGCTGGGTATTTCCTTTCGGGGCGTTGAAGACGGCCTGTCACGCCTCCTGGTTTTCGTTCCCGCGCTCCTCCCGGGAAAGCCGTCTGCCTCTTTGGCCGCTGCCCAGGGACTCCCCCTGTGGTTTGACTGAGACGCGGCTAGGTGTGGGCCGCTTTTCATCACTCCTGCTTGGGGCTCGCTGGGCTTTTCTGCGGGGGGCGGTTTCTGGCGGTTCCGTCTGCTCTGATGTTCTCGGGTGCCGTCTCGGCGGGTGTCCCTCCTCTTTCACCTCCCGCCTTCGGGGGGGATGGACGGACACGGACAGATGGGGCCACGGCACACCCCTGCTCTCGCCGACCTCTGACCTTCTCCAGCTTCCCGCCCCCTTGCCTGGCCCGGCTGCCCCCCCCCCCCCCCATCTGAGTATTCTCCAAGAGCGTGCCTTCGGCGAACTGAACACACTCTGAACATGACAATTCAAGAAATAATTTCCTTTTGATTATTTAAACGTAAAGGTTTACACTTTGAATTGCTAGCTCTCTGGTTGTTTTTACCACGGCGATTTATTTTTGATAGGTTCCTGTTTATGGTGGAGATTTCAATCTGGCTCTTATTTCTTCAAGCTTGATAGAAACATGGCGGTTCTGTGATGAGGGTCCGGTTCTTCTGGGGTCTGAGGTCTGCGGGTCTGCTTCTGCCCTTTCCTCTCCCGTGTCTCACTCGTCAGGATCTGTCCCTTTTCACACTTGTACCGAGGCCTGCTTGTGGCTGATACGCAATTGCGATGGGGTCCAGGAGGAGGGCATAGCCAGGGGGCGGGTTTGCATTTGGTCCTTCTGGGTCCTGGCCGCACAGATCCAGGCCCACGTTGACCTTGGTTTTAGGGATGAGGCTCCTTCGAGTCACCAGACGTGGGTCTGTGCCGCACAGCTGGCTGCGGTCCCCATCTCCAGTGACGGCTGCGCCGCCACCCCAGCTCCTGCTCTGCGCAGAGGACCCCCACGCACGGGCCCCTCGGGGGGAGACCTGGGCCGGGGTCTCCGCCTTGCGCGAGGCCATTGAGCCCCAGGTCCGCGTGGCTTGGCCACAAGCTTCCAGTTAAGAACTTTCAGACGCAGCTCCCGTCTCTGCGGGCTTGGCTCCCTTAGACTTCAGCCTCCTTATTCCTTCCCATGCTGTTACCGATTTGCTTTAACAACTTTCTTCCGCGCTTTTGTTCCTCAGTGAGAGGTTGGCCTGCCCTTTGCCCAGAAAGCAAGCGAAGGCGGGTGTGTGTGTGTGTGTGTGTGGGGGGGGGGGCTCTCTGGCCCTCTCTCCTTGGCCTCCTGAGCCGACGGGTAGTGAGTCTGCCCAGCTCTGTTTGAAAACACATGCCCTCATCCCTGATCTCACTGGCACCTGCCGGCCCACGTCCAAGCTCACCTGCCCTCGCTGGCTCCCTCAGGGCTACTCTTGCCCCCTCTGACCGTCAGAGGTCTTTGAAAAGCACAGTCCGGTCGTACCCTATGCTGCTGAAAGCCCCCCACGGTTCCCACTGCATTAAGGATACAGCTAAGCTGTTGACCATGTCTACAGGGTCTCACATGTCTGGCCTCTGGCCATCCGTCCGGCTGCCTCTCACCCCTGTCGCTCAGTGGCCTCCTTGCCATCCCACCCCGTGCCATGCTCACTGCCCCCTCGGGGCCCGGAAGGTTCCATCTTGCATCCCAGCCCCTTCTCAAACCTCACCTCCTTAAGAGAAGACTTTCCAGGGTAGTCTGTCGCCTCTGTCCTCTGTCCGCAACTGCTCTCGGCCCCTCTGCGTGCTGCTCAGGGTCACCTGGGGCACAGGTGGAACTCAGCGGTCTCTGCTGGAAGGTAGCGGGAGGCTGGGGACGGGGTGTGTTTCCAGACTTGGTGTTTGTGACTTCTTTCATACTATTCTCCTCGTTAAGAGAAAGCATTATTATTTTTTCTTTTTAAGTTTGTACCTCTTGACCAGCCTTGGCCCCGTCTTTCACCCATTCCCACCCTCTGCCTTCCGCAATTACCAGTCTGTCCTCTGGATCTATGGGTTTGGGTTTTGTTTTGTTTTTTGTTGTTCTACTTTTCATGTGTATATGAGATCATACGGTATTTGTCTTTTTCTGGCTGGCTTATTTCACTTAGAATAATGCCCTCAAGGTCCATCCAAGCTGCCACAGAGGCAAGATTTCTGTCTTTTGTGGCCGAATAATATACCGTTTTCTATATTCGCCCATCCATCGGTGGATTGTTTCTATGCCTTGGGTGTTGCGAATAATGCAGCATATACGGGGGTGCAGATGCCTTTCCGAGGTAGCGATTATCTCGTTTCCTTTGGATAAATGCCCAGAAGTGGAGTTTCTGGATCATAGGGTAGTTCCATCTTAAATTTTTTGAGGAGCCTCCGTACTGTTTTCCACTGTGGCTGCACCGTTCTGCATTCCCGCCAACAGCGGACGAGGGTTCCCGTTTCTCCGCGTCCTTGCCGGCATCTGTCATTTCCTATGTGGTTGGTGCCAGCCATTCTGACAGGCGTGAGGTGGTATCTCAGTGTGGTTTTGATTTGCGTTTCCTGGATGATGGGCGATGTCGAGCATCTTGTCCTGTGTCGTGGGCCATCTGGAGGTCTTCCTTGGAGACCTGTCTGCTCAGTTGCTCTGTCCACTTCTTAATCGGATCATTTTTCTGTTGAGCTGTAGGAGTTCTTCATGTATTTGGGGTATTAGCCCCTTATCAGATATGTGGCGGTTTCGTTCGCCGTGCAGAAGCTTCTTAGCGCGGGTCCCACTTGCTTGTTTTTGCTTTTGCTGCCTTTGCTGTTGGTTTCAGATCCAATAATCCGGCGCCAGGACGGACATCGAGGAGCCTGCCCTCTGTGTTTTCTTCTAGGAATTTTACGGTCACAGGTCTTGTCATTCGAGTCTCTAATCCGTCTTGAGTGAATTTTTGTGTCGTGCACGACAGGGGCCGCGTTTCGTTCTCTGACACGAGGCCTGTCCGCTTCCCCACAACCAGGTATTGAAGAGACTCCCACTCCTCAGTGCGCGTTCTTGGCTCCTGTGTCGTAGATGAAGTGACCACATGCGTGGGTTTATGTCCGGGCTCTCTGTCCCGTTCCATTCACCTGTGTGTCTATTATGCCAATTTTGATCGCAGTGGTTTTGCGAGATAGTTTGACATCGGGGAGCATGATACCTCCAGCTTCATTCTTTCTCGAGCTCGCTTTGGCTCTTCAGTCTCTGCGGTGATTCCACACGAATTTTAGGGTCATTTGTTCCATTTCTGTGGAAAATGCCATTGGCATTTTGATAGGGATTGTGTTGCATCTGTAGTTTGCTTTGGGTGTTGTGGACATCTTGACAGTATTAAGTTCTGGTCCATGAGTATGGAATATCTTTCCACTTGTGTCTCCTTCAATTTATTTCATCGATGTCAAGAACAATAATTAAAAAAAGTTTTAAAGGTATTTATTATATTTGAGAGGGAGAGAGAGCAAGAGAGAGAGAGAGATGAAGCATGAGCGGGGGAGGGGCAGAGAGAGAGGGAGAGAGAATCCAAAGCAGGCTCCAGGCTCTGAGCTGTCAGCACAGGGCCTGACAGGGGCTTGAACCCACGAACCACGAGATCACGACCTGAGCCGAAGTTGGATGCTTAACCGACTGAGCCCCCCAGGCGCCCCGAGAACAGTTACTTAGAGCTTAAAAGTCAGGGGGAGAATGATCTTTTCTGTCATTCTGGGGCATTGTGTAACAGGTCCGTGTAAGGAATCTACTGATCTAGAGAAACTGCTTGATTTTGCCGTTTGCTATTAAGGACTCGCATCTTTGCATAGTGATGTTAACTCGTAGATTTGTATCTGGAGGAAAAGGTAGCCCCCGAGGTTATGGTTTCTGTTGCCTGTGGGACATTGTCTGCTTCATGAACCAGCTTTACTCTGTCACTGGTTTCTTTGTTAATGAGCTGATAAATTGTGGACAAATACTCATTTTATTGCACCTTATTATTTTTTTTAATGTTTATTCAGAGAGAGGGAGAGTGGGAGCATGCGCGTGCCAGCAGGAGAGGGGCGGAGAGAGAGAGGGAGACAGAGAATCCCGAGCAGGTTCCGCGCTGATGGCACGGAGCCCAACACAAGGCTCGATCCCGTGAACCGTGAGGTCACGACCGAGCTGAAGCGGGGAGTCGGATGCTCAGCTGACTGAGCCACTCAGGCGCCCCAGTAAACATTCAGCCTATATCTGTATGCCGGCCACGCTTTTAACGTCCTGCAAATGATACTCTGACAGCCTCAAAGACCAGTGAGCAGACGTGCAGCCGTTGGGAAGCGGTGGGTCCCCCAGCCGCCTGCCGGCGATGGGCGCTCAGATGGCTCGCCTGCCCCTCTGTGCCACGGCCTTCCCGTTACAGGCGTGCCCGTTCGACCGTCGTCTGAGGTCCTTGGAAGGACTGAAGGAGATCCGGTCGGGCTCGGCACTAACAGTTACCATAGGGTACCAGCAGCAAGTGGCTGGTCTCTGTAAGTCTCCACGGACAACAGGGAAGGCCCCGTTGAAACCAGGGTGGGGGGTCAGGCCTGCCCCTCCCCCCCGGCTGGATCCTCGCCAGTGGGTGGTCCTTACATCCCACTGGGTCCTTAGACCCAGTGGCTCCTGGATGCTGCCACTGCCCTAGGCCTCTGGCTTATCTGCACCGGCTCTTTCTTTCTCGTCGTGGCAACAGCTTCAGCGAGATCTGATTTGCACACGGCTCACACACGACTCTCCTATTTAAAGCGCCCAATTCAATGGGGTCCACACTTGAAGGGCCGGGAGAGGACAGGGCGGTGGGTGAGCCCTGAGGAGCCCCGAGTCACAGGGTCCTCCGAGGAGCACCCGGTCTGGGCAGCGTGTCCGCGCTGTTGTCTCGGTGGAGCTCGAAGGGAATGTGAACTCGGGCCGGGAAGGAGGACAGAGCCCTTCTCCGGGTCCAGCCGGGCCTGCCTGGGGCCTTCCCCGGGGGTGTCCCTCCTGCCTTCCGGACTTCCCAGGCCGGCCACAGATTCGCTCGCGTTCCTGCTGGACACCGGGGGCCTGTCTGCTTGAACCTCTGCAGCGCTTTCTGGGAAGGGGGGCTTCACACAGGTGGGATTTTCACGGCAGACGCCGCCGCGGGTCTTTTGGGGCTGACTCCCACCACCTTCTGCAGGTAGGGGACCACCCTGTGTCGAGGGACGCGGTGTCCCCGCCACCTTCTGCGCCTCCCCGGCCTCTCTGCGGGCGTTGCTCACGTGCGTGTGTTTTCGTCCCGCAAATAACGGCCATTTGCGTTCGTGCTGTCCCTCCAGGTGGCTCTGTCTGCGCGCGTCTCGTCTTGGTGGCCGCGGTGGCCACACCCTCTTCTCCCGTTCCTCGGGAAGGTTATTCCTTAGGCGGATCCCTCGGTGAGCCGCTTCTCCGCATCCTTCCAAGGGCCCGTGGCGACTGCACCAGGCAGACGTCTCCCGGACCATTTCCCGCTGCTGAACGTTTAAATTTTTTTTGGCGTTGATTTTCAGTTTTTGGAGAGAGCGAGCGAACGGGGCAGGGGCAGAGAGAGAGGGAGACAGGATCTGAAGCGGGCTCCGTGCTGAGAGGGAGAACCCGACGCGGGGCTCGAGCTCACGAACCGTGAGATCATGACCTGAGCTGAAGTCGGACGCTCAACGACTGAGCCCCCCGGGGGGCCCCTGGAGTTTGAACTGTTAATGGGGGAGGGATTCCGCCTTCTTTTCCCTCAGAAGGGCCAAAAAGTCCCCCTTGTTTCTTTCTTGATTTAAGTAAACATCCCTCCCAGTCAGCTTTGCTCTGTCCTCACGTCTGGACGTGATGATGATGACCTACCCAGATGATGACCTACCCAGACCCCTCTTCCTAACGAATATTTTGAAGAGGCCCTTTATCGTGCAGACATGAAATTCGGAGAGGTTATAGCAGCCCTCACACTAATTCTAAGTGGAGTCGGTTGAACAAGCCACTAGATTCGTGTCCATCTAGAGACTCGGAGGGCAGAGTACCTGGGAAGAGGGTCTCTGCAAACGTAATCGGTTAAGGAGTGCGAGACGAAGTTGGTGTGGATTTAGCGTGGGCCCTCCGTCCGATGACTGGTGTCCTTGGAGAGGAGGAGAGACACGGCAGGTGCCGCGTGCAGACGGGGACAGAGGCTGCCGGCACGCGGCCACAGCCCCGGGAAGGTGGTTTGGCCCCCAGGGGCTGGTTTGGCCCTGTGTCACCTTGATCTGGGCCCTCGAGGCTCCGGAGCTGGAAGAGAATAAACTGTCGCCCCCAGTTTGTGATCATTTCTTACAGCGGCCGCAGGACATTGATACACCTAGTGAATAAACTCAAGGTGGGAAGGACTGCTTTCAGTTCCTGCTGGCGGGCTGCCCCACGGGCCTCTGTAGTGGGCACCATCGGCAAACCCATTTTACAGAGCGGCAAACGGGCTCCGAGGTGCTGGGTGACCTGCCCAGGGCACACAGCCAGGAAGAGGGGCTCCGGGTTCCAAGCCAGGTCCGGCTGACCCATGCTCTGCCTGCAGATTTCATCAGTGGTGCAGGGTGGCTGATGAGGGTCCTTCCTGCTCTCTGAGCCACTGCTTCCTCCCTACTTTTGGGGTGCCTCCAGGCACCTTCCACTCGCCAGTCCCTGGTCTCCTCCTCTCTTTCCGCTCTGGCTTCTGCAGACCTGGGGCTGTGTCTTCTCTGTGCCAGTGAGGTCACCGCTCTGGGCACTGAGGCAGCAAGACAGATCGACCTCTGGGGTGGGGGTTGTCAGGGCCCACCCGAGGGCCGGAGGGGGGGGGGGGCTGGCGGGGGCGGGGGGGGGGGGGGCTTCAGCTCCCGTCCAGGCGGGACCCAGGGTTGGCCTGTCCTCCTGGCATCTGTGTGAAACGGCGGTGCCACCCCGAACCTTCTGGGGACCCGCCTGCGCAGATCCGAGGGTTTGCTGGTTTCCTGAGCTCTGCTCTGTGGACGGTCCCTGCTCCCAGGTCCCAGCCCCGAACCCCCCACACCCGTGTAATTCCCAATGAGAACAGTGCTAATCCGTGAAATAAGTGTGAGCACGCCTAATGGAGTTTCCCCCCAGAACCCGACTCACTCTTTACCCATTGTCTTTGGGCGTCCGGTGCCTGCCTGCTCCGGCCCCCGGCCGCCCTCCTTGCCCAGGCCCCAGGGCCCTGGTCGGCAGCTTCCTGATGCCGCTGGGCCCAGAGACGGGTGGCAGCCCGGCTCTTGTCCCGGGAAGGTTTCCCAAGCGCCTGTTCTGGGCCGGGTCCTGCTTTCGCTCCCCTTCCTCTGGCCTTCCCCTCCAGTCCCCCCCAACCCCAATTGTTGTTTCATTATAAAAGTCTTCAACATTCAACATTTCCTCTCCAACGCCCTCCCCTCCTTCCCCTCTCCCCCTCCCGGCCCCTCCTCCTCCCTCCCCTCCCTCTTTTCTCCTCCCCCTCCTCCCCTTCCTCCCTCTCTCCTCCTTTCTGGCCTGATCACCCTTTGAAGGAGTTGCAGACATCATGACGTTTTACCCTCTGGCATCCCTCTCTTTAAGGAGAAGGACCTCACGACTCTGGCCTGCGGGGACACAATGTCACCCCCCCTGTGCCGTTTAGTTCGTCTCTGATGTGTCTTCCAGGAGAGCACACCCCACCCCTTTTCGTGTTTTCCCACGACACTGACTCACGGAGGGTTTGGAGAGCGAGCTGGTGGATGTCTTTGGACGCCGTTTTCCTTGTTCCCCGGTCCCCTGGGTGTCAGTGCCAAAGGCTGGATGAGGGCCGCTTGAACGTTTGCGGTAAGAGCGCCTCCTGCCCGGCCCCGGTGCCTCGTACCTCACGGTGCCACGGGCACCGGGCCGTTTGCAAAGCTGGCAGGTCCCTTCGGCGGACACTCTCCGTGGGCCCCTGCCCGCCAGGGACGAGCAGACCGCCTCCCACCTTCCCGAGCTCCCCGGCCTTGCCGGGTGAACCCCAGGTCCGCGAGGCTTCCTCGGCTGCCAGGCCCAGACACGGGGCCGACGGCGCCGAGCCCAGACGGGAACAGCCGGTGTTCGGCCCACGACAGGAGCCCGAGCGGCTCCCCCACGGCCTGGGGTCACAGCTCTGTGAACGTCCAGCACCGCAGCCCCGCGCTGCTCCGGGCCAGCCGGCCGCAGGGTGACTCCCTTGCCTTCCCCGACTCCCCCAGGCAGGGGGACGGACACCATCCGGCTGCTTCCAGCCCACTCCACCTGCGGTCTGGCTTGGCTGGGCCCGGTGTGGGGGCGGGGGGAGAGAAGGAGGCGGCGGGCTAGGAGTTCCCTTTCATGGTTCCCGAGGTGGCCCGGGCACTCCTGGTGGCTCGGGTGTGCAGCTGGGATGACCGAGCCGCAGGACGGGGAAAATAAAGCTTCAAGGGCCGAGAGAGTCAGGGGCCGTCTCCCTCACCGCTGTCCTGTTGACTCCGTCCCCCCTCCCCACCGCCTCCTCCAGGGAGCCCGGCTGGGCCGCCACGTGCTGAGGGGGAAGGCAAAGCTGGGACCTCGTATCTAAGACCTCTCGCGGCAAAGCCGCGGAGGACAGCCCGAGACGCGCTGACTAGATGGCAACCCCGAGCTGCACACAAGCATGAAATCCCCGAGCTCCAGTCTCAGCCTTGACGCAAAGCCAGAGTCGCTCAGCTGTTTCCACTCAGGGTTGGGCAGAGATGCCCCGAAGGCGAACAGCCTGGAACAGTGCAGCGGGAAGCCCTTTAGGGAGCTGCTGTGGGGCCTCCACGGAGGTCTCCCGCGAGCGGCCCGCCTGCCCGTGGCACGGGGGTGCGTGGGGGCGTCGGGGGCTGGGCGCAGACCCCGGGCCTCTGCAGGATGCGAGCTCCTGGCGGCTCCTCTTGGCCTGGGGCCGTGTGTATTACACGGCGCCTGTCTGCGGAGCCAGGGGACAAAACTTGTGTGCGTTACCCGGGGAAACGGAGAGCCCGCGGGCCGCGGTGGCCCCGGGGCGCCACGGGGACAGACCCGCGGTTGCCAGAAGGACTCAGAGAGAGCCGCGCCCCGAGGCCGTCAGCTCACCTGCCACCTGCCTCGGCCGTGCGCTGTCGGGGGGCGGGGGTTGCAGGGGAGCTCGCGCTCCACCCTCGGCGCAGGTGTGCTCCTGGAAGCCTCGCCTCGTTGCACGCGGATGCGGGGCAGCGCTCGGGAAGTGCGCGGAGTGAGACGCTGAAGTGTGAACGCGCCGCAAGGACTCGGGGCCAAATGTTCTGGAACGAGGTAGTGCTGACGGCCGCGGCACAGCTCCGCGAATCCGCGAGACGCCTGTGAATGGTGCGCTTTGAAGCGGTTGGGATGCTCCGTTTTCTATGTTCTGTGTGTTTTACCACAATAAGAAGACGTTCAAACAAAACCAAACAGCAGCGAGGCCAGGGGATAGCGTCATCGGAGCGGGGAGAAGCACAGCGTGGCCTGTGCCAAGAGGCCGTCCCGGCGGATGACAGCGGGCTGTGGCTGGCGCCCCGCTCTCACGTCCGCGGCCAGATGCGGGAAGAGCACTGTGTGTTCGTTCTGGAAGTGTAGACGGAGCCCCTACTGTGTGTCAGGCCCCGCGTGGGGACACGGCACTGACGGCGAGAAGGCCGACGACGCCCGGGGTCCCACGGCTGCGGAACCAAGAGCCGTCCCTCTTCCTGAGTTCACGGGAGGACCCGTGCTTCGGGCAGTGGCCTCTGCACGCCGTCTCGGGGCGACCGGGAGGAGCTGCCGGGCCCACTGTGCCCGGACCGGGTGCCGCGCGGGACCCGGGAAGAGAGGTCGCAGTGACCTGTGGGCCAGGCAGGGCACTCGGGTGCACTGTCCTGCTGGGCCGCAGCGGGGCGAGTGCTAAGGTGAAGGGAGCCAGATGCGCGGAGGGAGGAGGAGCCAAGGGGCCGCAGGGCTTCCAGAAGCTCCCCGGAGCACAGAGAGCTGCCGCAGGTGCTCGGGGCCCAGGAAGGTCTGGGCGTGCAGCGCTGCTCTCCGGCGGGCGTGGAAGCGGGCCTCCGACGTCAAGCGGCTCGTCCTAGGCCTCGCCGCGGCTGAGCGGCAGCGCCGGGGTTGGCGCGTGCGTCTGTCTGCCGTCGCAGCATCTGTCCCTGAGCGCTCTTCCGTGAGGCTTCTGGGGCCGCCAGCCCGAGACCCCGGCTCCTTCGCCGGTGGGACATTTGAGTCTTACGAGTTCTGGCTCAACTGCAGCAAACACCCCTCGAAATGCGTCCACGAACACTGGAGAAAATGACGCCTGACGTCTTCGAGAGTGGGGCACGGGGGACGCGCGTGTTGAAAATGTAGCCGGGCCTGGCTCACAAGGCGTCGGGATTGCTCGGGATGGCCCCAGCTGCTCCCTGGCGTCGGCAGGTGGAGAGCGGGGTCGCAGACACGCAGAGGAAGCTGGACCCCTGCCAGTTATACCCTCCGTGAGAGCCCAGCCAGGTTTCTGGATAGTTCTGCTGGGCTGTAACTCACATGCCACATGATTTGTCCGTTTGGGCTGTGCCGGTCGGGGGTCTCTGGTGCATCCGGAGGCCGGGCAGAGCACGGTCATCCCCCACGGAGGAGACCCCCGTTCCCCGTCTGACACTCCCGCTGCCCCCCAGTCCCAGGCGCCTCTGGGGATCTACTCACCTGGTGGGGAAGTTGGCGAGGTCCTTGAGGGGGTCTCAGTTCCCCTCCTCGTGGGCGTCTCCATGGGGCTGCTTGGGGGTCCTCACAGTGGCAGGTGGCACGGTGGCCGGCGTCGCCAGAGCGGGAGGTCCCAGGGAGTGCGGGCAGGCTCCACAGACCTTTGTGACCTGTGTGGGAAGCCACTCAGGCCAGCCCTGACTCAGTGGGGGCCTCTGTCTTGGGGGCAGCTGCCCCGGGAGGAGGGCATAGCGATGACAGGAGAGGGGCAGTGACAGGTGGGACGGAGGCTGAGAAGTGTCTGAGATTGATGGAGAATGTGCATCCTCAGATTCCAGAAGCTCCGTGGAGGTGACCTGGGTCACTCAAAGGAAGGCGCCAGAGACACGATAGCGAACTGGTTCTAAAAGCAAAGAAAAGGTCCTACAAACAGCCGACAGGAGAGACCCATTCCTCATCGACAAATAGTTATGCCGACAACAAAGTCCCCAGTAGGCACAGCGGAAAGCCAGAACGAGGAGAAAACATCCCCAAAGTGGTTCAAAACAACCATTGCCTCCATTTCAACGTTCAGTGTTCTGTTCAATGGCATTTAAATAATGGCACATTGCATTTCGATTTCAGACGCACACAGTCTGGGACAGAGTATCCGCAGACATCGTCTGCAACAGCCGGGAAAGAATGCGATTCAGGAGGAAAGGGGATGGTCGGGGGGGGGGGGGGGGCGGGGAGGAGGTGCGGGAGGGCTGGGCTGGTTTACAGCCACTCACACCTGCGGCGTGAGGGAGGGGAGGGGGTGTGCCCTCAGGCGTGGCTTGGGGGGGACTTCTGCCTGGTTCCACAACCCCGACCGTCACAGGCAAGAGGCTCCGCTCGTGCGTGTGCACACGTGCACACCCACAGGCGCATACACACGTGCACACACATATATAGACACACATGCACACATACAGGTATGCAGACGCATCACACGCACGTGCACGCACACACATGCAAATACATACGCCCAAGCACGCACACGGGTGTGCACTCACACGTGCACACACATCCACATCCACGCATATACAGACACACATGTAGACACACATCCACACACACGCGTATACGCATACACGTGCACACACAGACATGCACACACACGCACGTACCCACACATGTACAGACACGTACGTATGCACCATGTGTGTACATCTACATAGTCACATACACATGTACGTGTAAGAGATACTCAGACACCATAGACACGCACACACATGCAGAAGCACGCACAGAGACATCAACATACACACATCCAGATATACGACGTCCACATATACACTTGCACACACACGCATACAGACGCACACACCACCCATAACACACAGACGCGTGCAGGCACCACAGGCCCATATGACCCTCTCAGGCACACACACACACACATCCACAGACAGGAACACATACTCACACGTACACATACACGCACAAGACACGCACACACATGTGCACACACAGACACACATAGAAGCGCACACACACACTCCCTGGTGCTTCCCCTGGAACACCGGCGATGGGAAAACGCCGGGCCGCAGCGTTGTGGGTGAGGACTGTGTAGAATAAAGTCCAATTCCAGAGGCTCAAAAGTAAGAACTAAAATAGCCGAGAAAATGGGAGGCGGTGACGGTGGTCGGAGTAGTGTGGATTCCTCTTGCTGCTTCAGGGGCAGGTGGAGACGCCCCTGCTCCGCGCAGGGACGCGCTCCCGGCAGAGCTGCTGACCGCAAGTACGAACGAGCGAGAAGCGGGGCGAGCGGCGGCGGAGCCGGGACTGGGGGCTCCCCGCCCTGTGGAAAGGCAGGTGGGGCGGGCGGGGGGCACGGGTGCGTCAGGAGAAATGAGCCCACAGAGGGAGACGGTAGTCGCAGTAAACCTAAGGAGGCTGAACTTACCAGTTAAAAGACATTGACGGACCAGACACAGGTCAGGCCCAGGGGTGTGCTGTTAATACAGGAAGCCCTGACAAGGAGAGGGAATAAGGCAGAGCCACCGAGGACCCCGATCCTTGACAGGGGAGGTCCCTGCGCCGGGAGAGGGCACGCAGAGGCGGAAGGGCCCGTGGGGCCCCGCCTGGGGCAGCCCCGCCTGCGTTGCTCGGTGGGGGGGGCCTCCCCCCTGCACCCCTCTCCGCTCTGCCCTGCGTGAGCTGCCCCTGCCGCAGTCGGGCCACACGCCCGGGGTGGGAGCGCGTCCTGCCACCACGGACGCCGCCCGCGGGGACGCGGTGGCTCCTGGGGCGCGCTGCCCCTCTGTGTGCTGGGCGTGAGCTTTCAACCACAGGACTAGATGGATGTCAAGGGGCAGAAGGGGTGGAATGTGTTGGGTGCTTTGCATCTTTTAAACAGTTTTACTGAGAAAAGGTCACAGGCCAAACAACGCACCCATTTTAACGCCGGGCAGCGGCGTTCGCTGCGTGGGCGGTGCTGTGTCGCCGTCACCACCGCCTGCTTCCAGGACCTTCCTTCCCCGTCCCGGGACATCCCAGCAGAAACGAGCTCCCCGCTCACCCTCCCTGGCCGCCTCCAATGCACTTTCCGCCTCTGGAAACTCGCCTTTGCTAGATATTTCGTCTAAGTGGCGTCTGTCCTTCTGTGTCTGGCCTCTCTCCCTGAGCGTAACGTTTCCCCGGTTTCCCCACGCGGTGGATGGCCAGTGCTGCTCCCCTTGCGTGGCCCGGAGCTGTTCTGTCGCGTGGACATGCCACGTCTTGCTTACCCAGGCTCACCCGCCGACGGGCCCTTCCGCATCCGCAGGTGACGGTGTTGCTACTGAGCACGTACAGGTGTCTGTCTGGATCTCTGTTTTCAGTTCTTCTGAGCGTGTCCCCGGGGGGCGGAATTGCGGGGCCCTGTCACAACCATGCGTGGCCTTCAGAGGAGCCCCCAAACGGTTTCCTACAACAGGGACACCATTCCGCGTTCCTTGCCTTTGCCTGCTCCCCACAGCCACTGCACCTGTGTCTCAGCTCTGCTTTAGGCCCTGTGGAGTGAGCGGCCCTGGGAGACCACCTTGGCGTCCGACCTCAGGTCGGGCTCAGCCAGAGGGTGCACATCAGAGAAAAGGAGGGGACCCGAGTCAGGGTGCGTGCCACCCCCCAGCCCCCACCACGAGGCCATCTCGGGTTGTTCCTCTGAAGGTGTTGTCTCCACGTGGGACCCTGGGGCTCTGCCTCCTCTCCTCCCCTGGGGCCGGGGGTGAGGTCCCCCAGTTCCTGCCCTGTGCCTGGGGCTCCCCTTCATCCACCTGGCTGCAAGTGGTCCCTTTGTAAGCCCTTATTAAAATATCTTGACTTGAGCGAGCTCCCTGTTTCCCGAGGGAAACAGGGAAGTAGGCGATCCCGGCAAGTAGGCGATTGGGCCCTCCGTGCCCCTGAGGCCAGAGCTCGTGGGGTGTCTGTCATTCACTGATGTGGCCCAGCAGGAGCCCCACGCCTGGCTCCTGGCAGGGCTCAGGGGACACTTTCTGGAGAGATGAAGAGATGATTTCACGATGGAAATCAAGTCCCTTTTATTCCAAGCACGTCGGAGACTCTGGCCTGCGTCCTGGCCACGGGAGAGACCGGCTTCCCTCCGAGGGGTTTCCCACTAGAAAACAGAGCAGACTGACTCACAAGGGCAGAGGACAGTCCCACGACAACGAGGCGGGAACTCCTCCTGCAGAAGGAGGCGAAGGGCCCTGCAGGCCGAGGCACGAGGTAGGTGCCCCGCCCACCTCCCGCTTACCTGCCCAGGAGCGCCACCTCCGTGAGTCGGGCTCCTCTTCTGGAAGATGAGAACAGTTAGCCTCCCTGCGACACGGAGCATGGATGCTTCTGGGAAGGCGGGCCCACATGGCCCGGCTGTGAGGGGGACGCCCAGACTGGTCCCTGCGGTGGCGCCGCCCCTCACCCGGGCTGACGGCCGTGGTCGCGTCTGCCGAATACGCCTTCCTCTTGTCTTGGAATCGGGGAGGGGCTCAAGTGCGAGAGCGGCCGGTTCCAAACCCAGTTTCTGCCTCACCCGCCAGGGCGCGTGCAAGGGGAGCTCCGCCGTCCCCGAAAGGGGCGGGTGGGAAGGGTCCTCGGGGGCGTGGGGGCTTCCTCCTGACGGCGGGCCAGGCGGGGCGGTGCCGGGAACCCCTGCAGCCCGACTGCGTCCCGTGGGGCGTGCGTGGCGACCCAGCCGTGTGTGCGGCCAACCGTATTCCCAGTACTCAGCAGGGTGCAGATGCCGCAGAAGCGTCTGCTAAAGTCGGAAGTCCCAGGACACACGCGCCCGGAGAAGTCCTGCGTCCAGAGCGGGAGGGACGGGAGAGAATGTCGACAACGGCGCTGCTCACAGCCCCGAAACGTGGACACCGCTCGAACGCCCGTCACCGGTGACGGGACGAACTCGCCGCGTGTCCGCCTGGCAGGACGTGACACGGCAGGGGGACGCGCAGCTGGCGGCCCCGGGTGTCGGCACGGGTGGGCGCAACGCATAATCGGGGGAGAAAGACGGATAATCACCGCCTGTCCCGTGATGGCTCTGTGTCTGCCGTGGCCGTAACCACCACAGACGGAGCGGCTTCAGGCAACACGTTTGGTACCTTTCGGTCCGGGAGGTCCGCGGTCCCAGATCCGTGTCCGCGGACTGGAGTCGGGTGTGGGCTGGGAGGACGCCCCCTTGCCCTTCCCGGCGTCGGAGGCGTCCTCGGCTCGGGTCCTGGGCCCCGAACGGGGCGTGTGAGGCCGGGCACGGGGCCGGCCGGGGGGCGCTGGCGGCACGGGCGTGGGGTGAGCTGACTCGGAGAGCCTGGTGGTTCTGGGGACAGGGCCTTCCTGGAGGTCGGGCGGGGGCAGGTGCCGTGTTAGCATCCTGCTTAGTACCCTAGGAACCTGTTCCGAGGTCCAAACCCGGGAGGGGTCACGCAGGCCAGGAAGTCCCTCGGCCGTTGGTAAAGTTCCCCAGATGTCTGTGCAGCTCCGGGGCCGGCCGTGGCGGCCCTCCTCACCAGGAGAGGGAGCTGGTGCTGGGGGCAGGGGCTGGCCCCACAGCTGGGCAGCCAGGCGGGCACCGGACACACCGGGGCCTCGGATTCCCACAGTCCCCGTCGATGTAACGAGGGGGCCTCCGGCCTCCGGGGCCGGCAGCCGTCCTCCTCCCAGACCCGCCTTCTTTTCTTGGACATTTGCTTAGTTTCTGGAGAACCCGCCGTGTGCCCCAACCATTTTGAGACACCGCGGATTTTAGCTGATTTAAGATATGGCACGCCCACGAGAAGGACACCCGCGTGAATTGCACCTTACCGTCGAGGAAACTGAGGCAGACAGCACGCGCGACCTGCCCCGGGGCACCTGGTCGGTCGGTGGGGGGCCCGGCTCAGTGTCCTCGTGCGTCACCGCTGTCCTGCGTGATCTGTCGCCTTCCGGTATCTCTAAGCTGCCGTGGAGTAAGAGGGACTCCGGCCCCGGCACCGCCACACGGAGCCATCTGCGCGTCCCAGGACGCGGGCAGCGCCGGTAGGGGCTGGCGGGTAGGAGCGGCCGCCGTGTCCGGTCTCGGCAGCACCGGCACATGACCTCATCCCACCCACGCCCTGGCCTCACACTGAAAGTGACCCCTGCTATCCTATCATTTATTAGAGGGTTTGTGGAAGCCTGAAGAAAACAAGACAACTCTGGACGCTTGGAACCAGCCCAACTCCGTGTCCGTCCGAACAGTATTTTTGTGGCTCGGTTTGAGATTCTGCCTCCGGGCCTCCTGGACGGCGGCAACGTGCTGCCTGGAATGGACACGCGGGGAACGCTCCGAGCACATTCTAGAGACGTGATGGGACTCCTGCCCGCCAGGAGGTCCCCGCTGTCCTCTGGCGGGGCCTCAGTCACCCCCGCCTCCCGCAGCCGCCCCACGTCGGACCCTCTCCCCGACAGCAGCCGTCCATCAGCTCGCCGCCCTCCCGCCCGGTGCGGGTCCCGGGACCTGGGACAAACGGTGCGGGACGAACAGAAACCCGGGCGCCGGGGCCCCCTCTCGGGCCTTCCTCCCTGGGTCTCCCAAGACCCGTCATGTGGAAACGAAAACTCCCCCTTCCAGGAAATTAATGAAAACTGCATTTATGAGGCAGCTGTTCTCGGGTGTGAACTTTGTTGGGAGACTGGCGGGTCCAGGGGTGAACCGGGGGCCCCCGCCCCCGTGCATCTTCCACTCGTAAATGAGCCCTGGGAGCACGCTGCACGCGCGGGCAGGCGACTGCAGCCGCAGGGGCACCGGCTTTATGCTCGCGGGGACACAGATGCCCCCCCCCCCCCCCCCCCCCGGTCTGTCTTCTTGACTTGGGGCCTGATGTGCTGGGGCACAGGGTTTGCCTCAGGGCTCAGCATGTACCATGCTGATGTGTCAGCGGCCTCCAGGTACCGGCAGCTACTTCCGTTACTGATCCAAGCAGCTAAATGTGTGTTTTCACACCACGTCCCCGTCTGTCCGTAAGCTCAAGGGGTGCACTGCGTTTCTCAGACACCGTATTTACAGCCCCTTTTGTTCTAACAGCCTCCGCAGGGGACCCAGCGCTTCAAAAGCAGCCCCTGATGGTGCTTGTGACAGTCTGCAGAATGGGTCCCGTTCTCACCTCTGGTTCACAGGAAGGGAAAGCAGGGACCAGAGAGGGCAAGGAACTTACCCAAGATCACCCAGCAAGCCTAGACTGGCAACCGCAGTGCCGCCCTCAGTGGAGGGGGCTCAGGGGGCTGTGTGCCAGGTGGGGTGGAAACAGAAACCCATCTACGGACGCCCGCCGGGCTCCCTTGCCCTGATGATGTCACCTCCCAGGCCCCAAGCGGGCCCTGGAGGAGGGAGGGAATTACAAGGCCTTGGTTTATCATGGTCCAGTTGAAGGCAGAGTGTTTTGCTAGAAGCTTACCCTCTGGCCACACAGCGCACTCCTCTTGTGCTGAATTGAGCAGCGAGAGGTATTTTCCACGTCGTGTCCAAGTCATCTGTGCGGGAGCCTCGCGGATGGAAATAAAATATTTACCATTTGGAACGAAATTCCAACCAGAGCAGCAAGCACTCTCAGTAAAGGATGTGGGGGGTGGGGTGGGGAGGGGTCAGAGGCAGACAGCTGCTCCCCAGCTGTGGCTGTGGGAGAAGGGACTGAGCTGGGGCTGCCCTGTCCTCCCCGGGGCCTCGCCCAAGGGCACATCCGCTCGCCCGCCTGGCCCGGCCTCCTTCCCTTCACTGAGCGAGGCTGAAGCCCGGTCTCGGAGCCCCTCCAAGCCCCTTCGTGGGCGTGTCCTCCCCCTCTACCCTCCCAGCCCATCTGCCTCCTCCTGACCTCTCGACGGCCCCACGGTGACCGGCTGTCCTCTATCCCCCACGTGCCCAGCCACCCCGTGGAGATGCCCGAGAGGCCTGGAGGGCCCGGAAGGGCCAGCCGAAAGCGTGTGCAGGGGCCCCGAGGCCGCCGAGCCCGCATCTGCGGGACCTGAGCACTGGCTGGGGAGGAGCCAGCCCGGGTCGCTCACGGAGGGAAGGGCTGCGTCCAGGCCCCAGCTCCAGGCTGCTTGCACCCCCCCCTCCCCCCCCCCCCCCCCCCCACCGTCTCTCACTGTCCTCGACTTCGGTTTTTCTGCAGGGACACTGATGTCGATGCACCGGCTGGTCATTGCCACGCTGGGGACAATTGTGGGAATGACCTCCTTCCCCGTGGGGTGGTGGATTCCGTGTGCCGGGCAGCCCACCCGTCCTTGCCCCCGAGCGCACGCCGCAGCACCGCCAGAGCTGGGGAGACTCCGGGGTGGGGAGGGAGCCTCCTCTGCCGGGACTAGGGAGTCATGTGTGCGGGAGGGGTGGCCCGGTTGTCTGAAGAGTGGGGGTCCCCCGTGCCCCTGCCGTTGGGCCAAGCCACTCCCACGAGGGCCCCTAGAATTGCCCTGATGCCCCCCCCCCACTCTTGGGGGCCCTGGGGATGGTCTGGAGGTGCCTCCAGGGGAGGGTCCCGGAACCCCCCCGGGGTCGAGGGACCCAAGACCCGCGGACGCGTGAGGCGTTGCTTAACGTCTTACTCTAGTTGCTGGGGGGCTGAGGCCATGACCTCCCCGGGCCCTGACCTCCCCCGGTGACCTCCACGGCGCCCTCAGTGACCCGGGGACCCACCGCCTCATCTGCGGGACAAGCACCCTATTGATTCTCTGGTTCAACTAGAGGGAAAAAATCCCCCTGAATCTCCGCCAAGGGTGTGGGGAGCGTGTCTGGAAGGGCTCCAGAGCCGGAGCCCGGGGAAGGGGGAATACTCCCAACTTTTATGACTTGCTTCAAATAACTTCCTGGAAATGGTCGAGTGCGGCCTGCCGTCCCCGTGGCCTCGTTGGGGAGCAATGTTCCGTGCGGAGCAGGGTCACGGTTGGCTGTGGGCCGCTGGGCCAACCTGGCGGCAGGCTCCGCGGGTCTGCTTGGGGGGGAGGCAGAATCTGCGAAGCTCCCCGCCCCCCCCCCGCCCCCCCCGAGCCCCGGGCTGCAGGCCCCTCTTCAGGCCCCTGGGACCTTCCCGCGGCCCCCGGGACGGACGGCCTGTTACGGGCACGGCAGTGCCCACGCTGGGTCCACCCTGCAGTTTGCTGTCGGTCAGAGTGCTTAGGTAGGCAGAATGGACCTCAGACTCCGTGCAAGCATGGTGTCGATCATTCCAGTAAGCACACCATTAAGCAGAACGCCCCGCGGGACGGCCGGCTTCCTCGCCAGGGCCCACGGCCTCCCGCTGCGCCACCCGGAGCGGCGGCCCCGCCTCCCCGTGCCCCCCTCCCCTTGTGGGTGTCCCGAGGCCGGGGAGCGGGCCCCCCTTGCGGGGAGTCTGTTTGCGCCCCCAGAGCGGCTGGAGCCGCGCCCACGGTCACGGTGAGAGCCTGCGGTGCTGGGCGGGGCCACATCACTCCTGCGACCTCTGCCTCCACGAGCACCGAGAGGGGCTCCGAACACGCTCCCCTGTCTTCTCCTTCCTTGGTGAACATACGTCAGCTCTCTGCAGGCGCTTCCTAATTGAGAGGTTGCCGGTGCATTCGAAACGTGGATCGCCGTGGCCCGATTGCCCCGCCGGCAGGGACACCAGCTGGCGCCGGGCCACGACACCAGGTTGTCCCCTCCCAAACCCATGCCGGTACCACGTGTGAAACTCTAAAAGTCTTACGGGTATAGTAGGTCAACAAAAAGTCTTTTTTGTTTGTTTGTTTTTTGTTTTTCAATGTTTATTTATTTTTGAGAGAGACAGAGCATGAGCAGGGGAGGGGCAGAGAGAGAGAGGGAGACACGGAATCCGAAGCAGGCTCCAGGCTCCGAGCCGTCAGCACAGAGCCCGACGCGGGGCTCGAACCCACGAACCGTGAGATGATGACGTCAGCCGAAGTCGGCCACGTAACCAATGGAGCCACCCAGGCGCCCCCGCGTCTCTTGATATCAAGGCTGTTTGCTTTTCTGTTGTTGCACATTGTTGTTTCGTGTGCACTCTTGGTTTATTAAGGAATCTGAGCGTTGGTCTGTCCGGTAGCAGGATGTTGGTTTGGTCAGGCTCTCTTCGTAGGCGGGCGTACGCGTGAGATGTTTCCGTATTCACGTGTGTATGTGCGCACACACGCGTGCACACAGCACCTGCAGCATCTGTGTGTTTTCCGGACCTATGCACACGTGTGCACGTGTGTGTGCGTGTGCCACGCAGAACCTTCACGTTTTATGTGTTCCAATCAGTACTCTCTGATACGGCTTTTCTGTGCAGAACGGTCTTTCCTACCTAAGACCGTGTGACAGATCCTCACGCGCTTTACCCCTTTTTATGGCTTTATTTTCACGTTTACGACTCTTTCAGGAGCTGGTTTTGGTATAAGGAGGGGAAGCAGGGATTCTCTTCTTCCTTCAACTTTTCCTCCTCCAGGGGCTGGTCCTTTGCCCCACCGCCCCAATGGGACGTCCCGTCGTCCCCCTCCAGTCCGTCTACTCCGAGGCCCCACCTGTCTCTCTGGGGCTATTTCTGGACCTGCTCGGGCTCGCCGACGGGCCGGGTCGCTGGCGCTGAGCGGTGGCTCCGATGTCAGAGGGCACCTGGGTTACCTTCCAGTCTGGCGCCATGAATTAAGCATTTCATTTGAACTGAGAACTCGTTTCTCAGCGTCCCCCCAACACCTCCACGGAGACCACTGTCGGTGTTTCAATTAGCTGGATGCGGTTGAGTCAGTTTATGATTTTAGGAGGAAGTGGCATTTTTATATCGAATGTATCTCCAGTCCACGAGGAGCGTCCCTCCTTCCCCCACATCCGTCTTGTTTTATATGACGTCGTTTTCATGTGTTCGTCACCCTGGCCCTGTGCGCGTCTCGTCAGGGACGCAGTTGGTTCTGAGCTTCGTAGGTTCCGGCGGGTTCTGGCTGCGTCGGCGTCTTTGCTGGGAAGCGGCTGACTTCTGCACGCTGAGCTGGGGGTCCGGATAACACACAGATGCTGTAGGTGCTGTGTGTACGCGTGCGTGTGCACATACACACGTGAATACGGAAATATCTCACACGTACGCCTGCATATGAAGATAGCCTGACCAAACCGGGGGGGGGGGGGGTGGGGAGGGTCCGCGCTCAGGAGGGGAGGAAGAGGGGGCATGGGGGGGGGACTGCTCATCAACTGAGTCCTAGACCTGCTTTCTCGCTCACGGAGCTAAAGGAGACACGGACAGACACGACCAGGGAGAGGAAAGGCCTTGTGTGGCGGCTCCCACGCTGACTGGCCGACCGGCCACAGGGAGGGCTTGTAATTAGCAGTGTTTTAATAAGTGAGAGGCCTGCCACCAGCTTGTCGAGGTCGCCTACAGATACCAGTGTCCTGAGTCACACGTGGGTGCCAGCTCGGGGGGATGGGGTCTGAAGGAGCCCGAGGAGGACCTCGCCCCACCCCAGAGGGACCACTGGTGCTGCACCCTGCCTTGGGGAAGGTTTCTTCTTCTAATAGCAGCAAGCCAATTTTCTTCTTTTTCCTCTTTCTTTCTTTCTTTCTTTCTTTCTCCCTCCCTCCTTCCCTTTCTTGCTTTCTTTCTTTCTCCCTCTCTCTCCTTCCTTCTCTTTCTTTCTTTCTTTCTTTCTTTCTTTCTCCTTCGTTCCTTCCTTCCTTCCTTCCTTCCTTCCTTCCTTCCTTCTTTCCTTCCTTCCTTCTTTCCTTCTTTCCTTCTTGTTGTTGTTAAAAGACCTCCATGTGATTATACGGCAGTGCGAGTGAATGAACAGAGGCCGTGCCCAACAACGTGGACGAATCCCACGCGTGTTGAGCAAGGGGAAGGAGGCAGCAGGCTCCCGTGTCCAATCCCCTGTGTCCGCGGTGGCGGTGGAGTGTGGGGCGGCCACCCTGGCTGAGGGCGGGGGCGGCCGTGGGGTGGGGGGCCCCGGGTGTTCCCAGGGAGGCCGGCCTGTCTGAATTCTTGACGCTGGTGTCGTGACCCGGGTGCATACTTTGTGATCTCTCCATGGGTGACGTTTTGCTGATTTGCGCGGGTTTCCATGACCTGCGTCCCGTTAAAAGAAAATGTTTAAAAAAGTTCCAGGGTGCATTTTACTAAAATTCATTTCTCTAAGATGCAAAGTCTAAGCCGGGGAGCGTGGATTTCCAGGTCGCAGGAAATTACAGGCCACGTCTGGAATAGCAGTGACATGGCGGCCACGTCCATCCAGCACGGACATCAGGAACGGAAGCATCTCTGAAGGAAGGCCCAACAGCAGGGCCGCTGCTTTTCCGTGAAAAGTCCCAAAAGATTATTTTTAGCATCTGAAACTCATCTTTCCCGCCTAACTATGAACTTCACGGGGCAAGGAAACGAGTGCATGTGTGCCTTCCTCCGGAGAGCCCAAGCTCAGCCGAAGCCACAAAGCGCCCGTGGCCTCGCCGGCAAGAAGGGAGGCCCTCCCTCCGCCACGCGCCCTGGCGGGGGTCTCGTTCTGACCCACGAGTGTGCCCTGCGGTTTGGCCCGGTTACAGACCCCAGACCAGGCCTGGCGCTCTGGGACCGGGTCCACACGCTCTCCGACTCGAGGAGGCTTTCAGGGGGGAAGAGCCCACGGTTTGCTCCATGGAGACCTGCCCCGGGCAGCGGATCCAGGCCCGTCGCGTCTCCGCCTTCTCCGCTTTCCGAGAGAGCAGAGCCCCATCCGTCAGGTCCCCCAAGGACTAGGCGGAGATTTGCTTGGATGGGAAATCTGTACCGTGTGCTCTGCATTCTTTCCTGGTGAAGTCGTGTGCGTGGAAAACCAGAATATATGGTCAGCATCCTTCCTATGAACAGAGCAATTGTACATCGTGCAGGGATTACTTAGCGATGACTGCGGGGGTTGCCATGGTTACCCTCCCCGCCCCCATCCGTGCGGTCCCGCTTGCCGCCTCCGTGGGACGTGGCAGCGGGGTGCCCGCTTGGCCCGGGGTTGGGCTGGCACCGCCGACTCACTCCTCTTTTCCCGGCTGGGAACTTGCTGCAGCGTGGCTGGTATCACGTGGCAGCGTGCCTTCGCGTCCCCTCGGCCGCGGGGTCCTTGGGTCACGTGACGCCGTAGGCGGAAGTCCAGGGTGTCCAGGGGTGAAGTGGACGGCGATGGGGAGGCTTGAGGCCCTGCCTCCGGTGGGCCCCGTGAGGCTCCGAAGACACAGACTGAAAGCCGCCAAACTCTCCGGTCCCTCCAAACGCACTTTGGGGAGCTGCCCTCCAGCCCGCGCGCCTCCAGGCGGCCCGACTTTACGGGCCACGTCCGTGCCTCGAGGGCGTACGAGGAATCGCTTTGCCACTGGTTTTCAGTAGAGCCTCGCGTCGTCCTAGAGGGACAGCAGCCTGGCCCGGGGCCGTCCCGAAGGTCACAGTCAGAGATCCCTTCGGCACCCGGAGACGCGGTTCGACTTCTCCACGGCTCGTTTACGGGCGCTGAGTTCTGCCAACGCCGCCTTGGAGGGCGGCCGGCGAACAGGCCGATCCTCACGACTCTTGTACAACTGGCGAAGGGCGGACTCGAGTACGCCACGTAGACAAGCCGCGCGCTCCGTCTGAGCACCGGTGACGCCGTGCCCTCCGAGACGGCAGCAGTACTCCTCGAGGACAAGGCTGCTGGATTCCCTGTCCCTGTCTGCCGGGGGGGGGGGGGGGGGGGGAGGGTCCCGAAGGCTCACAGACAGCTGACTTCCCACCACCGCAGGTGTCCACGTGGGGCTGTCAGAGCCTCTCCCGGTCCTCCTCCTGGTGCACCGACGAGGCCCTGTCTCCCTCCTCCTCCTCCCTCCTCCTGGTGCACAGACTGGACCCCTGTCTCCCTCCTCCTCCTCCCTCCTCCTGATGAACCAATGGGGCCCTGTCTCCCTCCTCCTGGTGCACCAACGGGGCCCTGTCTCCCTCCTCCTCCTCCCTCCTCCTCCTCCCTCCTCCTGGTGCACCGACGGGGCCCTGTCTCCCTCCTCCTCCTCCCTCCTCCTGATGAACCAATGGGGCCCTGTCTTCCTCCTCCTCCTCCCTCCTCCTGGTGCACCAACGGGGCCCTGTCTCCCTCCTCCTCCTCCCTCCTCCTCCTCCCTCCTCCTGGTGCACCGACGGGGCCCGGTCTCCCTCCTCCTCCTCCCTCCTCCTGGTGCACAGACCGGATCCCTGTCTCCCTCCTCCTCCTCCCTCCTCCTGGTGCACAGACCGGACCCCTGTCTCCCTCCTCCTCCTCCTCCCTCCTCCTGATGCACCAACGGGGCCCTGTCTCCCTCCTCCTCCTCCCTCCTCCTGATGAACCAACGGGGCCCTGTCTCCCTCCTCCTCCTCCCTCCTCCTGGTGCACCGATGGGGCCCTGTCTCCCTCCTCCTCCTCCCTCCTCCTGGTGCACCGACGGGGCCCGGTCTCCCTCCTCCTCCTCCCTCCTCCTCCTCCCTCCTCCTGGTGCACCGACGGGGCCCGGTCTTCCTCCTCCTCCTCCCTCCTCCTGGTGCACAGACCGGACCCCTGTCTCCCTCCTCCTCCTCCCCCTCCTTTTGGTACATAGACAGGGCCCTTCCCTCCTCCTGGTGCACAGATGGGGGCCCCTGTCTCCCTCCTCCTCCTCCTCCTCCTCCTCCTCTTCCCCCTCCTCCTGGTGCACAGACCGGACCCCTGTCTCCCTCCTCCTCCTCCCTCCTCCTGGTACACCGACGGGGCCCTGTTTCCCTCCTCTCCCTCCTCCTGGTGCACAGACCCAACCCCTGTCTCCCTCCTCCCCCCCTCCTCCCTCTCCTCCTCCTCCAGGTGCATAGACCAGACCCCCTGGCTTCTGCATTTGTCTTCTCTCCCAAACACCTGTTTGTGGCACTGTTCACACCAGGTTTGGGCCTTCCTACTGAGGTTATCAAGATGCTTCTCTGGGAGCCTTTGAAATGGACATTTGGGATAGTTTGGGAGGGTGTTTCTGGGACCAACACCTTTGAGAGAGTGAAGAGCACAGGACTGGGCAGAGGGAGAGCCTGAACCATGGTGCAGGCATGCGGGGGGCTGGAGCCCATCCCACCAAGCCCACGGGGCGCCCTGGAGCCATGGGAGAAGGAGGCAGGGTCTCCGTGTCCCTGCTCCATTAGTCATTGGCTGTGCGCCGGCCCGGGGAGGGCTGTGACCTTGCACCGTGCAGCTCCCTCGGTCCAGAGCAGTTGCCGGAGCGGCTTGGCCGAGACGGTCCAGGCGTGTTTCTGCTGGCGCAGAATGAGCGCCTCTGTCTGGAAGCGGGCATGGGGGGGCGCTCTGGTGTCCTCCCCGGGCCACCCCTAGTGCTGCTCACACTTGCTTCATAAGGCACGGCCCTTCTGGGAAAAGAACTCGTCTGGGATTCGGGTCGAGCCCTTTTCCGGGGACACTTCCCGGCAGAAGTGCGGCTGGCCTCCCTGCGTGCGGGGCAGTGACTCCGGCTCATGGGCCGGTGACCCTGCCGGTGGGATTATTCTCACTTTGACCTGCTGGCCTCTCGGCACCAGGAGGCTGAGGTCACGGGGAGGCGGTCACGGGTGAAAGTCGGGGTGCTCCTGCTGTGTCTCTGGGAACTTAGACTCTGGATTGGCTGGGGACGAGCTCCCTGGTGAATCCCAGGAGGGCTGGGGAGTGGGGACAGCCTTCCTTCCACCCCTTGGTTCTTAGGTGATTGGGGTGTATGCCATGCCCTGGGGGAGGGGCCCATCCTCACTGCCACTCACAAGATGGCCTCTCCATCAGGCCACACTTCTGGGCGGCGTGGCCCGGGACGGGCTGGTGCATCCGTGGCTGACTGCAGCCAGGGTGTGGTCGTTTCCGCCCAGCTCTGTGTTCAGGGACGTCATGTAGGAGTGTGAAATCCGACAAGGTGGGAGTATTTACGCCTCGGAAACTGGCAAGTGCTAGAAGGTGGGCCTGTCGTCCCGGCCCTGGCTGGTCGTCCCGGCCCCGGCTGGTCGTCAAACGTTCCCTGGCACGAGATGCCAGTGCCCACCCCGCACGTCCCTGCTGAGCTGCGTGCGTGCTGCCGAGCGAGCGTGGACACGCGTGTTCCACAATCACGTGTGCCGCTGCATTTTGCCTTGGCCACGCCCGTGGCACAGGCGTCACCTCGGCTTTACCGACAAGGAAAGTTGGGGCGCAGAGGTCGGGAACTTTCCAGACCGGCAGGCTTAGGCTGGAGTGGAGGGCGAGGTTTGAACCTAGGCGTGTCTGACTCCAGAGCCTTCTTACCCTCCCTGCCCCGCGCATGTGTGGCTGCTACCCTTCCCTCCAGCTGCCGGCCCCCAGCCACTTCTGACCGCGGACGGCGGTAGAATCCGTTCCTCCGGAGCCCTCCTGGTCTGCCCGGTCCCTTCCGCCTCTTGGAAGGAGTGTCCTGGGTGTCGCGAAGCGTCAGGACTTCTCACGTTCTCAGAGATTCCTGGCAGCCGGAGTCTGTGCGGTCCCCGTGTGTCACGCAGCCTCATAGGGGCAGCCCTGTACCTTACTGAGCGCTTCCGGACTGGGATCTCTCCTGGCCGGTGGTGCTGCTCCGGTGGGGCCGGCGTGGAGGGAACGGGGACCCTGGTGCCTTGGAGGAGCTGGGGGGCCTCCACAGTCCCTGCGGGTGGTTTGTGGGGGAAAGCCAGGCCCCCAGCCCCACGTTGGCCTGAAATAAAGTGACACAGGTGGTGGAGACACTGGGCTAGCCAGCGATGGCGAAACTTAATTCTTAAGATATAATGTGATCCTTGATAGTTCATAGAAAGCGTTGCAGTAGTCATTTGGGAGAAAACACAGATTTTATCGGGCTGCTTTTTCCTTGTTCTGATGTGCACACTTTCTTTGCTTTGGACCACCCTGGGGGGTGGGGGGTGTGCAGAGGTGAGCGGGTACTTGCCCTGGGCTGGCGTGGGGTCTCTGAAGGCCTTGCCTGGCCGCGGGGGCTTCGCCAGGGCTCTTGCTGGGAGGTCTTGAGGGGACCTTCCTGAGCCGGCCTTCTGAGGAACGTCTCCGCGGGGACTCTGGCCGAGAGACTCCCTCCCTCGGCGTTTCGCTGCTCATCAGGTGTTTGGAGCATTTGCTCAAAGTGCCTGGGCCAAGTTTATATTCTTTTCCCACCACTGAGAAGGAAGATTTTTTTTACTGTCAAACGGCAGCGACCTTTGTAAGCCACTGCCCCTCGTCTCTGCTTTGTTTCAGGACCCTGCTCTTGGGGCAGAGTATCATCCCGGTGGCTTGAGACGGAGACCTCACTCCTCCTCAGCTTCTGATGCCCGTCCCTCGTCCCTTCCCCACGACGTGTGGCCCTCAGTGAGTGGCACGCATTGATCTCGCATTCAGCAAGCATCCCGGGGTCGCTCCGGGCCAGCCCAGTGGGGTCACGGGGCTCACAGAGAGGGCTCAGGTGCGGATGTGTAAATGGCCCTTAAGGAATCACAGACTGTGTCCCCAGGCAGGGAGCCCAGGGCTCGCCAGCCCGTGCCAGCGTCCTCGACAGAACCTGGCGCTGCCCTGCCCCGCCCCGGCTCCAGGTCCGGAGTCCCTGGCGCCCTCAGGCCCTGCTTACCGAGCGGAGGGAATGGATACTCCGCGGGACCGGCAAAGCCACTTCCTTCTCCGGGGCGGTGCCGGCTGCTGGCCCTCAGCACCGCCGGCCCAGCCCTCCCGGAGCTCGCCCGTCCCTCCTCCCAGGGCCCGGAGCTCCGGACCTCCGGGAGGGGCATCCTCGGGCTGTCTGGGGCTACCTGTGAGCTGAGGGGAAGCCCGGGGGCGGCCGAGTGGCCTGGTGACAGTCAGGTGCCCCGCCCAGGTGCCCCCTGCTCCGCAGCCGCCCCGTCTAGGCCCGTTTCGTTCCGGCACCTCCAGCTGTGGGGCCTCTGCCTCCCCTGGGACCTGCTTTCCATTTCCACCCCCTCCCCCTCCTTCCTGCCCTGGGCAGCCGAAGCTTTGCGTGTGCCCTTCTCCCAGTGCCCGGGGGCCCCGGCAACTCCTTGTTCGTACCAGAGCTTCCCTGTCATCGGTGACAGAGGGGTCACGTTTCATGACGTGACCTGGCAATCACAAGTGGTCTAGGTGGCCACCCTGGGGGCAGGGCCGAGACCCGTCTGTCCCTGGCTGTCCACTTTCCCTTGGCATCTTGGAGGTCCCCCTTTCACTTCCTCTGTGAGTGTGGTATGATGTGACATTCGTGTTATGGCTGAGGGAGCTGTGTCCCGGGACACTCAGCTGTTGGCCTAGGGGTGAAGGTGGGGCGGAACTTTCTGGAGAGGCGCCCGCTGGACTCCCAGGGCCCCCCCTCCATCCCAGGGGGGGACCCCCGGGGTCCTGGGAGCCACCCCAGAACTGGGAGCAATGAGTGTGTGTGTGGCCCAGCAGCGTCTGACGGGCCACTCTTCACCCGGCCCCTGCTCTGTAGGCTCCCATAGGACACATCTGCCCTTATTTGGATCTAGAACTTTCTTTCTCGTGCATGTTGCCATTTCTGCAGAAGAGGCTTATCTTTTTCGTCCCTCGAAAAAGGTTTGGCACAGGCTAGGAACCCAGACAAACCATTGCTGTGGTTGATTTATCTTCCCTTGTAACTGGCAGCTGAAGTGAGCAGGACACGAGCCGGTGTCCAGCTGATTGAGGGCGGAACTCTGCATCCTGAGTGCTGGCGGGACAGTGGGTCCATCCTGCCCTTGTCTCCGGGAGCACGGGCTCCTCACGGAGATGGACCTGGAGGTCTGTGCATCTTCCCCGACCCGTCCTCCCAGTAGCCCTGCTCTGGGGTCCCCCTGCCGCCTCCCCTCTCCCGAGCCTCTCTGAGACCCCCTCCCCCCCACTCCTGACCCCTGTGGAGAGGAGCCATAAGTCAGCCTTCCTTCTGGGGTGATTAAACAAATCACTCTGTTACCAGTTTGACTCACAGTCTAAAAATGTGCTCAGGGCATAGTTGTGGCCACTGAGCCTGGTTTGGTGGGACCAGCCCCAAGCCTCCCGAGCCTGGGCTTTGTGCAGAGCACAGCCCTTTTCCCAGTGCTCGGTGCCGCCAGCGTCTTCCTGCCCACTCGCCGCCCTCTGCTGGTCCTGCCCCGCCTTGAGCTGTGGGGTTTGGCCCGAGACCCTGGTAGAGGGGGACAGAGGGAGGAAGCCATCTGGAAAGGAATCAGTGCTCAGACGAGAAAGGAAATTGCCCTGAGTGGTTCAAATGGCAAGCAGAAGGGGAACCTGGACGGCCAAGTTCAATAGAAGGGAGCGTGGGGGAGGAGCTGGGGGCCATGCCCAGCCGCGGGCTCCGGGTCCTCCCGCCCTGGCCATGCAGGGCCCTGCTCTGCTGACCCTGGAGGTCCGAACGGGCCATCAAAGAGCCCGGCCGGCGGGAGTCCCCTGTCTTCTGCCCCCAGGGTCGGCAGGCTGGGCGGACATGGAGGGGGGGGTCCTCCAAGAGCCGGAGGGGGAGGGCCAGGCGGACGTGACCAGGGTGTTCCTCCGTGTTGCCCGCTTGCAGTGACCTAAGATGCTGGCTACCTCCGCTGGCCTGTCCACACTGTCTCCTCCCAGGAACCCTCTGGGCCCTGGCATTGTCTGCCCTCTTAGCAGAGGAGAAAACCAGGGGTCCCACATGCCCACCACGTGCCCCGGGGCCAGCCCTGCCTGGGCTGTGGTTTCCCCGAGGACCGGGGCTGGTCCGGGCCCACTGGCCACGCCTTGAGAGCCTGGTAAGCATTGGGAAGGACAGCTCGGAGCTCAAGAAGCTCTCTCTTTTGGCTTCTGGTTTTGCCGAGGCTTCCGCGGCGTTCTTCTGTCAGGCAAGCGGAAGTGACTGGCACGTTGCCACCGAGCCCGGTGGGTCCGGTTGGTAGAGGGGACGACACACCCCGCCTGCGGTCGGCGGCCTGGCCCCGTGGCCGTCCTGGGCTCCCAGCTCAGCCCTGGGTCTTGCAGCGTCCGTGGCACCCCCAGGCTGGACAGCCGTGAGACCCTGGGCACGGGGCCCCACAGCGCCTCCTCCTGGTTCTAGGGTGGCTTTGCCGCTCTCAGGGCACAAGAACCTGCCTTTGAGTTGGGGCAGAAGCGTCGGCGGGGCTCCGCGCCCTGCCCCACCCGATGACCTTCGGGCAGAGCGTTGCCACGGCCGCGTCATCCTGGCCCTGAATGCAGCAGCTGCTTCTTGACTTCGTGAGCACCTACCGCGTGCCTCCTGGAGGACTCGGTGTCCGTCTGCGTGGGGTCTGGGTGAGGAGAGCCAGGGCCCCTGGATCCCCTTCGGCACCCCTCCTGGCATGTCCTCAGACACGGAGGGAGCCCCTCGGAGCCACGCCGTGGCGATGAAGGTGGCAGGGCTCGCTGGGCAGACACACAGGCGCCGTCCGTGTGTCCTTCCCTTGTAAGACGCCACGTTCCTGCAGCCTCTCCCTGTGGGATCCCGGCTCATCCAGATGCACTGTCGGAGCCTCTGGGAGTTCTGGAAGGTTCCAGGCCCCACGTCCTCCAAGGAAAACGCTCATGCGGCAAACAGGCCTGGTGACGACGGTGGTGTTTTGTTGTTAGGGACCCTCGCCTGGCTTCGCTCCGATGCCTTCCTGTGCCAGGGAAATCTCTGTCTCTACACATTCCTGCTGAAAGCCATTCCAGGCAGAGGGGCTGCACAGTACCCTGGCAAGGAGGGGCATGCCCCAAATAGAGGGACTCGGGAGGGAGGGGCAGGTGGGGTCCCCCGAGAGAGAGCAGAGGAGTGGAGGCCTGCGGGCCTGGCAGGGGGAGCCGGGCGCGGGCGACCGGTGGGCACAGCGGGTGGCCCCGGGGGCAGGTGTGGGACGGAGGGAGTGGGGGACTCAGTGGGCACGCAGAGAGAGGCACAGGGTCCGAGGACGCCGGGTGAGGCAGGAGGACGAGGGGCGGCCCGGGCCCAGCCCGGAGGAGGCAGGGGGTGAGGCTGCCGCAGGCCGTGGGTCTCAGCTGGCTCCCTCCTCGCGGGGGTCCGCCCCGGCCTGGACTGCTGGCGGGCCCCTGGGGTTAGTTAGCTCTCCTCTGAGACGCCGGCGGCCTCCTGCTCTGCCCCTGCACCCCTGCAGGTGAGAGGCTCCGGGGTCCGGCCCGGGTAGCCCCGAAGCAGCTCCCACCGGGAGGGCCGCCGGGGTCTGCCTTGGGGAGCCGTCCGTGGGGAGGACCGTCACCCAGGCGGAGCCCTGGACCGCGCACCGCGAGTCCCTACCCCACGCGGAGCCAGCAAACTCTGGAGGTGATAGATGCCCCAGGAGTGCGGGCGACCTCTGTTCGTGGCCAGGCAGACGTAGCAACCCGGGCGGCTCCTTCCTGCCCACGCTCCCCTCTCCTGCCGGCCACGGAGCCACCCCGGTGGCAAGTGGGGTGACACCCACTGGCTGTCCTGCCCGTGGGTCCACCACAGTCCCGGCTTTGCGGGGGCCGCTGCTCGGTGAGCACGGCAGGCATGACGTGCGACCTTGGTCTCCGAGGACGAGCTGTGGAATCTGCGCTCTGGGGCAGGATCAGAGCATCGCCCGTGCGGTGAGCGGAGGGCTGGGATCCGGGCATCTGGAGAGCAGACGGGAGGCTGAGCTCATTCCCACGCTGGGCCAGCGGCTCCCCACGAGGCCACGGGAGTGGGTGGGGCTGGAATTACCCAGAGGAGCCCAGAGGGCCAGTGGCCCCGAGGCGATGAGTCCGACCGTGGGGAGAGTGCTCAGTGGCCGTAGGGGCTCCCCCACGGGGCCTGGGTTCTCGGGTGTTCTGGGTACAAGAACGCTGGGGCCTTGGGAAGGCTCCTCAGGCGTGTCATGTGGAGAGGAAGACAAGGTCCCTGTGTCCATCCCACTCACCGTGACCGTACTGTGCGGCCTTAGGCAGGTGGCTTGCCGTCTCTGGGCCATCGTTCCCCATTGTGAAGCTGCCGTGTCCTTGGCTCTTCCCTCAGTGAGCCTCCTGTGTCACAAGGCATGCCAGAGGCCTGTGCAAGCAGAACGGTGGTCAGCTGGGAGCCTCTGGGGGGGGGGACTTGCTGTGTGCTAGGTCCGTATCATCGGGAGCTTGGGGGTCCAGGAATGAGCCCGGCAGAGTCCGCACTCTGTCCCCATCCGCCTGACCCCACCTGGTGACCTCATGCCGTCGGCCGCCAGGGGCAGGGGTTGGGCGGGGGGGGGCCAGATGTGTGGGATGGCAGGGGGAGGGCGGAGGATCGGGAAACGCTGCCCAGGGGCAGGTGCTATGTGCTCACCACTCCGTGGCCTCACTGAGTCCTCCCAGCAGATCAGGGGGCTTCTGCCAGCCCATTTCATAGACGGGAAGACTGAGACCCTCCGTGGGGGTGTGGTTACCTCCCCAAGGTCGCGCGGCTAGTGACAGAGTGCTTCTGAATCCGGGTCTGCGTAAGCCCGGCACCCCCTGGCGCTTTCCCACCGGGGGTTCCTCGGGGCCGCAATCGGGGAGCAGGCTCTCCCTGACGGTGGCTGGATGCGGAGGCAGAGGGAGAGCACGGCCCGTGGTTGGGTGTGGGGCCGGCCGTGCATCCCACACTCGAACTACGTCAGCCCTGTGCCTGCAGACTCTGGCCCGGATGGCCCGGCCGCCTCTATACATTATGTGTCTGCCTGAGATATGAGCTCTGCGAGGAAACAGACTTACACCAGAAGGCCGGGGGCTCAGGAATCCCCCTGGGGGGCAATGTTCTCCCAGGCAGGAAGTGAGCTGGAGCCAGGCTGTGCTCCTCACGCACGGTGATGAAGAGGTCCCCAGCCCAGCCAGCCAGCCTCCTGGAACAGCCACTTGGCCTGCAGATGTGTGCAGAAGGCAGAGCGGGGCCTTCGCTGGGGGCAGTGAGTTTGTCAAAGGCTGGATCCTCCCCCCTTTCTAACCCCCCCACCCCCGCCAAGCAAGCGCTCACCAGCCGTCACAGTGCACACGAGTCCGCGGCCGCCGTATGCAGTCGGGCCCCCTGCACGTTTCTGAGATTCATTTCTTCCCTGCGCCTCTCTGCTGAGGGAGGGCAGCGATTTCAAAGGCCTCTGTATGATCTACAAGTACAGGTTAGGAAAGGTTAAAGGTTAGGAAAGCATTACAAGGGCCCCCGTAATGTGGGTGCTCTGCCTGGGTTCGTGTGGCCTCCGGGCCTGGGGTCCTCCCACCCAGAGCCGGCCCCCGAGGGTTGGCAGGTAGATAAAGCCCATGCCAGGTGGGGGGGGTGGTAGCACGGTACAGCGGGCGAGGTCTCGGCGAGGGCGGCAGACGGCCTGGGCTCAAACCCTCTCTCGGCCGCTCAGAGCTGCGTGACCCTGGGCAGCCACAGGCCCTCCGACCTCAGGCCCTGCGCTCATACGGCTGTGGGGCAAGGCTCGTCCGAGCGTGGGCTGCCTGCGGTGGGAGCCGCTCGCTTTCTGGAGGCCACGTTCACGGGACGTGCCCCACCTCTGCCCAGGGCCTGATGTGGCTCCATCAGGAGGGAGGCGGTGGGCTGCAGCTTTGAGTCGAGCCCCAGGCCGTCCCTCAGGGGACCTCGGTGATGGTGGCAGACCGTGAGATCCAGGGACGGAGCCCGCCCGGAAACGTGGCAAGACCCTTGGCGATCCAGGTCCCAAGATCCTGGGGAGGGCGTCCTGGAGGGGCCGAGGGGCGCAGGAGCCGGCAGCGGGGGGTCAGCACTGTGACCCCAATGAAAGCAAAGGTGCGCTCGGCAGCGGCAGCTCGGGAAGACCCCGTTCTGGCGCGCTTGTGTGTCTTTTCGCGTGATCCTCATGCAGCCCGCCAGGAATCCTCGCTTCGCGGGTGGAGGGGCCGAGACACGGAGCCGTGGAAGCTGCTCGCCCCAGCGGCACACCTGCCGGCTTCAACCCCGGGCCGCCTGCCTGCTGCGTCCTGGCTGGGGAGGCTGGGGAGGCTGGGGGGCGGGGTGGGGCACGTGCGATTTCAGATAATTCTGTTCTGTCTTGGTAGAAGTATGTGTGGAAGCTCCTCTGTTTCCACGTTTCGGTGACCGATTCTCACAGCACCGATCGGACAGACGCTGCACTCCAGAAGACGCGTGGCACGGTCGTCTGTGGAAGGGTGCTCCACATCCGTGGCCAGCAGAGACGGAGTGGGGACGGCAGTGACCCAGCACCCCCCCCCCCCCGCCCCCTTGAAAGGCAACAATCCACGAGTCAACAGCACCAAGTGTTGGCGAGGATGAGGCGCAGGGGGAGCTCTTGCCGACCGCTGGTGGGAACGGAGATACCGTAGCTGCTTCGGAAGACAGTGGGTTTCTCGCAGAACTAAACAAGCTCTGACCGCGCGATCCAGTGATCACACTGCTAAGTGGACCGAAAGCTCGCGTGCACACCGAGCCCTTATCACCGGAAACCGGGAGCAACCGTGACGTCCGCCACTGGGTGAGCACACGAGCCAGGAGGCGGCCAGGCAACGGAACACCCGGAGCGGGGAGAAGGGACGTGCTGTTAATTCCCGCAACATCACGGAAGAGTCTAAATGCGTTTTGCCGAGCGAAAGAAGTCAGACCAGAAACGCTACGTTTTGTCAGATTCCACTCACATGACGATTCTGGAAGAGGCAAGACTACCGAGATAGAAGACAGATCGGTGGCTGCCAGGGGCTGGGGTGGGGGAGGCAGGAGGCCGCGAGGGAGGGAGGCACAGGCGCCTTCTGGGGTGACGAAGGAACTTGCACGGCCCCGGGTGGGCGGACACCCCACCACGCCTCTGTCAAAACCCATACGGCTTTACCACACGAGGAGGGAACCTTAATCGATGGAGTTAAAAAAAAAAAAAATTCAACCAAAAGGCGAGGGGGTCCCCGGATGGAGAGGGTCCTGACCATATTAGAGACGTGTGATAAAACCTGTCTCGAGGATCAGGGGAGAGGCCCTGACCTAAGTAACCGGAAATGGTGTTTTGACCAGAAACTGTGGGGCTGAGGACCGACGAGCCGTGCGCGGATAGGCTGTGGGCGCCGCTCCTGGAGTGCCGTCTGTGCGCTCAGGGAGCGAGCAAGTCAGTGGCCGCACGGTGGGCAGTGGGGCCGGGCTTGTCCTGAGGGAGGGGGGTGTAGACAGGCGGGGGGGTGGGGGGGCCGTGGAGACCAGGGTGAGGCGTGTGGCACGTGGTGCTGGACTGAGGCTGGGGGCTGGGATCCAAGCTCGTGTCAGGCTTACGCACGCGGAGACGGACAGACGGCCATAAGGGTGGGTGTGCGCGTGCACGCACACGGGCGTGCGAGCGCGCACTCCCTGGCCCCGTCGTCCGATGAGACGGCGCCCCGCCGCGGTCTCCGACACCGCCCGCAGTGCGAGGAGCCAGGGCTGTTTGACAAACGGTTGGGGATACTTCGCGTGAGATGCTCACGACGGGGGAGGCTGGGTGCCGGGCCTATCGGAGAGCTCTGCGCTGTCTTTGCAGCTTCTCCGGAAGCTCAGTGCCGTCGTACAACATACAGCGCGTCTTGACAGAGCGTTTGGGTGTGTTCGCGTGGCTCTGATTCTCTCTGCCCCGTTCCGTTGTCCCCGCCCCCGGTCTACCCTTTTGCCGTCACACAGCCTCTGGCTCTTTCGCGTACCTTGAACTCGAACAGGCGAGTCTCTCCGGAGGGCAGGGTCTCCCCTGAGCCTGGCCAGTGATGCCTGGCCAGGCACCGGCCCGTGTCTCCGCACACAGGTTCTGCAGACAGATTGCCTGGGTCCCACCGTGCCCCAGCCGCACCGGTTATTAGCTGTGTGACCTTGGGCAGTTCACTCAACCTCTCTGTGCCCTGGTGCTTTTGCCTGTGATGAACACGCGTGGTACCTCCCTCAAAGCATAAAGACGGGGATGCTGAGGACGGCACTGAGCACGTGCAGTGAGGGCCCCGAAACACGCAGCTGATATTGTGCAGTTGGCGTGAGATGAAGGCTGGACGAGCGAGTGAACGGGCAGCAGCGTGGGACTCGGTCAGAACGACGCGTCGCAGGACCACGAGGCTTCCTCGTCAGCGACTCCCCTGGAGATTGGCCTCACGACGCCGTGGGACGCGAAACCACGTTGAGATACACGGTATACCCCACCCCCCCCCCCCCCGCCCTCCGATGGGCGAAAACGAAGATACCCGTTAATCAGCGGTGGTGGCCAGAAGGCCAGGCTTCGGGAACACTCAGCCACCGCGGTGGGGGTCGGAGGGGGGAGGTGGCGGCCACGCTCCGGCGAGGCTGAAGGCGGCACCCCCCGCCTGGAAGTGTGTCCTGGGAACCTGTGCTCCCGCCCACCAGGCGCTCGGTACCGGAGCCGGATGTCCCCCGGGAAGAAGACGGGGAAATGCGGCGTGGTGCGTTCATGCTGCGAAATACCGCACAGCAAGACGGGACAGCGACTGCCACAAGACCCGCGAAAGCCACGCGCGTGCACACACGCGTAAACTGGGCTCCTCGAAACAACACGGGCGAGTGGAAAAGCATAATTTCAAGGGGGGAAAGCACCCAGACATCAGGGGAGACTTACTGTGTGACTCCATCTATATAACATTAAAACACAGACAACACTACACTGTACTGTTAGGGCTGCGTAATTAGACAATAAACTAAGGGAAACGTAAGGAAGCAATCTCCGCGGCAGCCGGGGTGGTGACGACCACCGGAGGCCGCGGGGGCTGCGCGGGGAGGCGTCCGTGGCGCCGGCACGTGTCTGTCCCAACGTGGGTGGGGGCACATGGATGCTATTTGTAGCTTGTGTTTCACAATGAGAATAATTTAAAAAGATGCACGGGAGAGCTGAGGCGGCTTGAGGGCCCTTGAAAAACAATGTCGCAGGAAGCAATTAAAGGAGGGGCGCCTGGGTGGCTCGGTCGGTTAAGCATCTGACTTCGGCTCGGGTCGTGACTTGCGGTTCGTGAGATCGAGCCCCGTGTCGGGCTCTGCACCGGTGGCCCGGAGCCTGCTCGGAATTGTCTCTCCCACTGTCTCTGCCCCTTCCCCACCTGTGTGCACTCTCTCTCTTTCTCAAAATACACAAATAAACTAAAAAAAAGAAAACAATTCAAGAACGCCCTGGTGCCTCTGTCCATGGAGCATCCTGGTGCCATAGAAGGATTAAGATCTCGGGAACAGACAGAAGGGGGTTTGGCCGCTGGTGTGGCTGCTTCTGATCAGGAGGGCCTGAGGCAAGACGCCGAACCTCCCAGAATCTCGGTCTGCCGATCCGTAAAATGGGAACCAAACTACGTAACTGGAAAAACGATTGAAAGGATCATTTGTCGCCCAGCGCCTGGCCCGGACTGAGCCCTAGCGGTAGCACCTGTGATAGTCGATGCTGGCATTCTGACAGCCGCCCGGGGTGGCTAGGTCCACGGAGGGTTCCTTCCTTCCCATACACTGATGTCACCTCCCTGTCAAGAGGAAATTCCCCTCCCCTAGAATCCGAGCTGGCTCCGTGGGCACATCGGCCAGTAACACATGGCAAGGTGAGGCCGGAGGCTCCCGGGGGCAGGGCGCCCCTGCCGCTCCAAGCCTGGTCACGGGGGACGGGGCTCCCCGGTTCACGACTGCCTGCGTCCTCGGGGGCCCCGGGAGCCTGGGGAAGGTGGTGTGTGTCTTGGCAATGGAAGTAGGGAGCTTTCTGCCGAGCGTGAAGCCTGGGAGACCCCACTGCCGCTGGGCGTGTTCTTGAGTAATCAGCTCACTGAGCGCCGAGTGCGGCGGCCTCCGTTCCAGGCGCTGCGGCCCAGGTCCATCGCTACGCTTGTGGGTTTGTGCTCCACAGAAGAGCTCCGGCACGCTCCCCGGTCACTGGTTGACGGCGGGCCTCACTCCGGGGCAGGGGGGAGGCTGGAGAAGGAGCCATACGTCCAGCCGCCGTCCTGGGGGCCCCCGGGGGGCAGACGGGGCATTTGCTGCTGTGATGAACTCACACAAGACACCTCCACCTTTGCCCGCCTTGAGTGGGGTCAGGATGAAGGAAATCCCAGCAGCCTCACCACGTTCACGGGTGTAACCTTTCCAGAAGGAAGTTCGGCACGTCTTCCCAAACTCGGGGTGCTGGATTGTAGGGCCCGGAAAGCCCACTTCCAGGGGTTCGTGGCGTGGATGCCCTCGGCCTCGCCCCACAAGATCCACGCATGGAAGCGTTCGCCGCAGTGATGTTTAGGACGGGAGACCCCCAGATCCAGCTGAACGCCCATCAGTGGGGAGCTGCCTTGCTCCGTTCTGGTGCCTCCCCAGAATGAAATCCTAAACAGCTGGGAAGAAAGAGTGAGGCAGCGTCTCGGGCTCAGGGGGACACGCGGTACCCTCAGGATGCCACGTGTCCTGACTTCCCCGAGGTTTTCGTTCAACAGGACGTCCGCACCCTCTCCACAAGGCCCGTGTTTGGCTTTGGTGACACCTGATAAGCCGATCCTACCACGTGCGTTGCTGAGCGAGGACCGGGGTGGGACCGTCAGTGAGACACGGTTGAAGAACAAGGTGGGGACCCTTTCACCTCGATACAAGCTACGACAGAAACAGCGACAGAGGAGACGGTGAGCCGGCTGTTCGGGCAGGGGGACCGGCTGTGCGGCAGGGGCAGAAACGGGTCACTGCGGCTAACGCGGCTGGGCGTCGGAATGGAAACGACATAGAGCGGGTGACATCATGTCACTCGGGGGAGATGCGTCCCCGAAGGTCCCCCTGACCTACCCGATGAACACAACCGTAGCATCTCCAAGAGAGAAGAAAAGGAGCGTTCGTAATGATCTCAGGGTGGGAGAGGGTTTCTTACACAATATGGAAAAAGGATGCACAGGCTACGAAAAGGTTCATAGATTCGTTCATATTAAAATTTGAAACGTCTGTGATGAGACGGTCCCGGGGGCAGCATGGAAAGGCGGCCCCCAGAGCAACAGAAGATACATTCAGCATACACGCAGCACTGGATTCATACCCAGATGCACACATAATTTCCACGTGTCAGTAAGAACACGAGTCCCCTCCCTCAGACAAGCAGGGAGACGGGCAACATATACAAACGGGAATGGTCACGGCAGAGGAAATCCACACGCGCCAAAAAAAAAAAAAAAAAAAAAATCCACATAAAGAATCTCCATCTTGTGAGGTCGAACCTTACGAAATCACCGCGTCCGAGGTCACCACGGCCGAAGCTGCACATCCCTTGGTTCTGGGCGGGGAATCAGGTAGGCGTGAGTTCCTGGCCAGCGAGCTGCGGTCACACAGCCTGGCGGTCGTCATGTGCACCCAGCACACCGTCCCCTGCTAAGGATGGGCCACGGCAGGGGCGTTGGTGCTCTGCCCCGTCTTGGGGGCTGTGTGCCACGGGGACCGTGGGGACGGTTTGGTGGTCTAGTCCACAGCCACCCTCAGAGCCTCCCGGGAGAAGGTCAGGTGTGGGGACCAGCCGGGCAACTGCACGGGCAATCACGCAGTCACCGTGCGACGCAGCAACTCCACTCCCGAAGTGAAGACACTGGCCCCTGCAAACGCTTGGTCGTCAGCGTTCACGGCGGCATTGACCTAGGCGCCAGGAGCTGGAATCAGCCCGCACGCCCATCAGCCGAGGGGTGGAGGGGGACCGTGCCGCATCCGTACGGTGGGATGTTACTCAGCCGTAAAAAGGAACGGAGCACCGATCCACACTGTAGCTTGGACGAGCCTGGGGGACGCGCTGAGGGACAGAAGCCAGTCCCAAAGGGCCAGGTACCGAGTGCCGTGCAATCCGGTTCATACCGAAGTCCAGAATTGGTTAAACTAGGCAGACGGAGAGCAGGTTAGCGGTGCTAACCTCCATGGCCTGCGTGGCCGGGGCCACCTCACGGCCAGCTCTAGCTCCGGCTCCTCCCAGACTCCCCACGTCAGGCTTTGCCCGCACGGCATGTGTCCTGGCAGCTTCTCGTTTGAAGCTCGTGGAATTAAGAGGGTGTCTGATCAGGGTCGGGAGGTGGCGAGAGCTCCCAGCTCTGAGCGTAGGAACAAATGTATCTGCTTGGTGGAAATACTTTTTCTGAGTTTTTGAACGCTGAATGATTGTTTTGATACATTATTTTATTTTTAAAGTTTATTTTGAGGCAGAGACAGTGAGCGAGTGGGGGAAGGGAGAGAGAGAGAGAGAGAGAGAGAGAGAGAGAGAGAGAGGGAGGGAGAGAGGGAGAGAGGGAGAATCCAAAGCAGGCTCTGAGCTTCAGAGCCCGACGTGGGGCTCAAACCCAGGAACCATGAGATGGTGACCTGGGCTGAAGTTGGATCCTTAATCGACTAAGCCACCCAGGCGCCCCGACTCAGAATGACTTTAAAACAGAGTTAAGGACTTTCATTCCCACGTGTTCTGGTGATTACAGAACAGAACCCAGCAGCCAGAACTTAGCGCAGCAAGCCGGCCCGGCGGTACGAGTCAGGAGCTCGCCGGGCGTGCCTGTCCCCGCTGCTTCCTGCCTGGCGCCTCGCTGGGACGCTGGACGGTAGGCCTGGGCTAATTTGGAGGCGTCTCGGCTCCTCAAGCCGACAGACGGCCTCAGCTGGGACGTGACCGGAGCACCTCCGCGTGGCCTCTCCTGCGGCTTGGGCTTCCTCCCGGCGTGGCCGCCTCTGGAGAGTCAGCCTGGTGGCTCGGGGCTCCGGGAGGCACGTGGCCCTTACGGCCAGTCTTGGGCACCACGTGCGTCACTCGCTCCAGGCTCCGTTGGCCGCAGTGTTCTCAGGTCCCCCAGAGTCGCAGGGAGGGACCCAGGCCCCGCCTCTGGATGGGAGGGTGTGTGGGGGAGGGGAGCTCCCTCGTCCTGGGTGACGCAATCTGCTACGTCCAGCTGGACGCACGGAGCCTGCCGCGGCCTGGCCCGTGAGATGGACGCGGGTTCATAGACTGGCTCCCCTAACCTCCTTGTGTTTGTGTGCTTCTGGGGCACTTCCGGAATTTGCTGCTGCATCGTACTGAAGACCGTCCAGGGAAACACTAGTGTGACTTTTATTTATTTATTTACTTTTAAACATTTACTTAGTTTCGAGAGACAAAGCGTGAATGGGGGAGGCGCGGAGAGAGAGGGAGACACAGAATCCGAAGCAGGCTCCGGGCTCCGAGCTGTCAGCACAGAGCCCGACGCGGGGCTCGAACCCACGAACCGTGAGATCACGACCTGAGCTGAAGTCAGGTGCACCGACTGAGCCACCCAGGCGCCCCTCGTATGACTTTTAAAATCAAAGATTTGCAGTAGATGCCAAGTGGGCGAGACTGCTGAGCATTCAGGTCACAGCATCCGAACCGTGGTGTTTGTGTGATCCCCGGACTCGCCGGGCGGGGTCCCCCGGGTGTGGGCCTGAGAAGGTTCAGGTCTGCCTCAGACCCGGCTCTTCTCTGCTCAGGCAGGCTTGCTCTGACTTGCCCTTCCCTCTGCACCCCTTCTCCTTGCCACCACGATGGCTCCGTTCCAGCCCTACCACCGTGTCTAACCACCGTCCCCCACCCCCTGCGGGCCCGGCCCATTCCTGACCGTGCTGCGCCCCACACGCCCTCAGCAGCCCCTGAGTCAGACGTCTGTGCAGCTGAGGAAGGAGCTCCAGGCTGGGGTCAGGGCCCTGCACTGTGGCCCGGGCTGCGTGCACCGGGGATCTCCGTGTGACCCCAACGAGAGACTTCTCCCGGGCCTCAGTATCCTTGTGTGTTCACTGAAGGGCCTGGCCAGAGGCCTGCGGGCCAGCCCCTCACCATGGCCAGGGTCACAGGACCCGCCTGGTGCCCAGACACCAGAAGATAGCCTTCTCCTCTGTCGCCCCCAGATTTCTGGGGGGACTGGGTCACCCACAGGCCTGGGCCCTGGCCCGGCTCTGCTTCAGGTCAAGAGAGCGAATGAGTGTGGGACGAACGCCGAGGGCCCTGGCAGCCTGTGTCCCAAACGAGGCATTTTCTTCTAGTCTGTGACCCTGTTGGAGCCCTGGAGTTTCCGTGGCCCCGAGACATTGCCCCGGCCCTAAGACCCGGCTGTGGGGTCAGCCTGTTTGATTGAAATTTAAATAAGTAAATGTAAACATGTAGACACACACTCCAGACTGGTCGTTTGTAGCTACCAGTCCCAAATATTTGCTGTTTTGCTATTTTTCTTCCAAAGTACCTTCTTTTTTAAAAAAGAAACTCAAATTTTACATTTCATGTTCCCATCTTTAAAGGTTTTTTTTTTTTTTTTAATGTTTATTTATTTTTGAGAGACAGAGACAGAGCACGAGTAGGGGCAGAGAGAGAGACACACACACACACACACACACACACAGAATCCGAAGCGGGCTCCAGGCTCCGAGCTGTCAGCACAGAGCCCGACGCGGGGCTTGAACCGACGAACAGTGAGATCAGGACCTGAGCCGAAGTCGGATGCTTAACCGGCTGAGCCACCCAGGCACCTCTCGTTTTGTTCTTTAAAGTTTATTTGAGACAAAGAGAGAGACAGCAGGGGAGGGACAGAGAGAGAAAGAGAAAGAGAGAGAGAATCCCAAGTAGGCTCTGAGCTGTCAGCACAGAGCCCGATGGGGGGCTTGAACTCACGGACCGCGAGATCATGACCTCAGCCGAAGTCGGACACTTAACCGACTGAGCCACCCAGGTGCCTCTTTTGTGGCCTTAAATAAAGACCAGATCTGTGGAAACCAAAGTCGACTCTCTTGATATTTTAAACATTCACCCTGAAGCAATACGGTGGGGGGTCATATGAAGCCGCGACGAGCCTGGGATCAGGCGACGGGCAGGTGCCAGAATCGGGCACAGTGCTCTGTGTCATCCCTGAGTGCTGCCGCCCACATGTGCCCTTGCACGTCCCGGCTCAAGTTCACGGTCATGAGCGGTGGAGTCTGGGCCCCGTTCTCACACGTACGCACGTGTCACAGGCTGCTTGAAGGCTTAACAAAGAATTGTACGCTTTTAAAGGAAAAAAAAAATGTTTACTCTGGAAACATTACTAGGTAGGAAATTCACAAAGTATTTCGGCAAAAGGCAAAACCAAATAAAAAACCACCTGAAGGGTGCTGTTAATTCAAAGAAAATGTGTGGAAAAGAACCAAGGTGATGGCAGAGTGAAGTCATTGTTGGGATAAGAGTCACAGATGAAATACAAGAGACGAGTGACAGAGACATCGTGTTTCTAGGTTAAAAGGTGAGTGGAAAAGGGAAACTCGCCCGAGGTGAAATAGCCAAGCCCGTGTCCTCTGTAAATACGGACTCGCTGAAAGTCGTAATTGCATTTTCCCAAAGAGAAAAATAAAGACAAGAGAGGAAACACAGATGAACACCTGTGGGGACCGTACCCTACGCTGGGGGTGCCTTCGGGCGGCGGGGGGGGGGGGGGGAACGCCGTGTGGGCCCATCTGTGCAGCAAACCGTCGTCAGCAGGGAGGGGAGACGCTCAGAATGCGGGCTGCGGGGTTTCCTTCCTCAGGTGCTTCCGCGTGTCTGCGGGGGCAGACTCAAGATCAGCCCCGCCGTGGGTCTCCCGTGGCTCAGGGGGTCAGGAGCTGTGCCGCGCCCAGAGCCACCAGCCCCTGTGTCCCAGGTGCAGGCTGATGTTCCCACAGGTCCCCAACGGCATAAACCAAACAGAGACGAGGCGCTCACGTTCTCAGAAAGTTCTGTTTATTCTGTGTTCAACAGTGTCCTTTGTTCTGGGATTATGTCCTTGCTACTGTCAAAAGAGGGGTGATATTCAATGTTTTCTTTTGTTTTTAACATTTATTTACTTTTGAGAGAGAGACAGAGCATGAGCAGGGGAGGGGCAGAGAGAGAGAGAGAGAGAGAGAGAGAGAGAGAGAGAATTCGAAGCAGACCCCGGGCTCCGAGCTGTCAGCACAGAGCCTGACGTGGGGCTCGAACCCACCAACTGCGAGATCATGACCTGAGCCGAAGTCAGATGCTCAACCGACTGAGCCACCCAGGTGTTTTTTTTAAAGCTGACAGCCCCCAGGTGCCTTCTGATTTTTTAAAAAAATTTTACTGATTGATAAGATCCCCAAACTTGGCATCCCTGAGCTAAGTGCTCCCTTCTGGGTGCAGAGGTGAGCACGGGGAGACAGGAAGGAGGAGCAGGGAGTTGCCTGAGGACAGTGGGCGCTGACTGGGGTCAGAGCCAGGATGGGGGCGTCTCGCTCTTCCCAGGGGCGCTGGCTTTTCCCTGACTCCCCGTTCTGACCTGGGGGCGGGAGTCCCGGGCAGGTAGATGTTAGCTCTCAGATGGTCTCACACATTCATTTGGTGACAGTGGGTGCCAGGCTGTCCCCAAGAGGGGTCTCGGTTCTCTGCGGCCGCTCTCACTGCTGAGGACGCACACTGTGGCCTCGGCCCCCATGGCTCCTAGGACGGTGGCCAGCACACGGAGAGGCTGGCGGGAGAGTGGACGGACGCGGAAGGATGGGCCATCACCGACTTGAATTCATCAGGAGACTGGCCAGTCTGGGTCTGGGAGAGGTCTGAGTGACTTGGCTGGTGTAGGCGCAGTTTCACGGCTTGGAGTGCAGGCTGGACGCTTGGGGAACGTGTGTGTCTGTCACGGGAAGCCGTCCCCTGGAGAACTTTAAAGGACCAGGCAAATAACTGGGGTGGGTTTGTTCCCCTCTCCTGCGTAAACGGGCAGGCGAGGTTTTGAGAGCGTGTCCCTGTTCTCTCGCACTTTCCGAAGGCTTGCTCGGCGACGGTGCTGGCGACGCGAATTGCCCGTACGAAACGGATTTGTTCGGAAAGGGCTCCGGTTCGCAAAATCAGAATTAGTGAGTGTTTGTGGGTTTTGCTTCGTTTGACCTTAAATAGTAAACCCTAGGGGGTCACAACTGCAGCAGAGCGTCGGGGTTCAAAGTGATGGCTTTGGGGTCAGGACCTGGTCCACCACGTAACCTTGGGGGACTCACCCGCGAGAGGGAATAGCGGGTCCTGGGCGGGGGGGGAGGGGGCTCGTCTGTGCTTGCTCTCCAGCCGGCGCTCCCTACGCGGCAGCCGTCACTGCTGGTGTTTCTGCTCCAGTCACTCCTTTCCGCGTGTGCAGCCTGGGATGAGGCGCGTTTCTTGGGTGGAGCCACTTTATACGTCCCACGGATGGTGGCCAGAGTCCCTGCCATCCGAGAGAGAGCGTCGTGTTTTCTCTGTGCTCAGAGCATGTAGCTGGGCACTCTCACCTGGGGCAGGGCCCAAGGAGCCAGTTTAGACGGCCTCTATGTGGGGTGTCTACACCGCACCTCTCTCCTGAGGCTCTTAGGCTCCTGTCCTGCCCCTTCCCCACCGCAGGAGTGTCCCAGGGCCGCTGACCACAAGACCGGTGGCTTCGAACAACACACCTTCATCCCTTGATAGTCCTGGAGGCCGGAAGTCCAAAATCAGCACCACTGGGCTACGACCAGGGCTTCCTTCTGGAGGCTTCCGGGATGGGGGGTGGGGGACCTGCTCCCTGCCTCTCAGCTTCTCTGCATTCCTTGGGGCGCGGCCCCCTCCTCGGGCTTCAAACACATTTCCTCCAGTCTCTGCCTCCTGCATCAGACCCTCCTCCAACTCTGACCTCCTGCCTCCCTCTCATCAGGACTCTGGCGAGGATACCGCCCCCCACCCCCGCCCCCATCCCCGGGCCACCCAGGCTAATCTCCCTTCTCAAAATGTGCAGTCACCTCTGCGGGACACGAGGCGACGGCCGCAAATGCCAGCGATCAGGACGGGGGACCGCGGGGGCCGTTGTTCAGCCGGCCGCACCCACCCACGGTTGTTCTCTCCCTCCAGGATGAGCCCGGGACAGATGGTGTGCACCCCTCCGTGCGCTGAAGGCAAGGCCCCCAGCTTCTTCCCCTGGGGTGCTGCTAGCTGATGCTTCGGCCGTGGGTTAGCGGGGCCACAGAGCCCCGGGGCCGGCTGCGTGTGCCTCCCCCATCCCTGCCCAACTCGAGCGCACCTCCCCACCTGACGCCAAGCCGCTTGCCGGTGTGGGCTGGTGGCCCGCCTCCCAGCGGTGCAGAGCGGGTGTGCGTAAAAGGCTTATTCAGCCTGGGGTCCTCTGGGCCGTCCCCCGGTGGTGGGCCCGGGGTTCGGGCCGTCTGCGGTCGGGCAGCTGACGGAAGTCCAAGAGAGGGCCCCACGGTGAGCCTTCCCGGGACCCTCAGTCAAGCAAGCCAGGGGAACCAGGGGGGCGGGAGGGGTGAGTCTCCTCTTCAAGACTGCACGGAACCCGGGGGCGGGCGGGCGTCTGGAGCAGGCCCCACGGCCGCGGCCGTCTCTCCGCCTGAGCATGGCAATAGCGAGTTAAAGCAGAAAGGAGGGGTGAATGGTAACATCAGCCGAGTGCAAACCACGACGTGGCGGAAGGTGTGTACAACACGTAACCGGCGAAGGACTCAAATCCAAATCTGTAAGAAAGAGCCCCCGGTCCCGGGACAGAAATGGGAAACGGATCGATCAGGAGCTCGAGAGCAGAGGGTGCTGGGAAGGCTGAGAGCCGTCTGCAGACCGCCTCACCACACGAGCAGCCCAGGAGCTGGAAGGGAAGGTCACCGCGGAGACGGTTGCGGTTCGTCCGCACCGCGGGATACTACTCGGCCGTGAAAAGGAAGGGAGGGCTGACTCAGGCCACAGCCTGGACGAATCTGGCAAACACGAGTGAGAGAAGCCAGACACGAGGGGTCACGTACCGTGTGGCTCCGCACGAAGCACCTGGAACAGACCGTCTCTAGAGTCACGGCGCAGGTTGGTGGCTGCCGGGACCGGGGAGGGGGCCGAGGATGGGAGGAAACTGCTCAGAAGATGAGGGTGTCGCTTCCGAGCGAGGGGGATGTTTGGGAGCAGGCAGGGCTCGCGGCTGCACGACGCTGCGGGCGGGGGAGGTACCGAGGGATCCTTCGCTCTCAGAGGGTTAGTTTTCTGTTATCTGCGTTTCACTCAGCGGATGATTTTTTAATTGTTTTAAAGTTCACTTATTTATTTGCAGAGAGAGCGAGGCAGTGTGAGTGGGGGAGGGGCAGAGAGAGAGGGAGGGAGAGAGAGAATCCCAAACCGGTTCCGTGCCGACGCGGGGCTGGAACGCACGAAACCACGAGACCGTGACCCGAGCCGAAACCAATAGTCAGACCCGAACGGACTGAGCCACCAGGTGCCCCCGTAAATGCTTTTTTCTAAACAACCACAACCAAACACCGCTCCCCCAACCCTGCAGCAAAACAGCTCGAATTACAACGGGCGGGCAAGCTGTGCGTTGGGGGGAACGCGGAGCCCCCGGAACGCCCGTGCCCCGTGGGGGAGGTGCAGACCCTTGAGGCCACGGAGGCTTTATCTCCTGGAGCCAACAACACGCGAGCCCGGGCACTTGGCCGCTTCGCTCGCTGGCGCGCCCCCGACAGAAACGTGCGCACAGACGCGGCAGAACGCACGTGCGACCGTGTTAACCGTGGCTTTTTTGTGGCACCTGGACGCTGGAGAAACCCACTGTCCATCCATTTCAGAACACGGTCCGACTGAGCACACTTGCTATGAGGCCACGTGGGTGGATCCACAGAGAGAATGCGGGGGGGGGGGCGGATCTTCAGGCGGAGATAAAACCAACCAACCAAAACCCCCTGAAAACACGGCTTGGGTGATTCCATTTCTGTGTAGCTCAGAACAGGTGCATTTTAACCCATGGCATTTGAAGTGAGGACAGTGTCGCCCTTAGAGGGGGCAGGGGGCAGAGACTCCCCATGACGCGTTATGTAACAAGACCAGCAGACGCACGGAAAGCAATTACGGGACAGCCACCAGGGACAGCAGGAGCCGACGGGGACCGAGCGTCCTGCCCCTGCTGTGGCGGAGAGCCCGTTCCCTTCTGCCCGGCACCTTATCCCTTCGGTAACATCGTCAGAGTGACTGAAGCGTGGTCAGACCTCAGCTGGGGGACACAAGTGGGGGTGCACAGCCCTGTTCTCCAGAGGCCGAAGGCCCGGGGGACAGCTAGGCAGATAAATAATTACAACATGTGTGTAAACTGTCTAAAGCAGGCAGTATGAGGGGAGCACACGGATGGAAAGTTCTAGACCTTTTGCGGATACCCGCTAATGGCTTCCACCGGGTGGGGGCCCCCCAGACTTTCTCTTTGAACCCCACAACTGCCCTCTCGGCGGCCTGCTGCTAAGGAGGGGGCAAGTCGCTGACCGGACCGCGGGGTGGCCGTGGGCAGCGCTGTCTCCGGGTCTCTCTCGGAGGACACCCCGGCAGTCGCCCTCCTTCAAGCCCACGGCCGCGCCGGGTGTGCCGTGTGCAGACCCCTGTTTCCACTCTGGGGCCTCCCCTGCTTCCCAGGTCTGTGTATGGCTGGCGTCCTCTCGGGCCACGAAGGCAGACAGAACTGGCGTCCAGCTGGAACACCGCCCAGTGCCGCCCCGGGGACTCCAAAGCTCTTTCTGGACTGTGGCCACGCTTGGCCCCAGAGACACCTTCCATCCACCCACCCCCCCCGGCCCCCGCCGATCTCCCTGAGATCTCTGGGAAGAGGGTAATGGGGCTGGGGCGGCTGGGGTGCCCTCCTTCTCGGTGTGCCGAGAGGGCCCCTGGGGAGGTGGACGCGTGCCAGCGGGCCCGGCCCGGGGTGCGCGGGTCAAGACGGCACCCCGTGGTCACTGCTAGGATACGGGGTTCCGGACGGCCTGCCGTGGATGTGGCGCCCTGGGCTACGTTCCCACGTGGGCGCACCACGGAGACTTCGGGGGGACCGTGGCCCTGCTTCCTGCGTGGCTGCCCGGGGACGTGGCGCTCCTCTGGGGAGCTGAGGGGTCAGGAGATCAGGACACCAGGCCGCCCACCTCCGCGTGGGGCCCTCGGCGCCCTTCTCGCTGGTGGCGCAAAACCGACTGTCCGGTGGGAGCAGCACTTGGATCTCAAGAGAGCAGGGCTGGTGCGCACTTGGCCTTTCCCTCGGGCCGTGAACCCGAACGTTCGCCAGCCGATCAGAATCCCCGCCTCACAGGCGTACCGGGCTGCCGGGCCCGCCAGCCGAGCCAGTGCGGTCAGGTACGGTCCCTGGAGCCGTGTGGGTGGGCGGGAGGAGGGCTCAGCGGGGGCCGGGGTCAGGCCTCTCAACTTCCCTCCTGGCATAGAGACCCCAGACGCTGACTTCTGCCCGGACACACCATCTTCCCCAGGGACCGTGGCCCCGCCGAGTCTCGGTGGCTTCCAGTTTCCCCCCGGGGACTCACACACGGGAAGCCAGTGGTAGCGTCTTATTCTGTGGACTCCCCGCCATTGGAAATCATGTTCGAAAATGTTCGTAAAGCGTGGGGTGTGGGGGGCAAAGCCCCGACCCTGCACGAGGAGAGCCGGACGGCCAGGACGGGTGCTGCCCGGCGCCGGGTTCGACGTGGATTACCGCTGGCTGCCCGGGTCCGCAAGGAGCCTTGCTCAGGGTCTGCTCCCGACTGCGGTCAACCTCCAGGCGAGTCGGGGTTCAGGGTCGGATGTGTCGAGGAGCAGTCTGCTGCTCCCCTCGCTGCCCTCTGCCGCCACCCTCACCAACAAGCGATCGGTGGACCTAAGAGGGCCGACGGGGGCCCCGAACGGGCAGGAGGGCGGCAGAGACGGGGTGGGGCCCCGGCTCTGGCCTGGGCCCTGGAGAGGACAGGGCGCCCGTTGCCAGAGACAGACACTGCAGGAGAAATGACACTGATGAAGAGGTCTGGGGCACGGACGGGGTCAGAGAGAGGTCAGGCAGGTGCGGACTCGGGGGGCGGGTGGGGATGGGGACCCCAGCCCGTGCATGGCCCCCGAGATCACCCGGGACCCGGCAGTGAAGGCAGATGAGCACCCAAGACCAGGCCCCGGGGAATGTCGGGGTCGGGGGAGGCTCCCCGGGGCCCCAGGGCTCGAGGCAGGGCGGGGCCCGCTGCGCTGAGCGCTCTGACCCGAGAAGCGTCCACCTGCCTGCGTTCGTTACGTGTTTTATTTTCCCTATTTTACGACACCTCCACATCTCTGGGGGCCTTGCCGGCTGGGGAGAGACTGTCCCTCCCTGGGTTGGGGGGAGCTAATTCCCGGAGGCAGCAGACGTCTCCCTTGCAAACACGCCTTTCATTTACGAAGCAGTCAGTCTAGGGCCCACAGCCGCGTCCACCTCCCTCGCCAGCTCTCACACACAGGCCAGCGCTCCCCCTGCCCGAAGTCACCCGGGCCAGGGACCAGATGCCTAGGGACACCCCTGTGGCCCAGAGCCCGCTGGAATGACTCCGACACACCAGTGCTGAGCGTTCGCTGTGACTTGTACCCCGGGCCTTGCCCGTTCCTTCCCGGAGAAACCACAGCGCAGGCTCTGGGCCGCGCTGTCCCGGTCCTTCCGCCCCGAGACGGAGTCCGGTGCTTTGCCACGTGCCCTGGGCGGTGTGGCCTCTCCTCTCGAAAACTTTAAGTAACACACTCTTTTTCGGTGTCACGGATTTCTCCGTGTCATCGTTGGTCACCTCCATAAAATAAATCCTGCATGGATCGTGAAACGCCACCCAGCGTGGCCCTCCGGGGCGTCGGAACGCACCCCTCCTCGTGCTCCCCGGCCGAGCCCGGCGAGCAGGCGCACCTGACTGGACCAGGTGCACGTCCACGGTGGGAACACGCCGCGGCTCCGGCCTCCCTGGGCCTCCCTCCCACACCCCTGCTGGGCCTGCTGGGAGCCCAGACACTTACTGACTCTTGCCTGGTTTTTTCCTTAGTCTTTTGGCCAAAAAATGCCCCAGGATAATGAAGAAATCTATTTACAGTAGCGATATTCAGTCTGGTGCCTTCTGGAATGAATTAGCCACAGGAGAATTTGAGTGTTTTTTTTTTTCCCCCTGTTCGTAAAACGGTGCAGCCAGAGCGGGAGAGCTGTTGGCGACGCGTTTCTGAAGCTCCCGAGTGATGTGCCCGATCGACCGGCCTCGAGCCGCTCGGAGCCCCGGCCTCCGCTCACGCCCTGCGCTTGTCTTGACCACAAAGCCGCCCGATGACCCCGAGATCACAGGGTGCCCGGCACCAGGAGGCTGACTTTCGGGTCCCTTTAATTGTGACCTTCGCCTGCCGCACAGTCCCCGTTCTGAAAGCGAGTTATTTATATCTGCTCCTCAAGGCAGGCACGCAAGACGCCAGGCTGGCGGTAATCCTTGGGCCCTAATCTGCGGCCGACTGTTCAAACAGACTTGGGTTCTTAGAACAGAACACAACTTTCTTCATTTCAGATGCTCACTAATTCAGACTGGCCCTGGGCCACGGCCACGGGCGGTGCAGTTCGGCCTTTGTCTGCAGCGGGCCCTCCCTGCCCCCTCCCGGGGCCTCCCTCTGGCGGGAGGGAGCAGAGGCGTTGGCCGTCGCGAGGCCTGGTCTCCTGCCTTCGTGGACGAGTGTGTAACGAGAGCCCCACATCTGCGCTGACTCACTGTGCAAACATCCTCCGCCCGCCGGCCAGGCCGCGAGGCCCCCTTGGGTTCCCAGGCTGGGGCCACACTTGTGCAACACGGCCCAGGACTCGGGGCTCTCGGGTGGGGGTGCTGGGCCAGGCGCTGAGCCGGCGGCCTCTGGTTCTGGAAGCCCCTCCTGGACTCTGCCGGGCCCCCGGGGGTTCTCCCCAAAGACCCGGGTCTCTTTCCGTCTGCTTTCAGGGCCGGGAGAGGCCGGGCTGCGGGTGGACGTCCGCGTTCGAGGCCGGCCCCGTCCCCATCGCCGTCTCCCACGTTTGCTTTCCCGGGAGGCCCCCCCCCCCCCCACTCCGGGGACGCGCCCGCCCCTCCGTGCCCTGGCTGGCCCCTCCTCCCCAGGTACCACCCTCTGGGACCCCCACCATTGCTCCTTGCGGTCCTGTGTTCCCTCTGTGCCACCCCGAGTCATTCCTGTGGCCGTGGCTGCTGTCTGCCCGGCACCTCCCGGCCAGACTGTGATAGCCTGCCTCCCACGCCACACGCCCTCCATCAAGCTGGGCCGCGCTCAGAGGGAAGGAGCCTGGGCAGGGGCTGGCCCTCCTCCTCCCTCCCTCCTTTCCTTCCTTCCGTCCTCCCTTCCTCCCTCCTTCCTTCCTTCCTTCCTTCCTTCTTTCTTCCTCCTCCTTCCCTCCTTCCTTCCTTCCTTCCTTCCTTCCTTCCTTCCCTCCTCCTTCCTTCTTCCTTCCTTCCTTCCTTCCCCCTTCCTTCCTTCCTTCCCTCCTTCCTTCCTTCTCCTTCCTTCCTCCTTCCTTCCTTCCCTCCTTCCTTCCTTCCTTCCTTCCTTCCTTCCTTCCTTCTTCCTTCCTTCCTTCCCTCCTTCCTTCCTTCCTTCCCTCCTTCCTTCCTTCCTCTTTCCTTCCTTCCTTCCTTCCTTCCTTCCTTCCTTCCCTCCCTCTTTCCCTCCTCTTCCTTCCCTCCTTCCCTTCCTCCCTCCCTCCTTCCTTCCTTCCGTCCTCCCTCCTCCCTCCGCATTCCTTCCCTCCTTCCTTCCTTCCTTCCTTCCTTCCTTCCTTCCTTCCCTCCTTCCTTCCTTCCTCTTTCCTTCCTCCCTCCCTCCCTCCTTCCTTCCTTCCTTCCTTCTTCCTTCCTCCCTACTCCTTCCTCCTTCCTCCCTCCCTTCTTTCCTTCCCTTCCTCCCTCCTTCCTTCCTTCCTTCCTTCCTTCCTTCCTTCCTTCCTTCCTTCTTCCTTCTCTCCTTCCTTTCCTCCCTCCCTTCTTTCCTTCCTTCCTTCCCTTCCTCCCTCCCTCCTTCCTTCCTCCTTCCTTCCTTCCTTCCTTCCTTCCTTCCTTCCTTCTTCCTTCCTTCCCTCCCTCCTTCCTCCCTCCCTCCCTCCTTCCTTCCTTCCTTCCTTCCTTCCTTCCTTCCTTCCTTCCTTCCCTTCCTCCCTCCCTCCTTCCTTCCTCCTTCCTTCCTTCCTTCCTTCCTTCCTTCCTTCCTTCCTTCTTCCTTCTCTCCTTCCTTTCCTCCCTCCCTCCCTCCTTCCTTCCTTCCTTCCTTCCTTCCTTCCTTCCCTCCTCCCTCCCTCCTCCCTCCCTCCCTCCCTCCTTCCCTCCTTCCTTCTTCCTTCCTCCTTCCTTCCTTCCCTCCTTCCTTCCCTCCTTCCTTCCTCCTTCCTCCTTCCTCCTTCCTTCCTTCCTTCCTTCCCTCCTTCCTTCCTTCCTTCCTTCCTTCCTTCCCTCCTTCCCTCCTTCCTTCCTCCTTCCTTCCTCCCTCCCTCCTTCTTCTCTGTTCCTTTCTCTCTTTCTTTTCAGGTTGGTTTTCCTAGTGCTTAGCATGACGTTTAACTTACAAAATGTGCTCCATAAATATTTGTCGAATGACTGAATCGGTGAAGGGGCCTTGCAGAGCCCCCTGAGGACTCAGCCCTGAATTCAGCAAATATTCAGGAAGCATCTCCTAAGTGGCAGATACATATGTTCTGTGCTCTATGCTCAGGGACCTACTGGCTTTGCCCCCCCCAGTCCCCGAGGGCACCCCAGGTCTGTCCCAGAAGGGCTGGCAGGGGGCTGGGGTCCATATGGGCCCACACTGCAGGGTCTACTCTGCTTATCGGTCTCTGAGGCCACCTCAGGCCAGAAGCTGGCTTTGGCACAATTTCTTGGGGATGGGCGTCAGGTGTCAGGAACGTTCTCCCTGGCCTGGGGGCTGACCCTCCATGTGGGTCCTTAGCTGCTGGGAGCCTGGTGAGGTGTGTGCTCCCCACACTGGTTGGGGGCAGCTGTGTCCACAGCTGTGCTGTGAGGCTGCGTCCCCCAGGTGGCACCTACGAAGGACGTGCCCCGTGCAGGACTGGACACGGGTGACATTTCCTCCTCCGCAGAAGATGCGAAGATGTCACCCACCCCGTCCAGCCAGGCGGTGGCCACAGAGACCTCATCTGCTGGACCGTGGGCGCCCCGAGCCAGGGCTGGAAGGATGGGGGGGGGGTCACGGAGGAAGCGGGAGGAGCCGCGTGGCGGGCAAGAGAGAAGCTCGAACGAGGCCCACCCAGCCGTGCTCCAGGCAGGACCCCAGGAGCTGTCTTCACTCTGTCTTCCTGGGTGAGGACCTGACCCGACCCCCAGGAGGCACCTGCCTCAGCCAGGGCGCCCCTGGAAGAACCGGCCCGCGGGAGCCCCGCCTCCACTGCCCATCGCCACCCACGGCGAGGAGACAAGTCCGAGGCCCAGCCCTGCCCCCTTCCAGCCACTCGTCCGTCCCGGGCACCTCGCTCGTCCTGGAGCAGAGCCGACTCCCCCGCCTTGAGGGCACATGCCCTGCTTCCGCTGTCCCCAGAGCAAGAGTGAGTGCCCGCCTCTGTCAGCAGGTGTATTTCTTACCCGGCATCCTGAACTCGGCTTCGGTGTCTTTTTCCAGAAAGCCGTCCCTTGCCCCTGCCTGGGCCCCCTTGCCTCACATCTCAGGGCACCTCCCTGCCTGGCCGTGAATGAATGGAGGTCTGGAGCCTGCCTGGAGCCCAGCACGGAGGCTCCCTGAGGCCAGTGCATATCAGTGTCACCCACGGTTGTCTGCACACCCTTCCTGCGGAGGACCATGGCTGCTTGTCCCCTGGGAGGGTGCGTAGTCTGGGTACTTCCTGGGGGAGTGGGCCTAAGGAAGGGCGTCGGAGAGCCACCCCGCAACAGGGAGGCCGATGAAGCTGAGAAGATGCCTAGGGCGGCCTGAGTTCCCATCCCCGTTCACATGTTAGCCCTTTGAACTTGGCCAAGCTCCTTCTCCTCTCTGGGTCTCGATTCCATCATCTACAAGCTACAGACAACATCAGGACCTACCTGACGGGGGCTTGTGATGGTGCCACTAATGGAGGAGAACGCCAGGCACAGGGCCCCCAAAGTGGTCGGCGTGTGCCTGACTCCGGTTCAGTGTGGATGGTCGTGCAGGTTGTGCACCGCACAACTGCAGGGGTCTGTCCGTAGACCACCATGTGACTGGTGCCCCCTTGAGTTTACGGTGACAGTCTGCACCTCTTCAGTGGTGACCCATTTCCCTCCAGGAGTACTGGGGAGCCAAGGATGGTTCTACGGGCTGAATGGGTCACTCTCAGCTCCACGTTGAAGCCCTAACCCTCCATGTGATGGTATTGGGGGGCTTTGCGAGGCGATTAGGTTTGGGTGAGTGACGATGGCGGTGTGGTCAGACGAGTGTCCTTACAGGCGTAGGAAGCGGACCAGAGCCCTCTCCTGCCGAGTGAGGACGCAGGGAGGAGACGACCCTCTGCCGGCCGGGGGGAGGGCTCTCGCTAGGAACCGAATCTGCGGGCAGCCTGATCTCGGGCTCTCGGGCTCCAGAACCGGGAGAATTGGCTGGCCAGGCCGTGGCGTGTGACAGCAACAGCCCGAGCGGACGGACGGCGCGGCCGTGAGTGGCCACCGTGCTGCCCCCTTGCCTCCACGTCGGTGTCTGAAGGAGGCCGCACGTCTACGACGCTTTGCTCCTTTCCCCAGATGGCTGAGGTTCAGGGAGAGGGTTCTAGACTAAGAGTGGGGAAACTGGACGGGACCAGAGCCGTGTGCAGGTCAGCCCCCAGGGGTGCCTCAGTGTCCCCACCTGTCGGATGGGACCAGACTCTCTATCATCTGGGGTCTCGCTGTGCGGAAGCTCCGTGTCTGCAGATGGGAGGAGCTGAGAGCGAGTGTGCGCCTTGCACGCAGGGGCACACCTGCTCCTCAGCCCTCGTGCTCCGGCTCTCTCTGGGACAGATTGGGGACGCGTCCCTCACCGATGGCGCCCGAGGACCCAGCCTGGACCCGGACAAGCCAGTCTTCCCCTCTCTCTGGCTTGCCCTGGTCTCGCCAGGGGGAGAGACGCCTGCGAGAGGCCGGGACGGCTCCCCTCGCCCTTCCCCGCCTTCAAACTCCTCCGCCTTGAAAACCTATTCCAGCAAAACCAAGATCAAAAAGAATGTATGTTTTCTTTTTTTTTTAAGTTTATTTATTTTGAGAGAGAGAGAGAGAGAGAGAGGGAGAGAGAGTGCACAAGTGGGGAAGGGGCAGAGAGAGGGAGAGAGAGAGTCCCAAGCAGGCTCTGAGCTGTCAGCACAGAGCCCGACGCGGGGCTCGAACTCACGCACCGTGAGATCGTGACCTGAGCCGAAGTTGGACACTTAACCAGCTGAGTCACTGCGGTGCCCTGAGGGGAATGTGCCCTTTTTGCCCTTTGATCCTGCTGGATTCCAGGCTCCCGGCCGCCCCGTCGTGACCGCACGCACGTCCGGTCCCGCGCTGTGCTGGCAGCTGCTGTATTTGGAGGCAGAAACTTGCGTGAGGCCCGATTCTGCCCTGGCGCCACACAGGGAACCCCGCGCCGTCCCTCCCAAGCCCAACAGACCCTGGTGCACGGGGCGCTCTGTTTGCCGTGGGATCCAGGGCACGGCCACTTGGCGGGCGTCACAGCCGGGGGCACCGGGGGGCCGGGGGGCCGGTGAGCCACCCGCCACGTGTCTCCAGCGGGCAGAGCTGCGACTGGTCAGCAGACACGACGGCCTGGACGAGGGGGCTTGCCCTGTCTGTGCGCCCAGGCCCGCGGTTCCAGCGGAGTCTGCGATTGTCATCAGTCCGCCGGCACCAGCGGCCGCCGCCAGCTTGTTCCCAGGGCCGCCTGGGCGGGGAGGGTCCTGCGGGCTCCGGGGCGCCTGCTGACATGAGCAGGGGTGGGGGGGAGGGGGCTCTGGGCTCCGGGGGGGGGGGTGTGTGGAGAGCCCAGGGATGCCGGCTTGGAATTTCAGGGGCCTCCCTCTTCCGGGCAGAGGGTGAACCCCCAGATATGACTCGTCCTACCCCGTTCCCATGAGAAAGAGGGCGTAGCTCTCTCCTCAAACACCTAAAACATGTGGATTCTTCAGACATAAGTTGGCTGCTTGGGCTGCGAGTTACATCATGCTGTTGTCTGGCTTGAGAGAGAGAACGGAAGGGAGCGGGTGGGGGAGAGACAGAGGCAGAGACACAGAGTGAGAGACGGGGGAGGGACAGAGACAGAAGAGACACAGAGTGAGAGACGGGGAGGGACAGAGACAGAAGAGACACAGAGTGAGAGACGGGGAGAGACAGAGACAGAAGAGACACAGTGAGAGATGGGAGAGAGAGACAGAGACACAGAGTGAGGGGGGGAGAGACAGAGACAGAAGAGACACAGAGAGAGATGGGAGAGAGACAGAGACAGAGTGTGAGATGGGAGAGACAGAGACAGAAGAGACATAGAGTGAGAGATGGGGGAGAGAGGCAGAGACAGAGACACAGAGTGAGAGACGGGGCAGAAACAGAGACATAGACTGAGAAACACTCAGGGAGAGACAGAGACATGCTCACGCACAGGCACACGCATGCACACGCACACGTACTCATTCACACATGCACCCAGGCACACGCACGTGCACACACTGACGTCCTCACGCACACTTATGCACACGCACACGCAGAGGGAGACGACACGAACGCAGACTTCCGGGGTCCTCGCAGGCTGCCCGCTGTGTCGTCTCTGCTGAGGGCTCTTCACGGGAAAGCACCCCCCCCCCCACCCTCCCCGCCTGAGTTCTGTTACCCCTGCAGCTTCGGATGAAGACGTTGTGTTTTAAAGGCGGAAAGGAACCAGGGTTTGGAGATGGCCAGTCCCATCGTGCCGGGCCGCAGGCTTCCTTTCTAAGGGACTGTCCGGGCACCCCCACGGTGCAGGAAGGCCCCTCCGTGACCTGCAGAGGAGGAGGGGAGGGGAGGGGAACCTCGCCCGCGCGCTGGGAGACCAAGGCGAAGGAGGCCCCGCTCCCCTGGGCGTGCGCGCTGGCCCCAGCCTCCGCCCTGCCCTCTCCCCGGGGCCCCGCAGCGTAGACAGGTCCATCCCTCATCTTCCAGGCTTTTCCGGCTGCCCACGGAAGGTGGCTGTGGGGAGGACCCTGCCAGGGAATCATTTGGCAGCCATTCGGGGCACCTGGCTGTTGACGCACCTGTCCACGCCTTCCATCTCCAGGGCACGTGGTGGTCCCGCTTCTGGGCAGAGGCAGCGGACGAGGTCATTTCCCCTGCCATGGAAACGGGCAGTATTCCGGGGCGGAACCTCCGGCAGCCGCCTGGATCAGTGCGTGAAGGCGTCAGGACCTACGTGGAGCGTGAGTGAGCAAGAGACACGCTTCCTTCTTGTTTTCGTCCACAGAGATGCTGGGGACACTTGTCTCTGGGCGTACCCGAGCCTGTGCTAACAGATACTGGCAGAACATTCTCTCCTTATTAGAAAGCAGTGAAGTGTGCCTTGGGAAGGTGGGGTGGCTTCTCAAGGTCACAAGCCCAATTAGCGACAGAACAAAGTCCAGGCTGTCTGACCCTAGCCTGGCCCTTGGCGTAAAGCAGGACCCTGGGAAGCACGGCCCGTCTGGGCTGGCTTGTTCCTCATTTCTCGTGGGAAACATCAAGCCTCCGTCTAATGGTTCAGTCCTCACGGGATGGGGAGAGAGCGTTTTCACAAAGCGGCAATCAAGCGGCCTCCGCATTTCTCTGCGGCAAGAAGGGCCAACAGAGCTACCTGGCAGTGAGGTCGAAAGTCAGATGCTGTAATCCTAAGTTCCCTGCCCAGCGAGCTGTCACTTGTACAGGAAGGCGCCCTCCCATGGGCGACGCGTCTTTCTGGAAAAGTGTGCCTAGAGGGTGCACCCCGGCCGTGCGACAGAGCAGGACGGGAAGGCTGGCGAGGCAGGCCGGGCCGAGGGCCGCAGAGGTGAATCCGTCCCGTGTACATTCTCGCACGTTTGGTTGCAAAGCTGAAAATGCATGCACGGCTCCAGATGGTCCTTAAGGAGTAAGCCTAGTGATGGAAATTTCTAGAGTAGACCCGTGCCACGTGGTTTGTGTTGTGTAATGCTCTAGGACCTCGGTGGGAGGGGGAGGGGTCCTTTTCCCTGTTTGGGCCTCCGTTTCTCTGTTTCTTGAGGGCCAGCCTGCCCACAGCCGGATCATTGGGACACCCTGGCTGTTTGGGAAGGAGACTCCCCTGTCCCCTGGCCTCTCGCCAACGTCCTGCATGTTTTATGCGATAATTCACCGCAGGGATTTGGTGTGCCTGCTTCAGCAGTTCTATTCTGAGAGTTTCGGGACATCCCTGGAAATCGTCTGGGATTGTGGAGCCAGGAGGCAACGGCTGTGTCCGTGGTTTGGGATGGCTAACCGGATGGACCCAGAACTTCTGGGAAGGGTGGGCTGTCCCACCGAGCAGCCCCCGCCTCGCCCCAATAGAGCCGAGAGGGACGGCGCTGGCCAGCCTCCAGAAGGGCCCCCAAGCCCGCCGCCACGTCCGGGCGGCCCCGAACCTCCCTCGGCTTTGATTCTGCAACTTTTTCCAAACCCGAAGCATGATTCACGTCCCAGACCAACTCGCGGAATTTCTGAAACCCCAGAGCGGAGGCATCGTCTGGGCTTCTGAGAGGCTCCCCGGCTCCCACCTTTGGAGGCAGCTGGAAAAAGAAGCTGGGAACACAGGCACCACATTCTTCCTGGATGAAGCAGTCCCCCGAGGGGAGGAAGTGATGGCCAACAGCCTGGGTGACCACGGGGCCGTGGCGGCTCGGGAACGTCGCTCGGACTGATCTTCCTTGACGAGCCCGGTCCTAGCGGGGACCACAGGACGGCGCACGGCCCAGAAAACTGCCATTTGCTGACCCAAACCGTGGGCTTTGTCTCCTTCCCGCCCACTGTCGCTTTCCTTCCCGGCGGGAGGAGAGTGGCTCTGTCCCCCGCCCAGCTGGGACACCACGGCCACCGCCACCGGGGGCTCTTGCTGCCGCAGGGAGCCCCTGCCCGGCTGTATGATTTCCTCCGGAGCCTTTTATCCGCGTGGGCACCCCCTGCCCCCGAGCCGGCCCACGAGAGCTGCTGGGCCCCGGAGCCACTGTGGGAGCAGCAGGGGGGTGGTAGCTCGGGCCACGGGGTTTCTGCACACGGAGGGCCGGGAGGGGGACCGACCGGGGGGACCACAGGGAAGAGCCGCCCCGGGGGCAGGTGGGCGCCACGGGTGGGGAGCAGGAGGCAGCCGGCCCTTGGCTTCCCCCGCTTCCTCTCCGGTTAAGGTTCGTGCGCCGCGAGCTGGGTTGTGGATCCGCGGGCCCCCCGGATGACGGTGTTTCATTAGGGGTTCCCTGCCCTCATTTCTGCACGGACGCCGCGTGGTAGAGAGGGGTCAGGTGGCCGTCTGGGGTCAGGCCACCGCTAGGAGCTAGGACGGGCCCCGAGTGCGTCTGGGGCTCAGAGTCCGCCGATGCGCCAGCCCAGGTCCCCCCAGACGGGGTCTCTGCCCTGTCTCGCGCTCACGCACGTCCCGAACGGGGATCCTCGCTGCTGGGCGTGCGGCGTGAGGCCAGGTACAAGCGGGCGGGCGGAACCCGCCACCCCGTCCCGTCCGCCGCTCCGACACCGCTTCTGTCATCTCTCACGACGGCGTGCACGTCTTCTCAGCAGCCGCGTAGTCCCCAAAGCCTGAGTTTATTTGATTTATTTTTTTAGCGAATACCATGTATTTTTCAGGTCGGTTTTAGGTTGGGAGCAAAGCTGCGTGGGAAGTAGAGAGATTTCCGGTATCCCCTGCGCCCTCCCACCCCCAGCGTGGCGCCTCGGTGACAGTGGATGAACGCGCACCGACTCACCACCGCCCAGCCGCACCCCGGGCCGTGTGCTTCGGGGCTCACCCTGGTGCCGCACGGTCTGTGGGTTTGGACGCGCACGGGATGACACGTAGCCACCCTCACGCTGTCACAGACGTAGCGCCACCGTCCCGAAGTCCCCTGGTCTCTGCCCGTTTACTCCCCTGTCTCCCCAGCCCCTGGCAACGCTGGCTCTTTCGCCGTTGCCTTCGCTCTGCCTTTTCCAGAATGCCATAGAGTTGGAATCGTCCAGCCCTTTCCCGTTGGCTTCTGTCATTCAGTTGCGTTCAGGTTTCCTCCCGAGCGTCTCCTGGCTCTATAGCTCGCGGTCCCTTCAGCGCTGAGCGTCGCCTCGCCGTCTGCACGGACCACGCTTTCTCCGTTCACCTGGCGAAGGGCATCCTGGCTGCTTCCAGGCGCCGGGGGCCACGGAGGAGGCTGCTCCAGACATCCACGCGCAGGTTTCCGCGCGCCCGTTCGGCGTTCGACTCCTTTGGACACACACCGAGGCGCGTGGCTGCCGGACTGTGCGGCGAGAGGGTGCTTAGCTTTGTCGTGAGACTGCCGAAGTGTCTTCCGAAGGTGGCTGCCCTGTTCCACCTTCCTGCCGGCAGCGAGCGACAGTTCCTGTGGTGCCACGTGCCTGCCAGCGCTTGACCTCAGCGCTCCGGGCTGCCCACCGCGCGTGTGGTGGCACCTCGCTGCTTTGCCTTTCCCCCGATGACGTGGGGCGTGGAGCATCCTTTCACGGGCTCACTTTCCACCTGTCAGTCTTCTTGGCCGAGCTGTCTGCTTACGTCTTTTGCCCGTCTGTTTTAGCCGAAGTGGAGGTGACATACGATATTATATCAGTCCCGGGCGCCCAGCACAGCGATTCCGCATTTATTACACACTGTGAAGTGCCCGCCACGAGAGAGCTCACTGCCCTCTGTCACCGTACGCGGTCATCACCGTATTCTCAACTGTCTTCCCGATGCTGTGCTCTCCTGCCCGTTTTTAATCAGGCAGTTCATTTTCTGATTGTTGGGTTTTAAGAGGTCTTTGTAATGTTTACTTATTTTTGAGAGAGACAGACAGACAGACAGAGTGCAAGCCGGGGAGGGACAGAGAGAGAGAGGGAGACACAGAATCCGAAGCAGGCTCCAGGCTCCGAGCTGTCAGCACAGAGCCCGACGCGGGGCCCAAACTCACAAACCGTGAGATCATGACCTGAGCCGAAGTCAGTCGCTCAACCGACTGAATCACCTAGGGGCCCCCCTTTTAAGTTAATTTTTTGTGACGGGTGTAATGTCTGTGTCCAGATTCGTTGTTTTGCACGTGGGCAGCACCATTTGTGGGAAGACTGCTTTGCTCCGTGCTACTGCCTCAGATCCTCTGTCCAAAGCTTCACTTTTAGTACTCGATTCTCCACGTGTCCCATTCTTCGGATATCCCGTAACACGTTCAGCTCGTTTCTGTCGTGGGCGTTGATTTTGCGCGTGTTGATCACCGTGCAGGCAGCCATCCTCGCGTCGTGTCTTTGCCTGAGCCCGCCATCCCGGGGATGATGCCATTCTGCGAGGGGGAGTTGTGAGGTCCGAGTGTTGAAATGCTTTTGTAGCTCTTAGTACAAAGTGCCACTCTGTCCTCTGGAAATCACAAGTCGGTCGGTTTACCGTCGGCGTAGGAAATGCCCATCCGCCCAAAGCTCCCTGGCATCGAGGATTATCCCTGACAAATCTGGATGGGCCTGGAAGTTATACTCTTCAGCAAACATTTCTTTGATTACTGGTGAACTTGAACATTGGTCTCACAAATCTATTGAGCATTTTGGGCGTATATTTTCTGCTCGTGTCTTGTTAAGCTTGTGCTTTCTTAATCTGTAAAATTCTTCAAAGGCGAGGGATGCAAATCTTTGTCTCTCATAATCTCCACCTATTTTTCCTGGTTTTTTACTTTGGTTCGTCATGTTATGTTACAAATAGAAATTTAAATAGTTAAAAATTTTCTTTTATGTCGTCAGCTTTTGCCTTTTACGCTTACAAATGTCTTTCCTACCTGGAGACTACATAAACATTGTCCTCTGCTTTTAATGTTATTTTGTGCCTTTACTTTTAAAAAAAATTTGTTGTGATGTTTATTTATTTTTGAGAGCGAGAGACAGAGTGTGAGCAGGGGAGGGGCAGAGAGAGGGGGAGACACAGAATCTGAAGCTGAGTTGTCAGCACAGAGCCCGACACGGGGCTCGAACCCACAAACTGTGACCTGAGCCGAAGTCGGACGCTCAACCGACTGAGCCACCCAGGCACCCCTAGACTTTTATTCATTTTACTGATCTCTACTTGTGACACGAGAGGGGGCCACATGTTTAAAAGTGTTGAAGATTTGGGGCACCTGGGTGGCTCAGTTGGTTGAGCGCCCGACTTCAGCTCTGGTCGTGATCTCACGGTTCATGGGTTCGAGCTCCGCATCAGGCTTACTGCCGTCAGCACGGAGCCTGCTTGGGATCCTCTGCCCCCCTCTCTTTCTGCGCCTTCCCTGCTCGTGCTCTCTCTCAAAAATAAATAAAACGTTAAAAAAATAAAAGTATTGAAGCTTTATATCATGCTTTAATGTACATATTAATGAGGGTTCTGAGAGCATCTGAACCAATAGGGCACATATGCAGATAGATGGGTAGGAGAGGAGATTTATTCTAGAAATTGGCTCACACAATATGGAGGCTGAGCAGTTCCAGGATCTTCCTTCAAGGTGGAGAATGAGGGAAGCCAGTGATGTAACTCAGTCCAGGTCCTAAGGCCTGGGACTTGGGAGGTTGACGGTGTGAGTCCCAGGTGAGTCTGAAGGCCTGAGACCCGGGAACGCTGGTGTCCGGGGGCAGAAGAAGATGGGCGTCCCAGCTCAAGCAGAGAGCAAAGTCTCCTTTCCTCCACTTCTGGTTCTATTCAGGCCCTCGGCAGATTGGGTGACGCAGGTGGCACATGCGTTTGGGAGGGAGACGTTTACTCAGTGCACTGATCCAAATGCGAACATCTTCCGGAAACACCCCCAAGACACGCCCAGTGTAATGTTTCAGCAGCCACGTGGGCATCCCTTGGCCCAGCCAAGCAGACACATAGCATTAACGCTCACAGTGCAGAGCAGGGAACGTCACGACTCGCTGTGATTTTCCCCAAAAGGCCTTGGCTACTAGCCTCACCTGTTTATTCTTTGAGGTTAATTTTAAAATCACCTCATCAAAGTTCCCTATCTTGCTGGGGCAGGAAAAAAGGGATCCCCCGGGGCAAAATAACTCCGTACGAGCTGGAACCTGTGCTCCAGAATGGGCCTTCACCGCAACGGCATCAGGTGGGCATCAGCACCTGTGTTCACGGCCTTCCAGGAAGCAGGGGACAGCCACAGCCTGCCCAAGGAGTTGGTTCGGAGAGAGTCCACCGCCAGGACGCCAGAGGGCTCACATCAGTGTCCTTGGACACACCCAACACGCCCTGGGGCAGTCAGAACACCCATTCATGAAGAATTTGGCGCCTCCTGAGAATTCCGAACCACAAGCCAGTGCTCGCGTGGTCTGCAGCCCAAGTTAAGGCTACCTGGGTGGTCCAGAGATCCTCGACCTGAAAATTTAGCTTACGGCGGCCCCGGACTGGCACTTTGAAGTCCTCGACAGAAGTAAGTAAAAAGCCTCTCCGAGGAAACTCACCTTCAAATGAGGTCTCGAAGAAGTTCCCCCAAGTAAAACCACTTCAAGGGGTGTGGGTCTGTAGTCAACACTACATTATACAGGAGGAAACATGGCCCCAGGACCAAGAACAGAAAAACAGAAAACCAAACACGGCAACTGGAAGAACCACACATCAGACTCCACATATTGGAAGCATGAGAGAAGAAGAATATGGAAGCATGTGCTTCCATACGTTTAAAGCAAGAAATGAGGCGATTAAAATAAGGGTAAGGAGGGAAGTATGAAAAAAAAAATGACCAGGAAGGGTTTTTACAAATCCAAATATAATCACTAAAAATGAAAATCATTTTTTTAATTTTAATTTTTTTTTAATTTTTAATTTTTTTTTAATGTTTGTTTATTTTTGAGACAGAGAGAGACAGAGCATGAACGGGGGAGGGGCAGAGAGAGAGGGAGACACAGAATCGGAAGCAGGCTCCGGGCTCCGAGCCATCAGCCCAGAGCCTGACGCGGGGCTCAAACCCGTGAACCGCGAGATCGTGACCTGAGCCGAAGTCGGACGCTTAACCGACTGAGCCCCCCAGGCGCCCCAAAAATGAAAATCATTTTGACGGAAATTGAAAACTCCCCGATGGATTTGACCACAGATTAGATGCAACTAAAGAAAGAATCGATACACTGGGAAATGAGCTGTAAAAATGACCCTGAATGGAGCACAGAAAGACAACAAGCGTATGATCTCAAAGAGAGATGAGAATCCTAGGAATCGAATGAGAAGGTTTAAGTCACATCTCATCAGAGGGAGAAGAGACACCACCTGGTGGAAACATGGCAAGACTTCCAAGACCTGTTGAAACACACCAGTCTTCATGTTCGTCAAGCCCATTAAATCCAAAGCAGGACAAATAAAATCCACTCGACACCCAGCGGCATCTAAGTGGAAATGCAGAACCCCAGAGAATGAGAGACCTTAAAAGTGATGAAGAGAGGAGACAAATTTCCCACGAGGAACGACAGTTGCACTGACACCTACCTTGTCAACATCAACAGTGGGGATCAGAAGAGAGTGGAATCTTACTTTCTTAGCCAAAAAAAAAAAAAAAAAAAAAAAAGGATCCTTGAATGTGTACACCAAAAGAAAATATCTTTCAAGAATAAGGGAAACATAGGGGCGCCTGGGTGACTCAGTTGGTTAAGCATCCGACTCTGGCTCAGGTCATGATCTCACGGTTCGTGGGTTCGAGCCCCGCGTCGGGCTCTGTGCCGACAGCTCGGGGCCTGGAGCCTGCTTCGGGTTCTGCGTCTTCCTCCCTCTGTCTCAGAAATGAATAAACATTAAAAAACTTCAAGAAAAGAATGAGGGAAATAGAAAAACATTTTTGGAGAAATGAAAATCTCTCCATCAGCAAATTTTCCCTGGAGGAAACTCCAGAGGATGTATGTCAGGCTGAAGGACAGTCATCTCAGGCGGGAGACAATATGGAGGGAGCAGTGACGACCAGAAGGAGTGGTGCATATGGAAATGCGATTAGACAGTGGCTGTGCAAAACGATAAAAATGCCTTATGCGGCTTTAAGAATTGAAATAATAGAAAAGTCGGAAAGCGAGAAAAGATGTGGCATAGTGTGTTGAATCTTCATTGTTTGAGAGCAGGGTACATGTGTTGATTGCCTTCGGATTTTGGTAAGTTCAACGCATGTTAAGATATTTAGGGAGCCACTAATGGTAGAGAAGTGTGTGTAAAAAGGGAAAATTGAAATATAGAAGAGATCCAAAACATAAGGGTAGACCAAGTGAACACTAACAACAACAACAAAACGACAGATTAACGTCAGATGAACGGACTTTAGACAAAAGAATCTTTACCTACCCACACCCTTTGGGTCCTAGTTGCCATGAAGTCTGCTCTTCCCTGCATTGTCGTACTGTTGCTTGTAGCGTGTGCATTCTGGTGGTAAACTCTTGAAGCCCCCCTTTTATTGTATGAAAGCATCTTTATCTTATCTCAATTTGTGAAACTCTTTTCCCTGGTTATAGAATTCTACGTTGGCGCTTTTCTTCTCCAAGCATTTTAGAGATGCCATTCCATTGTCTTCTGGTTTCCATAGTTCTGAGCTAAAGTCAGCCATCACACCCACTGCTGCTCTTTGGAACATGGGGCACTCCTCCCTCATTCCCCCCACTGCTCCTCCCTCCCTCCCCCCCACTGCTCCTTCCTCCCCTCACCCCTGCTCCTCCCTCCCCGCCCCACCCCACTGGCTGCTTTTAAGATTCCATTTATGATTATGATGTGCCTAAGAGACTGTGATAAACTGAGAATCCGTATTGCAGTTTCTAAAGTATCCATTTAACTCAAAAGCCAATACAGGAGGGAAAAGGACCGACAAAAGGACTTTTATGGAGACTTTTGAGTCAATTCTAAAATTTAAATGGAGGGGCGCCTGGCTGGCTCAGTCAGGAGGGTTTGTGACTCTTGGTCTCAAGGTTGTAAGTTCAAGCCCCACGTTGGGTGTAGAGATTACTTAAAAATAAAATCTCTTAAAAATAAAATAAAACCTAGACGGAAACACAAAGGACCTAGAGTAAATTGGGAAAACTGTTTTGGAGAAGAAAAAGAGAATTTACACTCCCCAAATTCAAGACTCATTATGAAATTAACAGTTCTTAGGGCAGTGGAGTTTTGGTGAAGCAAAAGACAGATTGATGGAATAAAACAGAAGATCTGGGAGGCACCTGGGTGGCTCAGTCGGTTGAGCGTCCGACTTCGGCTCAGGTCATGATCTCGTAGTTTGTGGGTTCGAGCCCCGCGTCGGGCTCTGTGCAGACAGCTCGGAGCCTGGAGCCTGCTTCAGGTCCTGTGTCTCCCTCTCGCTCTGCTCCTCCCCTGCTCATGCTCTGTCTCTCTCTGTCTCTCAAAAATGAATAAACGTTAAAAAAAATTTTTTTAACAGAAGATCCAGAAAGAGAGACTTACAAATGACCAACTGAATTTATTGCAGAAAATGAAATTCTTTTCAACAGATGGTGTTGAAGCAACTGGCTACTGCTTCAGGAAAAAACAACTTTGCCCCCCCCCCCCCCCCACTGCACCGCATGAACAAAAATTAATTTGAGGTGGACTTTTAAACCTAACTGGGAAAGCCAAAACTCTGCAGTCTCTCAAAGGCAATATCAGAGAACTCCTTCCCAACCTATGGGCAAGCAAACGTTACCTAAACAAGATACGAAAGCCACTAAGTGTAAAACTAACAATTAACATGTCGGATTTAAGAAAAATTAAAACTCTCCACTGTTCAAAAAATACCGCTAAGAAAGTAAAAGACCAACTGAGAGATAAGGGGAAAATATTTGCCGTATATGTGTAGCTATATACAAGGACCTATATATCTACGAAGAATTTTGATCAGAATACTTAAAGGACATACCATTCGTTAATAAAACTCGTTAACCGCTCGTTAATAAAAAGATAAACAGCCCAAGTTAAAAAAAAAAAAACGGACTAATTAAGAAAACTTTGTGACGGAAGTTGCTGCGTAGCCAATAAGCCCGAGAAAAGATGTTCTACATCATGAGTCACCAGGGAGGTGCAAATAGAAAGCCGTGAGGAGATACAAATACACACCTACCATTCTGGTTCTGATCTACACCGACAAAGAGCCAGCCACCACTCCTAGGTAAACGCTCCAAAAAAATATGGCATAAAGTTTATAGAAGCCTTAGTTCATGTATCCCAAATATCCATGAAAGGGGAATATATGAGCAAAGTGTATGCATAAATGGAATACCCTTCCAGGAATTAAAACAAACTACAGATACATGCAGCAACGTGGACGGATCTCAGAACGTTATCCTGAGCAAAAGAAGTCAGACACAAAAAAGCACACACTGGGGCGCCCGGGGGGCTCCGTCGGTCGAGCGTCCGACTTCCGCTCAGGTCACGATCTCGCGGGTTCGTGGGTTCGAGCCCCGCGTCGGGCTCTGTGCGGACAGCTCGGAGCCTGGAGCCTGCTTCGGAATTTGTGCCTCCCTCTCTCTCTGCCCCTCCCCTGCTTGCATTCTCTCTCTCCCTCTCAAAACAAGAATAAACGTTAAAAAAAAAGAGAGCACACGTACCGTATGATTCCATTTGAAATTCAAGAAAAAGGAAGACTAATCTTCGAGCTGATGACCACAGTGACCTCTGGACATGTGTTAGTTGGAAAGGCATGGGGAGCCTTCTGGAGCGATGGAAATGTTGGCTATTTGACCTGGATAGAGGTCATGTGGGTGCAATCATGAAAAATTCATTGAGATGTACATTAAAGATTACTGCATTTTACCCCATTTAATTATACTTTTAAAAAGACGGTTAAAACTTACCATTAATAACACTTGAAATATGAAATACTCAGAAATGAATGCAATAAAGTGTATGCAATGCTTTTGCAGAGAAAATGATAAATTATATTAAGAGACTGGAGAAAATCTAAATCAATGGGCAGAGATGATGTTTGGGAATGACAGAGTATCATGTTAGCTCTTCCCGAATTTATCTATTAGCAGTGCAATTCCAAAAGGCTCCCAGGCATGTGTGTGCCCGTATGTGCGTGTACATGCGTGTGTGTGTGTGTGTGTGTGTGTGTGTGTGTGGTTTGGAAAGCTTCATATCTGAATATTTATATACAAGATGAAGGGATCATAAGTAAGAAAAATGCTCCTGAGGAAGAACAACATTTTGGTAGGATGTGAGTCTCCAATGTCAAGAATTATTATGAAACTAAAGGAATTAAGTCTTACAACGTTGCAAAAAGAAACAAAATGACCGATGGAACCAAACGGAGTTGTCACAAACAGACTTGTCAGGATTTGGAGGCTTGATTTGTGGAGAACACGGCTCTGTAGATCGAGAGGAGAGAACAGACTTTTAAGTGAGTTATTCAAGGGTGGTCGGTCGCCCAGACCGAAGTAAATAAAGGGCACAAACCGGACAAAACCACCTCACGCTATTCAGAAAAATTAATTCCGGGTTTATTTCAGCTCCTAATGGAAAGGCAAAATGGGACAAGTCTTAGAAGATCGTAGAGGACAGTAAATGGGTCACTTCAGGATGGGGAAGGGCCTCAGAGACCATATGGCAGCAGCCAATACAGTAAAGGGAAAGCTGACTGTCACCGCCTGCAACGAATCCATAACTTCCGTTCATTAGACAGGACGCAGACGGAAGACAGAGCCTCCACCTGAGGAATGATTTGTGACCCATCTAACCAGAAACAGTATTAGTGCCCGGAATTGAAAAAGAGTCGCTCTGAATCAATAAAAGGACAGCATATACAGAAGAGGATCCAAAAGACTCGACACAGGCACTTTCCTAAACAAGAAACTTGAACGGTCAATAGACATAAAACGGCCTTGAATGCCGTTGGTAACGGAGGAGTGCAGACTTGGTCCTCCCGCCAATGGTATATGCTTTCACACCCACCATATGGGTAAAAATCAAAAGTTATAAAAATATCAAGCTTGGCAAGGATGTCAAACCGCATTCTCACGATTGCTCCTTGGCGCATAAACTGGTTCACCTGCCGTGGCGCACGACCAAGCACACGATGTCACGTTGAGTGGGTACGTGCCCGGTGACCCAGAAAATCCCCCAGAGGACAGGGCTTCAGGACGCACACCCTGAGCCCTCACAGAGGAACCGTTTACAGAGGTGCATTGTGAGAAATCGTCCAGACGTCCACCAACAGCGGAACGGGCACAGAAACCGTATTACGTTCACGTAAAGGAGCGTCCTACGAGGAGAGTGAGGGTGAACGGCCCAAAGCTGCCTGCGACTAAATAGGTGAATCGCAGAAATGAAAGAAATAGGTGCATCGTGGCCAAAAGTGCAGCAGGAAGGGAAACGCCCGGCAAGAGGCCACTCATCGATTTCAAGAGCGTGTCGGCACGTAAGAACGTGAGGCGAAGCGGCACAGGGCCGTGGGAATGGTAGGATAAGACTCGGGAGCGAGTTCCCTCCGAGGGACAGGGGAGGGGCCTGGGGAGGGCACATAGGGCGACGTCCTGTATCTTCCCCTGGGGGTTGGGGTGCAGGTCTTGGCTGTACTTTTCTGTTATAGGTGATAATTTCTTAACAAGTGTAATTTCTCATCGATCCAATGTGTAATGAAAACCTGTATTTATGTATTTATTTTATTTTGTTTTGAGAGAGAGAGAGAGGCCGAGCCAGGGAGAGACGTAGGGGGAGAGGGAGAGAGAGAGAATCTTAAGCAGGCTCCATGCTCAGTGAGAAGCCCGATGCAGGGCTCGACCCTGTGACCCGGGGATCATGACCTGAGCCAAAATCAGGAGTCAGGTGCTCACCTGACTGAGCCACCCAGGCGCCCCTGGAAAACCTTTTTTTAAATTTACAAAGTTAGGAACAATCTCCTGACATCCCTACCTGGTCCCGGTGTATGAATCATCTAGCATGGTACCCGTTTGATCTCCTGCGCTTTTTGGGGGGGATTTTCCCTCCTAAACCCGTAAGTGAAGCCGTTCGTTGTGAGTCAGGGCTCTGCAGACATTAAAGCCACGAGTTCTTTCGCGTGCCCTCCAGATTTGGACTCTGCTCCGGACTCGGGCTAGCCGTGCCTCAGTTTCCCTCGTGTAAAGTGGGTGACAATGATTTTACCCATGCCGTCCAACGAACAAAAGGCCCCAGGCAGTGTTCGGCCCGTGGAAGCACTCATACGCTAGGTTCAACTCCCCGTTTGTTTGATTTCGGCGGGAGGACGGTGCAGTTCCACGAAGTGAATTGAAAGGCTTTGCTCCCCTGTGGCTTGGAGCCATGGCCGCAGCCTGGGAACAAAGAGATCTCGTATGATAGCATTCCACGAAGAACCCAGAGTGTTTGAGAGATCTCTCATAAAGCTGTCTGGGCCCAGAGCTTTTGTTTCTGTGAAGGCGTTACTCAGACAAGCCCCCCTCCCCCCATCTCTCCCCGTTCCTTGGGTTTCCCACTAATTGGGCTACACGTCGTTGGCAGATACTGTTACTCCAGCGCCTCTCTTTCTTGTTGACTGGCTTGCGGGGGGGGCTCGCGCCATTGCTGTGCTCAGAGAAGGCGGCTGTCCTAACCAGAGGCAGGTGCCCGCGTGTGCCAGCTCGATTTGGGGCTGCAGCCCCGTGGAGCAGACAGGAGGGGCGGGCTTTGGGGAGCCTCACGCCTGCTCACTCCAGGGGAGAGAGGGGAGGATCTGTCCACCGGCTCTGCTCCCCTGGGTCCAAGGGTCACCGCAGGGTATCAGCACCCGCAGGCAGAGCTCCAGGCTGCCCGCCCTTGGCCCTGAGAGACACCCGTGGCATCCCACGCTTCTGCCTGGACAGGGAAGCCCGAGCTGGCAGGTAGGAGGCACACAGCTTAAACGTGAGGCGTGACAAGGCCACGTGGGCATGGCCCAGAGAGCTGGCCCCCAAGCAGGCAGGTCTTGGGAGGTGCCTGACCGTCATCCCGTACGTGGCCCTGTCCCCGCCCCAGCCAGTCACGGGGATTCTGCTCCTGTTCCCCGTAACCGGGGCGGGAGGGACCAAGAGGGGAATCCTGGGAAAGAGCCTCAGCTCTTAAAACAGCCCCCAGAAAGATCTAGCCTTCTTCTGCCTCCAGACACCGGTGTGTAAGGTGGGCTGCCGGGGGGGGTGCCTGGGGCCGAGCACGGACACGGGGAGAGAGCCCTGGCCTTGGAGGAGCCCCGGCTGCCGAATCGACCTGCAGCCCCTTCCTTCCGCCGGCTTCACTGCCTGCCGAGTTCCAGCGCCCGTCCGGGGCCTGCCGGTCGTCTCCTGTGCCCGAGACGTTGCAGCTCAGGAGACGCAGAAGGGAGCAGACCCTCCTCCCCCTGCCCCTGTGGCCACAGGCGATGCCCCACGGGGGGCCTGGGAGGGGCCGAGCTGCTGGGCCGCCTGGCCTGCGCGAGCCGTCTCTCCTTCACCCCTGCAGCACTCCGCTTTCCAACCTAGGACCGGGCGTTCGTGCGCGTCCTGCAGGCCTGCACATGCGCTGGCTCCCGCCCCTGATGCTTAGACCAGCTGCTCGGAGCCGCCGGGCCGGCCGGAACCCTCCTTGGCTCTGCTCGGTCCTTCTCTTGCTTCCCCTGCCAGAGAAGGGATTCGATGTTTTCCATTTCCTCAAGTTCACCGACATTTGTTTGTCCTGAGGCCCGTTCACTTCCCTTCCTCGGAACTCTGGGACGTGCCTCGCCTGCCTCGCGTGCCTCGACCGCCTGGGGACCGGGGTAGACGTGGAGGCCACGTGGCTCCCGTGCAGGGACCGGGCTCCCCATGCACCTTGCTCAGAGGGCAGCGTGGGCCGATCCGGGCAGCTCAAGACACCCGCCTGGCCTTGGCTCCTTTCCAGAGGGAAGAGGGGCACACAGGCTTTGGGGATGGCTCTGGGTCCTGGAAGGATGGTCCAGCTTCCAAAAGAAGGGCGGGAGAAAGAACCCCGTGAAGGATGTGTGGCAGCGGAGGCCGGGGTCCTGGCGGGGCGCATGGCATGCGGGCGGCCCTTCTGCTCTGGGCCCGGCCCCACCTGCGCCCCTGCAGTGATGAGGGGGGTGTCCGGCCTTGCTGTGGGTCACTGTTTAGCACCCCCCGCCCCGGGCAGTGCTGCTCTTTGCCCTGCAACCCGAGGAGGTGTTGGTGGGACCTGGCCATCGGCCTGCGGTCAGTGGTGGGGCCGGGGACCACCCAGACCCCGCCAGGTGCCCACTGGTGCTCCTTGCCTCCTCTACCACGGCGGACCCTTGTGACGTCCTGGCGGGTGGGGGCCGCGCGGCGTGCAGCCTTGGAACCCCTGGACTGGGTGGCAGTCCCTGTAAGCTTCAGGGGCCCGCCGGCCGCCTCGGAGACCGAGCTGGGTCAGGATGGGAGAGGTCGTCCTGTAAGCACAAAGGCCGGACGGACACACGGGGACACGGGGACAGCGTTCTCGGGGCCCAGGCAGGACACGGAAACATCTAGGCTCTCCTCCCCAGGATGCGGTTCACCGGGGCGTGCCAGGCAGCCTCGTGCATGCGCCTCTGGTGTGGGACAGAGAAGCGTGGCCTCTGGAGAGCCTGGCTGTCCACATGGGGCGCCCCCCTCGTCAGGAACGGTCCTCGACATGTGCCAGATTACGAGAAGCACTGCTTCGTGGAGACCAGGACTGGATCTGATCCTTTCCGGGGGACAGAGGGGCCCAGGAGGAGGCTTGGCCCAGGAGGGGCGCCCCGTGCCAGCTCCGGAGATGATCGAGCACCACCCAGGGGCACATGTCTGTGGGGCACTGGGGTCTTCCTCACTCACAGGCTCACGAAGGAGACAGATCCTGTGCGACACGTGGGAGTCAGGATTTGAACCCGCAGCCGCCTGAAGCCAAAGCCCAGGGGGGCCTGGGGGGCTCAGTCGGTTACGTATCCCATTCTCGATCTCCGCTCAGGTCACGATCTCGCTTTGTGAGACGGAGCCTCGCGTGGGGCTCGGTGCTGACAGCTCGGAACCTGCTTGAGAGTCTCTCCCTCCCTCCCTGTCTGCCCCTCCCCTGCTCGTGCTCTCTGCCTCAAAATAAGTCAGCATTAAAAAACAAGATTGCTTTGGAACCAAAGCCCACCAGCTTCCTGTGGACAGTCCTCTCTGATGTGGAGGGTCGGACTTGAGAAGGGCTTTGGCATGGGGGCAGTTGGCTGGCATTGCTGTCGGGACCCCAGACCACCTACGGGCCGATCGCTCCTTTTAAGGCCTGGAGGAAGCCGGCCCAGAGCAGCTGACTGGCGTGCCAAGGTCCCTCGCTGGTTGCCGGGACGGTCCCAGCCCCTCACCCGCGTTGCCGTCGCCCCAGGCTTCTCCGGTGTGGCGCGCGTCCCGGTTGGTGGTGTTTTGGGAACACACTCGGCTCTTTTCACTGACGGGGCGTCCTTTGCAAGAGGCCTCGTGTCGTGTCTTATCTGTGCAGAATTCGGAGCAGCCGCCGGGACCGCGTGGGTGACCAGCAGACGCGTTCTTGGGTGAGCTGTGTGCCTCGCGTACATCTGTGAGGCGTGCTGGGGGCAGAACCTGTGCCTTGCCTGGCGGCGCACGCGCGGTGGGGCTCAGCCAGGGCATCCCAGGTCCCCGAATGTCCTGGCTTTTGGCTCGGGCTGCCCGGGCCTCGTCTCGGAGGCCGCTGGCCCGCACAACCTCTGGGGCTCCACCCTCGCCTGCTGTCGACGTGTCCTGCCCTCGGAAGAAGCCCTGGGCCGCTGCCTGCCCGGAATCCTAATTGCGTCCCCACTTTGGCAGCCCGACGTGGGGAGTGTAGTCATTGTGGCTCCCGGCACCCTCTCTGCTGACCTACAAGTACCAGTTTGGAAGGGGAGATTTATGGATGGGCGTGAAATTGCCATCTTGAGAAGGCCCAGGCAGAGCTATAAATAGGGCGGCCTGTCCCCAGAGGGGAGAACCCTTTCAGGGTGAGGGTGTCGTGGGATCAGCGTGGTGCTTTAGGGCAGGACAGCACAGCGGTTGAACCAGGCCTGGCGGGGGCCCTTGCCTCCAGGCTGAAGTTACCCTCCCCCCCCCCGCACCCCCCCCCCAGCCAGACGTGCCGAGGAGCCCCCCAGGTTCTGATAAACGGCCGCCTGCACGTTTTTTTTTTTTGTTTTTTTTTTTTTTTTAATTTTTTTTTTTTCAACGTTTTTTATTTATTTTTGGGACAGAGAGAGACAGAGCATGAACGGGGGAGGGGCAGAGAGAGAGGGAGACACAGAATCGGAAACAGGCTCCAGGCTCCGAGCCATCAGCCCAGAGCCCGACGCGGGGCTCGAACTCACGGACCGCGAGATCGTGACCTGGCCGAAGTCGGACGCTCAACCGACTGCGCCATCCAGGCGCCCCCGCCTGCACGTTTTTGATGACTTTTCTCACCAAGTGGGATTAACCCAGGCCCCTGATTAATCCAGCCCTTTTCCTGTCAATGTCAATCCCTTTCGGCTCACCTCCAGACACCCCCTCCCTCTCCCGGGAAGAGAACTCTGTCTCCAGCTTCAGGTTCGCCCTGGGACAGTAGCTGACGGGGCTGGCCCCCTCCCACGACCAGGGCAAAAGATCCAAGGACAAGCCACGGTCGCAGGATCGGGGCTTTGGGACAGTTGTCTCAGAAATGCCACTCTGGCTCCGTGACTGGACAAGCCCACAGGCGAGGCTGCCACAGGATGTGCTTGGGGTCAGCGAACTGTGGCCCGCGGGTCAAATCCACCGGCTGCCTGTGTATGGCCCACGGGCTGAGGGTGGTTTTCCATTTTTAGCTGGTTGGTTAAAAGAAGGAGAAGGAGTCTGGCTGTTTTATGACACATAAAAATGACACGATATTCACATTTCAGGGCCTGTGTGTAAAGTTTCCGTGGAACACAGCCACACGCATTACTAATTATTATCTGTGGCTGTTCTCGCCCTCTAACCACAGAGCTGAGTAGCTGCACCAGAGACCCCGCAGCCCGCGATGCCAAAAATATTTACTGTGTCACAACCCTTAACAGAAAAAGTTCCTGATGCTTCTAGATCATGGGACTGAACTCTTAAGGACCGTGGGCCCGTGAGCATCTACCGGGAGTCACGGTCATGCTCCCTGGAAGAAGTCCTGGGTACGTGACCACGCATCGTGTGCACGGCGTGAGGAGGGACGTGACCTGCCAGGAGGGCCAGCCGAGCACTTGTCCCCAATCCAGGGACATCAGTGGCTCTCAACCGAGGGCAGTTTGGCCCCCAGGGGACACGTGACAGTGTCTGGATGTGCTGTGTTTTGCCGCCAGCGGGGGAGGCTGGCATCTAGTGGGTGGAGCCAGGAATAACGCTCAACAGCCGCGATGCGCAGGACGGCCCACGGCGGACCATCACCTGGCCCCAGATGTCAAGAGCATGAGGCTGAGAACCTGCTGTAAAGAAACGTGATTCCGGTCTGCGCGCGAGTCGTCCTGCCAGACCTGCATCCGCTGGACGGGGCAGGAAAATCGAGGGTGGGGTGGGTGGCCGGTCCCGCTGGGGGCCCCGCCGGGCCAGGGGCTGGCGGGCTGCACTCACGGGTGGTCTGCTTCGGCCCGGCGGACCCGAGCCTTTTGAGGTCCCTCTCCGGCTCCTGAGCGCCGGGCCCTGTGCTCGACCCTGAGGAGCAGGCTGAGGAGGAAAGCTGGCTCGTGCTTTTGGTTCGTTTTAATGCCAGATGGGGGACAAAAATCACACCATCGAGACAAGGCCTTTTGTGGTTAATGGCCCCACGCCCGCCATTGTTTCCTACGGCCCGGCCCCGGCCCCTCCGTCCTCCCAACGCTGAGGCCCGCACGGCGCCCTGGACGGCCCTGCCATCGGAGGGCCCATTCGTCCTTCAGGGTTTCTTTTCCAGTCACTCATTCTGCGATTCTTCCTGGGAAAGCCTCCTCCCCGCCCCCCCCCCCCCGCCCCTTCTCTTCCTCCCCCCCCCCCCCCCCCCCGCTCTCCTCCCCCTTCCTCCCTCCTCCCCCTTCCTTTGCCTTCTCCTCCCTCCTTGCCCCTCCCCCTCCCTCCCCTTCCCTCATTCCCTTCTTCCCTCTTCCCTCCCTCCTTCCTTCTCTTCCTCCTGCCCTCCCCCCCCTCTTCCCTCTTTCTCCTTCCAGAATTGGTCTCAGCCTTCTGTGGACACTCACCACTTTTTTTCCAGCCTCTCAGATGGAGCCCCTTGGGGTGCAGTGCAGTGAGCCGCAGACTGAGCGCCTCAGAGGCAGGCCCCGCGCTCTGTGTCACTGCCCGGCCCTGGAGCCAGCCCAGGCCGATGTTCCACAGCCCTCTGATGGCTGAATGGGAGCCCGGAGCGATCTGACAGCATAATGGGCATGAGGTCGTGTGAAGGAGGCTGGCTGTGGACCCGGACCACCGCGAGCTCTAGTAACTGAGCAAGGTTCCTTGGCCGTGGACAGCAGCTGCGGGAGGGAGGGCAGGGCCGCGCTGGGCGGGCAGGGCCAGCTGCGGACGTTCGGAGCCCTCCTCTGGGTCACGCTGATGAATTTTCCAGAACTCAAATGAATCCAGAGCCGACTTGACAAACTCTGAATGGACAGAAAGAAGCATCGGTTGTGCAGAGACCAGGGGCCTCACTCAAGCCAAACTACATGATTCATTTTCAAGAAACTGGGTTTTGGCTGCCTTGCCAGTTCCCTCTGTTTGAAAGTTATTTCCATTAAAACATTCTGGAGGGTTGAGGATATTTTTCAGCGGACAGGGCTCATGCTGAGCTTTATGGCAGTTACTGTGTTTCTGAGCCACTGGTTTTAACGTGGAAATGACTACTTGTACGAAGCTGTGTGCCACGGGGCTCACGACTTGAGTCTGGGGGCCAGGGAGTCAGGCTGAGTCTCTCTCACCCAGCGCACGTGGAGGCCTCGGAGGCACAGATGGAAAATGGGAGGAGCCTTTGGGGCCAACCGGGCCTGCCCGGTCCGTGAACATACGTGAGAGGGACCTTGGAGCCAAAGCCCCGTGAACGGGGCCTCCTTCGTCGCTGTGGGGTGTGGCAAGCTCACGGGCCTCAGTTGCCCCTTCTGTACCGAGTGTCTGTTAGCTCAATCTGTTGTCAGATTCAGCCCACAGCTTCTTAGACGTACACATCCTGGGCTTTAGCAACTGGGCTCCACGGAACAGGCTGGCCAGGGGTGAAACCCGGGGCTCTGCATTTTAAACCCACGTCCTGGCTGCCCATGGGCTGACCGCGGGCCCGTTGAGGTTTTCTGGGCGTGCAGAACTCCATTCGCTGGTGGAAACCTGTTCAGTCCGTGCTGTGCCTTTGGTGGCCACCAGCTGCCCGTGGTCACTGGGTGCTTGCCGTGTGGCGAGTGCGGGTGAGGGACGGAATCTTCATTTTTGCGTAGTTTTAATGAATTTTAAGTTGATAGTAAATTGTCAAGGTCATGAGCCTGGTCGGGATTTACACCCGGGATTTTGTTTGCCTGTCTCTCAAACCATTTAAAGATTCCCACTACGATGGGGGGGGGGGCGGGAATATAGTTAGCTATTTCATGTTTGGGCATTCAGAGTGTCTCAGAGATTCTTTTTTCAGAGCTGGAAAAAAAAAAAAAGTCCCCAGACCCCATACAAGGGAATGGGATCGAAGTATCAGCCGGCCATCCGGTCTACCTCTCGTAGTGTCTATGCACAAAGGAACTGTCACCTTTCCAGAAGCCTCCATGGTGTTTCCCAAGTGGCTATAGCAGCCACTACATGGTCTCAGGCAGGCTGGCACCACCCAAGCTTACTCCTGTTTGCACCTGAATCAGACTCTGCCAGTTCAGGGGCCACCTGCCGGCAGCTCTGCAGGACCCCATCCATGTCCCTTCGTCACCCTCTGGCCCCGTGCAGTGGAATGTGCCCGTTGACATCCCCACACTCAGGCCACCGGGAACAGTCTGTCCCTGCAGGGGCCCAGGAGCCGTCTCAGCGCCTACAGACGCCCTCCCCATCCCGGCACAGCTGCTCAGTGCCCAGAGTGACAGAGACTTTCCTGCCCATTGACTCACGCAGCCTGGAGGGGACAGCAGACGGGTGCAGAGTCTTGCCGGAGCAGTCGGTCTCATCCCAAAGAGGAGGAGGGAAAGTAGGTCAGCCATTTGAATTAGGCAATGAGCTGACCCCACAGGCCCTCCTGCCCCCAAAGCTAATTTTTCTGGAAGAGACCCAACAGGCAGCCACTCAGATCCACAAGTCCGTGTGTGCTGGAACTTACGTAAAGTCGCACGTCCCTTCTGAGGGAGCAGCATGGCTTCCCTGACCCCGGCTCAGGTATAAAGGTGCAGAGACAACCAGCTCGAGTGCCCTAAGCCGTGACGGCGTCACGGGGGGTGAGTGATGTGAGACCGAGAGCCGGCCGTGGAGCTGGGAAGCCTGGTCCAAATCCCAGCTGGGACACATGATTTTTCTTTCTTTCTTTTTTAATTTTTTTCAGTGTTTATTTATTTATTTTGAGAGAGAGAGAGAGTGAGAGAGAGAGAGAGAGGCAGAGTGGAGGAGAGGCAGAGAGAGGGAGACACGGAATCCGAAACAGGCTCCGGGCTCTGAGCTGTCAGCGCAGAGCCCGATGCGGGGCTCAAACCCATGAACCGTGAGATCATGACCTGAGCCGAAGTCGGACGCTTGACCGACTGAGCCACCCAGGCGCCCCCAGCCGGGACACTTGTGCCCCGCCGTGAAGCGGAGGTGACAGCGTCCATGTTCCAGGCTCCTTGCAAGAACACAACCGGGTTTTGCGTCTCAAGCACTTACGTGGTGCCGGGCGGAGGGCAGACGCGCAATTCCCGGCATCGTTTCTTGCGCTGTGCGGTCACCTTTGTATCTCGGAAGCAGCCTTTCGCCGTGAGAACACAGACCGAACCAGCAGCCTGGAGCCCGGGGCTCGCGGTGCTTGGCCCCACACGGTGCTGATCCGGGGTTTCGATGCTGTCGTCACCCCGGTGAGTGTCTGCGGAGTACAAAATCATGACGCGGTCGAGAGCGTTGTATCAGCCGTAAACAACGTGCAACCGGAAAGGGAAGATTTACAGTCGCTGGATGACCCGTCACTTCCTCCGGTAACGTTGACTTAAGATTGAGCTTCGGACAAGTGCAGCCCCTGCCCCCTCAAAAGACCGTCAACCCAACTGAACATCTGCTGTTGTTTTAATGTGTTTATAAAGTAAACAAAACAGGGGCGCCTGGGTAGCTCAGTGGGTTGAGTCTGACTCTTGACTGTGGCTCGGGTCACAATCTCCGTTCGTGGGATCAAGCCCTGTGTCGGGCTCTGTGCTGACGACGTGGAGCCTGCTTGGGATTCTCTCTTTCCCTCTCCCTCTCTCTCTCTGCACCCCCCCCCCCAAATAAATAAATAAACTTAAACAAAAGTGAACAAAACAAAACAGCATGCTTTGTATCCAGGATGCCCAGTTGCCGGTCTGAATAAAAGCCAATCGTTTGCGAACACGGCCCCAGACCCCACAGGGAGAGGTGACCGTGAGCCTCACTGTCCCTGGTGCCTCAGTCAAGCACTGTGACAAGGGACCCGCGTCTCTGGGTGTTTGCTGAGGGCCTGAGGTGATGTCATTGACACTTAGCCCGGCTTCGAAGTTCTACGGTTTGATGCCGATAAGGGCCTGTTGGTCGACACGCCCTGAATTCCCGCAGGTGACCACGCAGGAGGGGCTGGGCACGTAGGAGGGATTCACGCCCAACGAAAGTATCGCTGAGCATAAGCTGAGTCTTGAGAGGCTCTCAGACAAGAAAACCCTGGGGAAGGGTCCCTGCGGCTCTCAGACGCACGCGGAATGCAAGGAAAGGGGTTTTCCCCAAATATGCACCCAGCACTGTTGCCCTCCTCCTCTGGCACATCTGGAATAGCTCCTTTTCCACGGGACCGTCCTTCAAATATCTGAAGACAGCTGTTTAGAAAAGACAGCTTCTTAGGAAAGCAGATGGCTGCCCCACAGGAAATCTGGGCTTTTAAAATGGATAAGGGGAAGATTCTGGTTCCCATCCCCCCACGAGGGCTGGCTATCTCACTGAAACCTTCTGGGGAAAGATTGCGGCCCGCTTCCGGGCCTCCAGGAAGTAGGCCAAGGTCAGGTACCTGCTTACGGGCACCGCTAAGTGTTTAATGACGGACTCTTTACGGAGAAAGGCCCAGATTCACGGTGTCTGCCAATTTCCGTGGTGTAAATGCTCCCACCGTGGCCGATTTTAAGAAGCACATTTCAAGAAGCCAGCTGTTGTGAGTCTGGACACGCCAGCACCGGCCCAACGCTGAACCTCTCGTAGCATCTGGCCAGTGAGCAGACCTTGAGACGAACAGGGTCCACATTGGATCTTCCAGAGTCTGTAGAGGTAACAGAGAGGGGCCGACTGTGACAATGGGGGGCTCCTACCAGCTCTGAAATCATGCCCAGTGCCCAGCCCCCCGAGTGTCTGAGGCTCGTGCGCCACTGGGCCCCTCCCTGTTTGGCTCCCCCCGTGCCAGCCAAAGACTGATGGATATTAGCAAACGTGGGCCGAGGGCCTTCTGTGTGCCAGACCACGAGGGGGTTTGTTATCCCGCCAGATCCCCGTGATTGGTCGGTCCTAGGAGTGTCCCTGTTCTACAGACGAGACACAGGAAAGTCAAGTATCTTGGCCAAGGTGTGCGATCACTTGTGTTCCCGTGCGTCTCGCTCCCCAGTCAGGGAAGGGGGTCAGCGTGGGTGCGTGGGGTCAGTGCAGTGAGACGGCACGGTGGAGGGGTGGCGGCCGTGGGTGCCCGCAGCGGAATGGCCGGGGCGGGGACAGAGACCCAAGGTCGCCCCCCGACTTACCCTCTCCTCTCCCCCCTCCCTCCCTCCCCCCTCCACCCCCCCACCCCCTGCACAAAATTCACAGCTGCCCTGCGTGGAGTGCCAGGGGTGGGGGGTGGGGGGCGGGCGGGCTACAGTTGAGATGTCAGGAGGGGAAAGTCTGCAACCGGGGTTCTGCTGGTTCCCATTAAGACAAATCTCCTTGTTGACAAAAATAAAGGGGCCCGAATCGACGCCAGCATTTGCCCTCGGCTGGTTGCTTTTATTCTCCTGCAAGGAGCTGGATCCCGGCTCCCAGCCCTCGGGCTTCAAAGGGGGAAATTCCTAAGCGGGTAGGGGCTTTGGCGAGGTGCCCTGGTGCCCCCCGGGGGGAGCCGCTGGAGATGCCAGGCCCAGGGTCTCATTAGCGTCTCACACATTCTGTCTCATTTTCCTTGGCACAGAGTCTGGACTTCTCCGTAGCTGAGAGGTGGGACGTGAATGCCCAGTGGACGGTCGTGGCCACAGCTCGGGCTGCGGAGCCAGCGTTTTCTGGGCTGGGGCAGGTTGGCAAGATGGAGGTGCCACCTCTGAGTGTGGAGCTCACGGTGCCGGGCCCGTGGGGGGTGGGCCCCCGTATCCCTGGGTTGTGGCCGAGCCCTCAGCCTCTGCCTCCAGCTGCACGCGGCCTCCCCCTTTCTCCTAGTGTCTCTCCTCCACATGTCTCTTATGAAGACACTTGTCAGGGATGTAGGGCCACCCCTGCCTCTCCGAGCCCGCCCTCTTCTCCCCCCAGGCTGGTGCTTATCCCCAGCCCATTTAGGGGAGCTCGGGCCCAGTGCCCTCTCCTGCACCCACCCCACTGGCCAAGTGAGGGGAAAGATGCCCCAGGAGTCACTGGGCCATGTCAGCTAAGGGGCCTGGGCACAAGCCACACCTGCCACCTGGTACGTCCCCCTCCCCAGACCCTCTCCAGGTGCCCCATGCTCTGGGCCTGTCCACCTGGCCTGGAGGCCTCAGGTATATTAGTGTCCTTGCTGTCATAACAAATAACACCGGGTGCCTTGAGACACACAGATTCAATTTCTCCCCGTCTCGGAGGCCAAAACCCGAGATCGAGGTGTCCGAAGGGCGGTGCTCCTGGCCGAGGCTGCAGGGGAGGGGCCTTCCTAGTCTCTCCCGGCTTCTGGTGGCCCCAGATGTTCTCTGACTCGTGGCAGAGTTACTGCAGTCTGCCTGAACCGTCCTATCGCCCTGCCTTCTGTTTGTCTGTCTTTAATCCCCTCTGTCTTCCTCTTCCAAGGACACTTGCTGTGGCATTTAGGGCCCAGCTGGCCAAACCAAGATGATCTCCTTATCTCAGGGCCCTTAGCTTAAGCACATCTGCACAGACCCTTTTCCCAAATAAGGTCACATCGTAGGTTCTGGGGATTAGGGCTTGGAATTGTCTCTGGGAACCGCTGTCAGCCTCCCACGGCCAGACCTACCCAGGATGCCCCTGTTAGCTCTGCACCCACTCCTCCTGTGAGCTCCTGCCCCGTCCCCACCCCCCGCCCTCCGCCCCCCGCCCTGAGTGTCAGAGCGGATCTGATCTGTACCGTTTCTGCCGGAAGGCCCCACGGGCAGAGTGAGCAGCCTGGGGGTGCGGGGGGAAGGCTTGGGATGGGACCCCGGCTTCTCCACTTAAGAACCTGACGACTCTGGGGCCCATCTCCCCGTGCTCCGGACTTGAATTCTGACCTGCACGTTAGGGATGCTCTTTGTATCAGGAGGATTAAAGACGGTCAGCCCCGGTCAGTTCTTGCCACAGCGCCACCCCCGCCCCCCGACTCACGTACCCGTACCCCCAAGTCACGTGCATACTCGCCCGGCTCGGCTCGCGGACTGTGCTCAAGGGTTCTGGGGGGCAAATGAGTTTGATTTCTGGGTTTGGGAGACTCATTTAAATTTCTCTATCCCCTCTTATTTCCTCTTATGGAAGAAAATTTAATCTGGGAGCTATTTCCATTGAAAACATTGGTTTAATACTAAAGATGAAAACAAATAAAGCTAGGCCCTCCTGGAAAAAACAACAGTCCCGGGCAGGGTTTGGCACACCCGGGCAATGTGCCGTCGCACGCACGGCTCCACTGAGCTCCCTCGTCCCTTTGCCAGCTTGAGTCCTGCCGATGGGGACGTCGCCTGCTCTCAGGACACGGGAGTGCTGGGGTTTTCTGCACCTGAGCTGGCTGGCCAGCAGGTGCCGCTGACCCCTTGTTCCAGACCGTGGCTGGCTGCCGTGTCTTCTCGGCCTCCCTGGTGGGGATGACATGACAACTCCGGGGCTCTGGTGGGTCGGTTGTGGCCCTTGGAAATGGGACCTTGTTTAAAGGGACGAGAGGCTGAGGTCCGAGTCAGCCCCGCACACCCAGAAGGCCCTCTTCCGCAGGCTTCGTGGACACTTCCACCTTTGCCTCCCAAAGTGGGGGTCGTGGGCTGGGGAAGATCCAGTTAGGTCCCACGTGGGGTGCCATCACACGCACCCCAGAACCGCCATCTGAATCCGGGGGACGACCCGCCGACCACCGGCAGCTCTCTCCAGCCGCACACACGGTTCTTTCCAGCTGACATTTCCCCCGGGCTGCAAACTCAGCCTTTGCTCTAGAAAACACTCCCTGGGGGGGCGGCGAGCCCCGCTCGTCACAGGCCGGAAGGTGCGTCCCTGCGTCGCGCTGTCTGGATAATCGCCAACGCTCTCTCCACGTTTAGAGCCTTACCGGGGGTCCATCATGGACCGTTTTGCCTGGAATTCCTGTTATTTTGCAGAGTTCACTTGGCCCCTGAGAGGAACATCGAGGTGCAGTAACACCAGGCCCTCGTGGGCTTGGGGGGAACGAAGCGCCGTCCCGGCCGATTGAGCCACCAGGGTGCCGCTGGTCCCGGGCACGCCGCCGTGCCTTGTGCTCCGCCGGGTTCGCTGCCCGCTTCCTGCGCTCCCCGGGGCGGCCCCCTGGCCGTGGAGAACCTGCTTCCTGGCCTTCCGCTGGTGCCCTGCAGCCCCGACGCAGATCTCCAGCCTCCTGCAGGCTTGTCTGGTCTGGAGGATGACGGCCCGTGACTGCGCACTGGTTTGCCCCTGTAGGGTGGTGGTCCCGGCACCCTTGGGTCCTGGGTGTGAGCTCCGGGAGGAAATGGCTGCCAGAGATTGCGGGACTCGGGGTTGGCTGGGGCTGGCGGGTGTGGGAAGGGACCTTCTCTTGTCAGAGCGGTGGAAGGTTCCATGTGGGTGGAGGAGAGCCTCCTGGGGGACCCCACGGAACGTGAGGTGGAATCAGGGTGGCCCCGGGGTTCCGCGTGAGAATGAGGACCAGGGGGCTAGATCCCGATTCCCCGGCTCTTTGCGGCACAGCCTCTATGCACTGTCTGGTCCACTCAGCAAATCAGATGGTGGGCCGGGCCCGGGATGCCAAGGTCAAGCCCCACAGCCGCCCTGCCGGAGCTGGAGGGACGTCTGCACACGGCCACACGGCCTTCCAGGCCCGGCTCCCACCCACAATGCTCAGGTGTACCTGCTCGCCCGCAGGCTGTTCACAAAGACTGAGACGTGTTCCTCTGCACCCCCTGGGCACCTCGGGCCGGGGCTCCTGAAGCAGGGCAGGGGCACTCGTCCACAGAAAGGGTGGGGAGGGAGAAACGAGGACCCGGGAAGGACTCGGGAGCCTTCATAGGAGGCGGTCGGGTCTCAGCCTGTGTGCTGCCCCCCTTCCCCCCAGCGTGGTCGGCGTCACAGACGCTCAGCTCTATATGCACCAGGGGAGCGAGATTCCGGAGGGCTGGCCCAGCAGTCAGGGTGAGATGCCATCAGAGGCCCCTCCTGCTGGACGTGGTCCCACCCCCACCCCCACGGGCGTTAGAATGCCCTTATTGTTCTGGAAAACACAGTGCCCTGGATTTCTCCAAAAGGCCCACAGACTGGGATTGCCAAGGTATTGTGTGCTGAATTGCGCCCCCTCGTTCCCCTGTGGAAGCCCTAACCCCGCCCCCGGAATTGACTGTGGTGACAGGTCCTTTCAAGAGGAGACTAAGGTTAAAAAGAAAGTCATTTTCGTTGTAGGGTAAACTCATCCAATATGACTGGCTGTCCTTCTAGGAAGAGATTAGGGGCGCAGACACGCAAAGAGGGCAGATGGGGACCAGGGAGGCGGAGAAGGCCCCAGAAGCGCCAGGACACCTGAATGTGGGGCTCCAGCAGACTGCTGCCCTGGGGAGCCCAGCTTTGGCCTGTTGTTGGGCCCACCCGGTCCTGTCTCTGCCCTCTTCCGCCAAGTCCGAGTTGAACGAGGAGCATGATGGAAACAGGATGACGAAGGACATGCTGTGCCCTTGGCCTTTAAAGCAGTGAGTTTTGGGGTTCCTGGGGGGCTCCGGGCTCCTGCGGGGCTCTGTTGGTTAAGCGTCTGGCTTCGGCTCAGGTCATGATCTCGCGGTTCGTGGGTTCGAGCCCCACGTTGGGCTCTGTGCTGATGGCTCAGCTTTGGATTCTGTGTCTCCCTCTCTCTCTGCCTCTCTCCTGCTCATGCTCTGTCTCTCTCTGTCTCAAAAATAAGTAAACATTAAAAAAATAATAAGTAATGATTTTTGCTAATAATTGTTCAGAAGTTACCCTGGGATTAATAGCACTTGGTCCCCAGGGTGGAAGGAGAGCCCTGCGGTGTGCTGAGCCTCACAGCTGCACAGGGCAGGGGTGGGGGTCCCCAGAGCCGGCAGGGCCACCCCTCTGCAGACAGCCTCCCCCAGGGTCACACCCAGTGAGGCACCTGGTGAGGCAGGAGGGTCTCTGCTCAGGTCTGGCTCATCCACACCCTGCTGTTGGAACTCTTCCCTCAGAGGGAGGGTCCTTGCTCTGCTGACTGGGGGTTTGGGAGGAAGACAGGCCAGCTGTGGGGGGTGTGTGGGAGGGGGTTGGGCTGGGGGACGGGGAGCAGAGAGGGAGGGGCGCTGGCATCTCCGAGGCCTTCCTGGCTCACCTTCTTTTTTCATTTTTATTTTTATTTTTTTTAAAAATGTTTTTAATGTTTATTTATTTGGGGGGCGTGCACACACACACACACACACACACACACACACACACACGAGTACAAGTGGAGAGGGGCAAAGAGAGAGGGAGACACAGAATCAGAAGCAGGCTCCAGGCTCTGAGCTGTCAGCACAGAGACCGACGCGGGGCTCAAACTCACGGACCGTGAGATCATGACGTGAGCCGAAGTCGGTCCTTTAACCGACTGAGCTCCCCCCGCCCCCGCCCACTGGCGCCCCATCACCTGCTCATCTATGTTTTACTGGGTCCGTGGATGTGGGGTCCCTCTTCCCTGCTTCTCAGATAACAAAACCGAGGAGCAGAGGGGAGAATTCACCTGTGGCTGCCGCTGGGGCCCTAGCTGAGTCGGCCGCTCCCATCCCAGGACACCACCTGCAGGTGTGGGATGCGGGGTAGGAGCGTCATCCCTGGGTGGCCAGAGGGAACCCAGCCCCAGGCTGTGGACAGGTGTGGGGGCCACTCACTCTGCTGGGCCGCAGCCCCCCAGATGCCTTGGGCCCACCTGGGTGCCCCAGCGGACCGTGAACTCTCGGAGGGCAAGCAGACACCCGGGTCCCTCCCGCCTGTCCGTGGGGCCATGAGCTTCCACCCGCAGCGGGGAAAGGAGGGCGGGAACCTGGCTGCCTTGGAACGCTTCTCGGGAACGGGCCGGCCCTTTCCCAGCCAGGCAATGACTCTGGGAGGCTGAGTGGCCCCTTAAGATGGGAGGCTGGCGGCTGCACCAGCCCAGGGGAGGGCGATACCTGGTGCTCGCGTGGACGCTCTGTGGAGAACCACAACTCCGCTACATAGATAGTCAATAGAAGAACTTACGGCAGCAAGGGGCACGTTGGGTGGTCAGATCGCAGGTGCAGAGCTCGGGGCACATCTGGCCTGTCCCGTTCTTCACCGGGCACCGCGGGAAGTATACTGCGACCGTGGCCGGGGTGCACAGAGCCCCGGATCTTGGTGAGTCCCTCCCATGGCCAAGTGCCACGACTGGAGGTACAGGCACCGGGATGGGCCAGACTGGAACCTGGCATGAATTACAGAAGATGTGGGCTGACAGGCGGCCACTCCCCACACAGGTGATGACCGAGTCTCTGTGCAGCTGTCAGGCCCATGCCAAAGGGACCCGGGTGTCTTGCTCACTGCAGACTCTCTAGGGCCCAGAGCAAATTAAACAGTTCTCAAAAGCCGTCTGTTTTAATCAGTTGCGGGAGGGTCTGGGGGATGCTGGGCTTGGGGTCAACCACCACCAGTCACTGTTGCGTGAACCCGGGCGAGGTGATCAGCCTGTTTCGCGCCCAAAAGGGACATCTGGGTGCAAACTCTGGCTGCGGCACACATGAGCTGGTACTTTGGGTAAGTCCCCGCACCCTGTTGGGTCCCCTGTGGGGTGGCTGACCTTTTCACTGTGCTCACTGGAATTGAAATCGTGACTCAGACAGTCAAGTTGTTCTAAGTCCTGGCCTGGCAGGTCAGGCCGCTCAGTTTAGGGACTTTTCTCTGCATTTCCTGGCGGCATGGAAACTGGCCTCCCCACCCAGCTCCGGGCTTGGATGGAATGGAGACGCACCTTCATCAGCTTGGCCAAGACCTCACACCCCTTGCTCTCCAGGGATAGGATGACATCTGTCCTGTCTGCTCAGGGCCGCGAGGGGCAGGCTTTCTGCGCATCACTGAGAGGGACTCCGGGTGGCTGCCTGATGGAGGGGCACGTGACTGTCCGAGAAGTGCCATATGTCCTTGGGGAAAAGCTAGAACCCCGAAAGTTTTGTACTATTTCCTGGTAGCCAGGCCACTGACCTGTGTCAGCACCCCAAGTCATGGAGAGAGGCCGGCCTTCCCACTGGTGGGGGGCGCTCTCGGGGCCCGACAGGGCTGGGGCTGGGGGCTCAGAAGTGTCAGGTAGAATCTCATTAAGGTGCATACAAGTAAAGGACCAGCTCTAGCTTACACACACACACACACACACACACACACACACACACACACGCCCCTCATGCATAAACACGAGCATGCACACCACTCACACACACAATTCCGATCATACATACGACTTACACAGAAAAAAACAACAACAAAGAAATATAAAAACCGGAAAGAACAATTTGCTTTACTTAATGCCCCCCAAACATCTCCCCTCTGTCGGTGCGGCCCTCCCCGCGCATTAGTGGCACCAGGAAGGGCACGTGCGGCAGATACGGAGCCGAGCTGCTCAGCGGTCAGCCGCCACCTGCCACCCACGCCAGAAGCCGCACGTGGCCGTCCGTCCCAGCAAAGCTAAGTACGCCCCACCCCCACCCCAAGTCCCCGTTTCTGGAATGGTGGGCAGGAAAGGGCGTTTGGGGAATCTCGCACCAGTCTGGAGATGTAACAGGGAGCGGCCCCGGCCCTGGCCCAGCACCCCTGGGGGAACTGTGTGCTCTAGGGGGTCCGGATTGGACGGCTCAGGAATGGCGAGCCCCTGAAAACGCCTTCGCCCCTTCTCTTTGTAAGAAGGGCCCTGCAGTTGTCCCAGACGGGAGGCTTTCTGGGCTGAGGAGCCTGGTAGAAGGGGCAGCCTGCCGTCCAGTCCAGCGGGCCCTCCCCAAGGCTTAAAGAAGTGAAGGCGGGCGCCCGGCGGGAGTCCCCAGGGCAGTGGGTCCCGACCCCTCACCCCTTTGCCCGCTGTCACCTCCCCGAGGGGCACCTTCCCTCTGATTTCCTTTTGTTGCAGAGGGGTCACGGGGGAGGGGGGAGGGCGCGGGAGGGAGCGAGGAGGGGCGTGGTGGTGGTGGTGGTGGCGGCGGCGGTGGGTTGCCGGCCGACCTCGCCTGATTAAGATCCCAGATGTGCAACCTCCAGGCTCCTTCTGGGACCCTTGGGAGGTCAGACCCTAACTTGGGCTCCCACGCCCAATCCTCAGTGAGGGGGAAGGTGGAGGGCGGGTCCTCCGGGCGGGTTGACAAGTCGGCCTCAGTCTTGGGCGCCCCGATCTGGCTGAATTGGAAGTTCAGTCTCCACCCAGAAGAGGAGCTCGGAGCTCGTCCACGTAAAAGAAAAAGTTGGGCTGAGCAGCAACTTTTTGTTTTTTTTTTTTTCCCCAGCCCAGAGTGAGCAAACTCGGGGCCCCTCCACGCTGGCTCCCCGGGTGGGCCAGGTGCGGGCACCTGGGCGGGGAGAGCGGGGGGCCCGGGGGAGCGGCGCGGGGCGCGTCCGCGCGCGCTCGCCGAGGGCCGGCCGCCGCCCCCGCGCCCGCGCCCGCGCCCGCCCCGGGCCCGCCCCTTCCTCGCCGCGACTCGCCCGCCGGCCCCGCCCCCTCGCCCGCGGCGCCCAGTGGGAGGCGGGGGCCGGCCCGGCCGAGCGCGGCGCCGGGCTCTGATTTGCTGCGGGCGCGGGGGATCGACAGCCGCGGCGGGTGCCTTCCAGGGGGGAGGGAGGGAGGACTAGGGGGGAAAAGAGCACGGCGCCCAAGGCGAGGTCGGCACTCTCCGTCCCCGCGGCTGGCGCAGGACCTCGCTCGAGCGGAGCGCGCACGGGGAGCGGGTCGCGGGGCGGCGGCGGCGAGGAGGCGGCGAGAAGGAGTCGGAGGGGGCGAGGAGGCGAGGGCGGCGAGCCGAGCGGGGTCCCGGCCGCCCCGCGGGCCAAGGTCGACCCCCCGCGCGTGGGCGAGCGCGCCAGCCGGCCCCGGCGCGAGGGCCACCGCCACAAAGAGAACGCCGGCGGCTGCTCCCCATGACTTCCTAGAGCGCGCGGTCCCCGCCGAGTCCGCTCCCTCCCGGGCCGCGCCCCCGTGCGTCCCCGCGCGCCCCGACCCGCGCCCAGCCGGCATGGACGTCCACACCCGCTGGAAAGCGCGCAGCCCGCCGCGCCCGGGCGCCCCGCTGCTGTCCCCACCGCTGCTGCTGCTGCTGCTGCTGTGGGCGCCGCCTCTGAGCCGCGCAGGTAAGGCGCTGGGGCGCGGGGGCGGCTGTCATCCCCGGCCCCCGCCAGCCTCCGGGGCGCTCTCCCCCTTCCCCCCCCCCCTCCCCCCCGCCACCGCCACCCGCGAGCTCGGGGAACGCGCGGGCCGCCTCTCCGAATGCCAGCCTTGGGGCCCGGGGAGGGAGACGCGCCAGCGCGGTACCCGTGCGCGCCAGAGGGCCGGCCGGGTGGGGCCGCGGCGCGCGCGGAGGAAGGGCCCGGCGCTGGATCCGCGAGAGGGTCTGTCCGCGAGGCCGGCAAACTTTGTCCCGAAACTTAGTATCTCCGTCCCACATCACTCGCGCCGGCAGAACTTCCTCTCCCGAAAACTGGAAAGGGTCGCCCCCTAGAGTCGCAGCCCGTCAATTCCGGCCGGGCTCCTGGGGCGGGGTGGGGGGGAGACACTGGCCCCCGGCCTGGGAATCCCAGAAGCCGCAGCCCCTCCAGCCCTGCTCCGAATCCCCCCCCCCCCCCCGCACCCCCCACCTCCTGACCCCGCGGAGGCAGTTGTTCTTGGGTTTGCCTCCCAGAGATGGGGTTTGCGGGGCAGAGCTGGGAGGTGGTGGTGGTGTCTGGGCAGAGAGGCTCAGATGGTCCACAGATGGGGCCCTTGCCTGCCAGAGGTCTGACTTGGAAGGAGCCCACTCCCCTGGGCGCCTGCCTGGACTCTTGTAGCTCTGACTCCCTCCCACTCAGCTTCCTGATGGGACCGTGGCTTCTAAGCATCACCTTGGTGGTTCCCTGTGGGATGGGTCTTTGCACAGCCTCAGACATCGGAGGTCTCAGAATGTCCCAAGTCCCCACTAACAAGCCTGGAGACGAGGCTCAGAGTTGCTGGTGCGAGGTCAGGGGATTTGGGGGGCACAGCTGGCCAGCCGCTCCACTGCCCGCCCCCTTGTCCCCGCCACTTTGTGATTTGAAGCCATGTGGGAAGAATCACTTTCCACGCTACACTTCCCGATTGAGATACCCTTTCCCTTTTTCCTGGCGCGATGGGTGTGTGGTGGGCCAAAGAGAATGAGCAGGAGTCGGGGTGTCCAGCCAGCACGACTGGGAGCTGAGGGGTGCCTAGCCCAGCTCTGGGGACTTGCTCTCTCATCCCTGGGCTGCCACCAACGTGCCCAAGGTCCTGGGCTAAATGACTCCCCCCCCGGGGATCAGTTGAAGGCGGGGTCGGGGGGACAACTGTGGCCTCCGGGAAAGTGATCTGGAGTCGGTGGGGGCCCCATGGTGGCCGGGGGCCTTAGCCCCGTCCTGCTCCTCAGATGGGCTTTCCCCAGGAACACAGGACGGAACCCTTCAGGGGAGTCGTCACCCCCAAAAGCCGGGGCCGGGTGCAGGCTGGGGATCACGCCTTTGGCAGTTTTGCAGTGGGCCCCCAGCTCCATTCCCGGGCTCTGTCTGCGCCTGCAGTCCCTGCCCCCTCTCCGACCCCCTCTTTCCCGAGGGCGGCCCCTTGGAAGCAGAAACGTGGCAGAGGGGATGGGGCAGCAGCCTGGCCCCTGGCCCGGGAGTTGCTCATTTGGCTTTTGGTCAGAAAGACCGTTAGAAGCATGTGAAGAAGCCGCTTTCCCGAGCGGGTTTCCCAGACCCGTCCCACCTCCCAGGGCGGGACCCGTCTCGAAGTCATGGGCAGTGCGTGGCCAAGGAGGGCGGCTGTCCACCGCAGATGCGGGCAGGCGGGAGCGGTCCTCCCAGGCGCCTGTCCTTTTCTCCGTTGTGGGATGAGCCAGATGTTTTCCGAGCTTTCTCTGAACATGGCTCTTTTTCCTACCTTCTCCTTGGCCAAGTGTGTGAAGGAATGAAAAGTTAAGGTTGCATTTGGGGCCCTTTAACATTGTAACGGGTGGAGGGGAGTATGTGAAATGAAACGTGACCCCAATATTTGGAAATTGAGGTCATCTCCTCGGCCCGTCGTTGGTTGAGTCCAGTCACGTGCCTGCTTCTTGCAATAATTCTGTGGGAAGAGTCGTCCAAGCTTTGTGGGACTTGACAGATACGAAACGGTTAAATTTCCTCTGACTCAATCAAGTTGGCTGGAAAGACATCCTTTTCCATCCTTCCCCCTTTCCCTCCTCCCCAGAAGAGAGCAGTCAGTGGGAGGAGTTCAGAGGCCAGGCTGGCTCCCTGGAGCCCTGTCCCTCATCTGGTCCGGATCTCAGTGGCTGGAGGGGCCGGAGCTGTGGTCACTGCCCAGTGGCTTTGACCACCCAGCGGGGGGCCCCAGGCAGGAGTTTCTTCGGGTGCAGGGCACGAAGTCCCTTCTCCTGTGATGTTGCTCCAGGGCTGTTCCTGGGGTGCCGGCCAGAGCCTGCCCCGTTACCCCACCCTTCAGATATTTCTGGACAAGCACCGCGGCCACGCCCTAGCCCAGCACAGCTGATGCCCGCCTGCCCCGCCCCTGCCTTCTGGCCGTCTGGCCCTGCCTCCTCCCTGGATCACAGACACTGTTGGCTGGAGCTGAGGGGGTGGGGAGCAGACTGTCCCCCCCTCCTTCCCCCCCCCCCCCACTTAATAACAGAACAGTTAGAGGGCAGACTAGCGATGATCACCTACACCCTGAGGCACCCTGGGTTTGCATTTAAGGAGCAAAGCAAGGTCCCCCCCCCCCCCCCCCCAGTCCAGACTGCTGCATGTGTTAATTGCACATCACAACGGATGTGCTGGCATCTGCCTGGCCCTGTGCCCGCATCATGTCACCGGACCCTCCCACAGGCCTGCAAGGTGCGGGAGCCCATGTTCTGGGTCTGTGTGACCTCTTCATCTGGGTGCTGAGTGAGGGTCTCCTTTCTGCTTAGCATGGCCACGCCTTGGCGCCTTTGACTTAAGGGGGGAGGGGGGGATACCTTTTCACTTCACATCCATTTATCAGCCCTCCCTGGGGGACGCCTGGTGCCCAGAGCAGCAGACGCAGGGGAAGGGGGCGGTCCTGCCACATGTGCGCCCCCCCTTCACCCTGGGGCGAAGGATGAGTTGCCTTTGGCCAACAGTGTTTAGGTCCCAACTTCCTCCATCCCTTATCCCTCCCTCCCTCCCTCCCTCCCTCCCTCCCTCCCTCTCTCCTTTTTCACTGGAATGCCTTCAAGAGGAACCAGATTGAAAGCAGTCTGCACTGTCCTGTTCCTTCTCTTTAGTTGGCCTTTCACTCATCTGCATGACCTACCTGGACCCGGAAGGCCTTTGCACCCTGGCCTGGAGGGTTATGGGAGGACGGAGGTGAGCGGGGGCGGGCTCCTCGGTGCAGGAGCCCCAAGTCCTCTGGGCAGCATGTGTGTTTGTTTCACTGTTCATTTTGGTGCCAAGTGTCACTTTAAATCATCTGGGAGGGTTGGCCCCATTGGGGAGATCTGGGGAAACTTCCTGGAGGAGGTGACACCAAACTTGGCCTTTTCCTTCTTCTTCTTCCCCTCCCTTAGCAGGTGCCTTCATCCACCTCTGGCTTTACTCCTGTCCGCCCCTCCTTCTTGGCAGGACATCCCAAACTCTGCTCTGGGGCTGCTTCCCTTGGCTGGAAAGCCCCTCATTAGCTTGGTTGGCAGGGCGCCCCCAGCACCGCTTGTCCAGGGAGGCTGTGCCAGCAGAAGTGGCTGCAGTGACAAAAGAGGGGGTCTCTTGGGGGATGAGTGGAGACCTGGGGGGCTGCCCTAACCCTCTCTGCCCGTGCGCGGGGACCTGTGTGCCAACTGACAGTCTCGGCTCGGGTGGGGCGCCTCTGGCCACGACTTTGGGTTCCTGTGCTGGGGATGGGCAGTTAGACGTGAGGGGAGATGAGCCCCAGGAGCAGTGTGGGCGGCTGGGAGGTCAGTGCCAACTGAGCGTTTGCCTCAGCTTTCCCCTCCGGAAAGTGGGGAGAATTGCTTTGACAGTTGCTCGTGTGGAATGTGCCTGATGCACAGTGAGCCCCCGAGTTACGTAGGACGTTATTCCGCGAGCTCTTCTGGGTGGTATTTCTGCAGAAGGGACAGAGCACAGTTGCCACGGTGGGCTTTAAATGTGACTGTTCCCGAAGAAGCGCAGCGGAAGGAGGCTCGATCATCCCTCTGAGTCAGGGTGGGACCCCGTCTGCGTGGTGGGGACGCTTTCCCACCCGCGTCACCTCCTGGGCTCATGTGGCCAGGCCACGTGTGGCAACATGTGTGGAAATGTGCTACGAGCCCCTTTGAGGGCGGTACACCCGTGTGGGTGTCTGTGTGTGCGTGTGGGAGCAGGTGCGTGTGTGTGATGTGCCCACGCGCGGGGACCCACGTGTCCGTGCGAGTGTCCGTGCGCCTGCACGTGCCTGTGTTTGCGTGGTTTCCCGAGGCTGTCCTGTGTGCCGGGCCTGGTGTGTGTGGGGAGCCGGGGGCCAGGTGACATTTCTCTCCTTGCCGTGAGCCACGCCCGCCCGATGGGCGGTGCTGAGATGAACCGTGGCCGTGGAGCCCGAGGGGGGGGCGTTCGAGGGGGGGGGAACGCCGGGGCTGCGGGTCCTGCGGCGGGGCCAGAGGGGTCCTGCTGGGCCTGATCATTTGATGACATGTTTTTCCTCACAGGGGGGCAGTGTGACACCAGGGTTTCTCTTTTCCTCCTCATTTTCGTTCCCCGGGATGAGCCACTCCTCCGTTGTCCGCACTTTCTGGCCTGGCTCGGGGGGAGGGGAGCCTGAGGTCCTGAAGGTGGAGCCTGCTTTGGCCCTTCTCATGGGCAGATGTGCCCTTGCTGCGGGCACAGCGTGAGGACTGGGGTGTGGGTGATGCTCGGGGCGGGCGGCTGGAGCCGGCCAGCCTGGGTTTGCTTCCCCGCGGCTCCCCTCCTACCAACCGTGCATTTAGCCTCCCCGTGCCTCAGTTTCCCTTTTTTTTTTTTTTTTTTTTAGAAGGGGGTGATGATCACGTGTCCTGCAGGGGTTTTGGTGAGGGCTCAATGCATAACATGTGCAGAGCGCAGAGTGAGCTCAGTGTCCAGTTTGTGTTTCGTGGGCCCTGAGGCGACACGAAGCCGTGTTATGGGGTCTGGTGCCGGGCGCCTGGCCCTGCTCACCGGCTGGCTGTGTGAGTGGCTCCCTGTCTCTCCTGTGGGCAGTGGCGCCCGTGTCCCCCTCCCGGGAGAAACAGGAGAAGAGGTGACACAGGAAATGTCCCCCGGTGAGTGAACGAGACCAGCTCACGAGCCTGCGTGACTGACCGCGATGGCTGGTGCACCGGGAGGGTTTTTTCTGCGGTGGGTGTGGGTGGCGGCTTTGCAGACCCAGACGCTGTTTTTGCGCCGGCCCCGCGGAGGTGGCTGGAGAGCCATTTATGGAATGAATGAACGCCCGGTCGGACGTGAGTGGATGTGCGTGGACGTGTGGTCGTGGGGGTCACACGGTCTGACGCATCACCCCATCAGCTTTGACTCACCCGGTAGTTTTTCTGGCCGATTCCCATCCTAAGTAATAACCCCACATTAGAAGTGAATGTCGCCATTCTTTGGTGACTCAGACCCAAGAGATGGACCCAGTCTGACCCAGTTTCTCCAAAATCTCCTTCTGCGGAGCTCCAGGGGGCACTGTGACGTCTGCGTGCAGAACTCAGAGGGTCCCTTTGTTTTCTGATGCCAGGACCTGTGTTTCATGCCTGGGACTGTCACTCTTCTGGCCTGGTCTTCCCTGCCAGCACTTTGGCAATAGGGGTCCTCATGTCTTCTGTCGTTGTACCGAACGCCACAAATGTGTGCCTGCACCAGGAGTCACTTCCATGTTAAACCTCCCAGCCTGCGTTGTAAAAAGAGCGATCTCACAGTGACAGAGAGAGGGCGTTTCAACCCAACTGGAAGGTGGGAAGTAATCGTCTTGCATCCTGCCGAGGGTGACTGAGAGGCGCAGTGGGCAGCTCCGGGGCGGCGCTGCCCGGGAGAGGGGTCCCAGGGAACCGCAGGAGAGGCTGGCCCTTGCCGGGAGTGGCCGCGCTTAGGCCGGAAGTGTTTGCGGACCTCTAACGCGACCTAGGTCTGGGCCGGGCACGGGCGGCAGGTGCAGGCGAGCGTCCCTGCAGCACAGGAACTTCCGGCGCGGTGCGCAAATCGGGCTCCAGAACAGGTGATTGTGTCCAGGGAAGTGCGAAGTGGGACGTAGTGAAACATTGGCCAGCAGGGAGGGAGTGCTATCGACCAATCAGAGAGAGGCACTAGCCAGCCCCCTTGGGGCGCTGGCCAATCAGAGGGAGGTACCTACCAGCTCCACGGGGCGCTGGCCAATCAGAGGCCAGCCTGCTTTGTCAGGCCCCGTGGTTGTTGGGGTCGGGCCCTGGGTGAGTTTGCCCTCCTGCTGGTGTAGGACCATCACCGGTGCTGGTGAGATGTCATTCTCAGATCCAGGCGAGGGGGTCTCGGCAGCTTCTGGCTTTTGTTTCTGGCCTTGTGCTTGAAAGCGAGGTCTGCGCCGCCCGCCCACAGTCCCAGGTGGGTAGCCTGGGAGCCTCTGCCTCCCGTCTCCTCCTTACTGATCCTGGGCTGGTCTGTTCCCGGGGCACTGCGCCTGGCTGAAGGTCAAGACCTTCCTGGGGAGGACAGGGGGTGGCTGTGCGTCCAGTGGGCCCTTGGTGCCCTGGCCAGCTTGGGTCGGTTCCCGGAACCCGGGTGTGGGGACAGCCGGGAGCCCAGAGCCCTGAGCCCTGCGCAGGGGCAGGCAGTGCAGGGAGCTGAGGGACAAGGAAGGGCTGCCTGGACCTCAGTGTGGTTCAGGGAAGCCAGAGCAATGTTTGTGCCTCTGGGGAAGGTGTCTTCTCACGTCCTCAGGGTGTGCCCAGGCTGCAGTGACCACGATCTCTTTCCTGTTCGGTTTCTTCTCTGCTTTTCCCAGTTCTGTGTTTTCTGGACACAGCGTGAGATGCTTAGGGGAGCCCCGGCTTCCTCCGGGGGCTGCTTCTGCCGAGCCAGCTCCCTTGTGGACGCCGCCGTCCTCCTGAGGACAGTGTGGCCCAGCCTCAGCCTGTTTTGTGCAGAGGAGGAAGGGACGGCGTCCCCCGTGCCTCCTGGGCCAGAGAGCGCTCGCGCACCAGAGGGCCGGGGTGGCTGGCGCCTTCTAGGATGGAGATGCGGGGACAGGATTTCCAAACGGGGTTATTTTCCAGGGACTTATTTTGTTGTTCAGATTTATAGTTTAAATAAGGCCCGTTACACTCAGTACTGCTGGGAGAGTGGCCGCAGGGAGTGTGTGGGTCCTCCTTGGGCACCCAGTGTGGCGGGGCCGGCTTGGGGGGTGGGCACTGCTGGGTGAGGCGGGCAGGGGGCTCCAGGGGAGGCGCTGGGGTCCGCCCGAGAGGGAGAGGGTGGGACAGGCCAGCGCTCTCCCAGGGTCGGCCTCCCTCACCTGAACAGGTAGGCTGTAGGCTTCCGCATAAATGGTGGGGGGGTGCCTACAAGGGGAGCAGGGCCGGGAGGGACGAGGAGGGGGCAGAGGCTCCCCCCTCCCTGCGTCTGCCCCGCATTCTTCCGGGTGGCCCCACCTTCCAGAAGCAGCGATTGGGGGAAACGTCAAAGGTAACACAACTCCCCATAATCCACACGGGGTCGGGTGCTGTCAGCGGCGGCTAGCCTCGTGCCATCCAGCCCCTACCCCCCCCCAACCCCGGTGACTGTGGCACTGGCCCCTGACATCACGTCACGCTCAGCTGGAGACTCTGCCCAGCACGTTCAGCGTGAGTACTTCCCTCTCTGTGACGTGTCCGTGCAGGAGGGAGGATGCACGGATGAGCTCAGAATTCAGGGGCCTGGAGAGGCGGGCCGTGCGGCCCATGGCCACCGTCTCAGTTCCCTCGGGAGCTGGGAGGGCAGGGTGCTCGCGTCTTACCTATCCCGAGTGCCTGGGCTCAGCACGGGTGCCGAGGCACCTCTGAGAACCTCTTTGTGCCTCAGTTTCCCCATCTGTGAAATGGGCATAGAAGCGGCACCTGTCTCGGAAGACTGTTGGAAGGGCGGGGGGAAGTCACACAGGAATTGCACCGTCACAGTGCCGGCTCTCACAGTTATTATTGCCGCGTGGTAAGTGCAGGGCGTCAGTATACGTGGGTAGATGCAGGGGAGCTCATTCGGGCCGTGGAGCTGGGCCACGGGGGCTCATGAAGGTGCCACGGGAGAGAACTCAGACATCACCCTTCTTGGTGCTCCTTAGGCCCAAGGAAGACGTGGGCTGGGCTCCTGGGCTCTGGACTGTCCACCTGTTCCAGGCCCTGAGTGGGACACTCCCGAGACAGGAGGACACCGGCAGCGCTGTTCCTGCGTGGCTCCGTGTCCCCGGGGCGCGCAGGCTGCCGCCCAGAGCTGGCTGGGGCCAAACAGCAGAGCACGGTGCGCAGGCAGGCGAGGCTCGGTCTGCAGGCTGTGGGTGGGGTCCCCTCCCGGCTGCCCCAGCGCCTGTGCGGCTGTCGCTCAGCTGTAGCACGGCTTCCCCCAACCCTCAGGAATGTCCTCGCCCCAAGGGCTGGTCCCAAGGCTGCAGCTTTGCTGGCGTTTTGCAGAGGGTTGGAGTTCTCCGGGTCTGGGGCCCTGGCTTGCCTGGTGCTTTCTGGGACTGACCGGGAGCCAAGGAGGCGGGCGAGCAGGTCTGGTCTCCTGCGAGGTGGGGCTTTGAGTGGGCTCCACCGGGGATCCCCGAGGACGAGAGCAGGACGAGAGCAGACGACGGAGCCCGGGTCTGCACCTCCCCCGGCCCCCGCTCTTCCCGTCCCTCCCGAAGTCCGCCACGTCTTTGGCTTTGAAAGGGAAGTTCAGGGGATGAGTGTGGGAGACACCGATGAGCCAGCACACAGGGCCTAGGACAGCGGCTTCAGGCCGTCCACCTTCTACGGCACTGAATACCAGGGAACTACTGGGGGCCCATTTCCTTGGCCCAGCAGGGCGAGGCCGGGACGGCGGACATGCCCGGGCTCCTGGGGAAGGAATTGGATGTCTTACTGGGAGTCGGTGGTCTGGCCTCTGCCCTCGCGGTTGTTTTGCAGATGAATCAACTCAGAACTAGAGGGCTTGGGGGTTCCTGGGGTCGAAGGCTGCCGAGAAGTGGTGCCCTGGCATCCAGGCCCCGTGTCCCACGGCTGGGAGGGGAGCCCAGCGGTCTTGGGTGTGTACCGTGAGGGGATGGCATTGAACCTCACAGATTCGTCCCGGGACCCGCGGGGCTGGAGGATCTCAGGTCTGTCCAGGGCGGGTTTGGTGGCTGCCATTTGCCAGACACCTCTGGTGGGAGACCTCACGGCAGCACCCACGGTGGAAAGTGCTGGAACCCAGCCTCCAGAGCCTGTGGGTTTCACCCTTATGCCACAAACTGCAGGGCGTTCGAGCTTCCGAAAGCTTCCTTGCTCACCGGAAATAAGTGAAAGTCGCTTCAAGGTGGGGACCCTCTCTGTTTCCCTCATTTCGTTGCCTTCTGATTGTGTCAGTGACACGAGGACCGGCATGGGGAGGGGGGAGCACGCTGGGGGCAGCGCAGGCCAGGCCCGAGGTGGGTCTCCCGGCTCGGAACCAGCCGGCCCTTTCCCTCCCTGCAGCACTGCGGGCCTGTCCCTGTGGACAGGTGCTGGGAGGGCTGCTGTGCGGGGGCTGGAGGGCACATGCTGGCGGGTTCTTACCACCCCCCCAACCCCGAGAGGGCTGGGGACGTGGGGACAGGCCGATTGGCCTGTCCTGCGGGCTGTGGGGCCCACCCACCATTCTGATCGGCCGGAGGGCAGCTGAGGGACAGTCAGACCCTGGGCTCCACAGGCCGCTCCTTGGGAACAGAGGCGGGAACAGCATGTGACCCAGATGTGACCCAGGTGGGAGGTGTGCTTGCTTGCGAAGTTTCTCTGAAGGCCAAGGGTGAGAGTCTCTAGGACTTTTCTTCCTTCCGTTTCCCGTCTCCTGAGGGCTTCTGTGCATCGTTTTATCCTGATGACATGCTTCCAAGGGAAAAGGTGTCATCTCTATCCCCCAGGCCAGGAGACTGAGGCCCACAGAAACCCCAGCGCTAGTAAGTGTCAGAGTTGGGGCCCTCGATAGCGTTTCCATTATGGAACTCCCATGTATCCAGGCCCTGTTTGGGGAGTCGGAGTCCAAAGGGTAGACCTCATAGCCAGGGGAGGGGCTTGCGGCCCCATCGGAGGCATGATCACCGCCTTCTTCTCTGGGGTCTTCATCTAGGTAACAGGCGGCCGACGGGGGAAGTTGGTGAAGCCTGGGGACCACCGTGGGTGACCTCTCTGCCCGCCGTGTGCCTCCCCAGGTCCTGGTTGGTGGCGGGTGCCGGGCCCGAGGGCAGGACGAAGCCAGCCCGGGTCCTGGGCCCCACGGCGCCCTCCTCATACTTCTTAGATGAGGTCTGCGGGATTAGGTCTTGCGCCCTGCGTTCGGCTGCGAGGCCAGTGTTTGTACGAGGGGTGAGCTGCCCTGGTCTGACTCATTCTTTCCATTTAACCGGGAAGGAAAGAGAGGGGGAGAGGATCCTAGCCAGGTAGGTCTTGCCTGTTTAATGTCAGTTGACACACGATGAAAGGGGCATGTGGGGATCTATCTGTGCCAGCCACAGCCAGATGTTGCGAAAGATCAGGGTGGGGTCGCTTTAAGCAGCCTTGCCCTCTGTGGGCAGCGTGGGGGTCGAGCGGTCGATCGGGTGTCCCAAGAGGCAAGCCGCTGTGGCCCAGCCGTAACCTCTCCTAGGTCAGGGAGGCTGGACCAGCACCTCATCTACATCTTTAAACTGTCAACATTCCAGGAAAGGAAACTAAAAAGCCCCGAGGAAACCGATGCCCCGAGGCCTGATTTCTGGGCCCAGACTTCATCTTATTGGCAAAATGCCTACGAGGGGTCCCAGCAGCCAGGGAGGGTCTGCGGGCTTGCCAGGGACCGGGGATCAAGAGAGTTCTCCTCTTGGTTTGCTCTTAAAATGGATCGTGCCTCCTCGAGCATCGTTCTGCTGCCTCGGAAACTTTGCTGCTTGGGTAACACGGCTGCCCCACCGCACGGGCCAGACCCCTCTACTTGGAAGAGTCAGGAGGTTTCAATTTATTTGAGACCAAGGGGGCATGGTTCTAGGCACCCCTAGGCGTAGGTCCCGTCAAGGGGCACGATTCACCACACGCGGTGTCGGGGGTGGGGGTGGGGGGCTCTGTAGGTAGTCGTGTGGGCTTGAACCCAGAGGGCTTCCCAGACCCTGAGGGAAGGATGGGCAGGCGAGAGGGGGCCCGGGCTATCCTGGGGGAGGAGGAGAGTGCCACGCTGGCTGGCAGAGACGGCCGTCCCGGGTGTGGTACCCCTGGAGGGGCCCAGGGAGAGAGGAGGCGGAGGGGTTGGGATTTGGCCGCGCAGGTGTGGAAGAACGTCTCGCCTGGGTGCCCAGCCTGGGGAACGGGGCCCGTGGTTTGCCGGATCGGAGTCTGGGCTCAGGGCTCCCCTGGGTTGTCCTGCCCTGACGTGAATCTGCACTCGGTGACGCTTCACACGGCAGTCGGACCATCCCAGGTCTCTCGAGGGATCCCCCAGCAAATGACCAGCTTGTGCAGGGTGTGTGCCTGTGTGTACGTGTGCCCTTAAGCAGGTGTGAGCACTGTTCTTCTGGTGTTTCTGGTCCCAGGGACACGTAGCTGGCTGGTGTGCCGAGCGCCTCCTCTGTGCTGGGGGCTTTCCACCCGGGATCGCTTGCTCCCACCAGGTCCGTATGGTGGGGATCTGTCCAATGACTCAGCTAACGAGGAACAGACCTGAGATTGGAACGTGGCTTTGAGCACCCCAGGCCGCCTCCTCTGGCCAACCCCTTCCCACTTGGTCTTCTGGAAAATTTCCCAGTCGTCACCCAGCTCCTTAGCTGCCAGCTCTCCAGATGACCCTCTCCAGGCCTCCTTTAATTCTGGGATCAATCATCTTACCCCGTAAATCACTTCCAGAATCTCTCTCCTCCCCGTTTTGGAATTCCTTAAATAGGCTCTGCCTGCCCTTCTCCAGGCCTCTGTTTCTTTCCTGAGCCCTTATCTTGAACCACTTCGGTTCTGCGGGACGTGCAGGTGGGTGACGGGGTCGGTCCTGTTGCCTCCGGGACGCTGCCTCCCGCACGCGGACCCCAGGATCGCACGCGCGACGCTCTGAGCCGCCTCCCCGGGGCGGCTGCTTTTGCAGAGCCCAGGCTCACTCCTCTGTCCACCTCTTGGTTCCCATGACCCAGTCCTCCCTGTGCTGAATGCGAGCCCCAGCGAAAGCCCCGGCCTCCAGGCTTGTGCCTTTCTCCATAAACACTGGTGCCTGGTCAATATCTCGGCAAGAAAATAAAGATGAAAACCCTCCGAAGAGGGGTAGTCTGGTCTTTTTCCAGTCACTTGTTAAAATATTTCCTGATCTGATTTCGGCGGTAGTATAAACAGCCCGTGAACGACTGCACCCGGGCAGGGCCCTGAGGCCCGCGCTGTTCGGAGCAGCGGCCCGTCTCTGGGGTATGTCAGGCACCAGGCTCTCGCACATTTTTCTCTGACGACTCATGCTTGCTCTCTGTCCTGCTGCCCCTTCCTCCCCACTGTGACTTCTCGGCGTCTTGGGAAACTCTGAGCTGGAGGGTTGGCCCAGCGGGGCCCAGCTGCACGGGGTGAGCTCCCTCCCTGAGTGCTCCTGACCTTGCCCAGCGCACAGCTAGGGCCCAGGGCCCGCGGGGAGGCCGTGGGGCGGGGGTGAGCACAGAGACGGAGAGCAGGCCCGAGAGAAGGGCTTCCGGGGTCCTTCTCCGCCCCCACGTCCCGTGGCCCCTGGGCCCTCCTGCCTCTTCCGACCCGGGCCCGGCCTCAGCCGTCACTGCTCTGAAAGGAGGGGGCGGTGTGGCAGCTGCCCCGTTGGGATGGGAGGGAGCTGACTCTCCCGGAGCGCTCTGGCCCGGAAACGGCGCCCTGGACCTGGCATCCGTGGCGTCTCCGCTGGGCCGCAGACTCCGCGTCCGAGGCTGTAACCGGACTCCGGGGCTGTGGGCGAGCGTGCGGCTCACCTGCTCTGTGCGCTTGCCCGCTGGGCGGGCACCGTGCGCAGCTTTGCCCAGGGGCTGGTTGAAGGCCGCCGGGCATTTACCGAGCACCAGAGCCTGCACACGGCTGCGCGGCTCAGTTGGATGCAGGGACACGCCGCCTGGCCCCGGGGCGAGGGGGAGACCCGGGCTGCCGTGGTCAGTGCGTGGCAGGCCCTGGCGTGCCTCGGTCTCAGTCTCAGCAAGGCTCACCTCCCTTGTGCTGCCCCGTCCTGACCCCCCCCCCCCCGCCCCCTGCCGCCCCGAGAGAGGAAGAGCAGTGCCTGTTGAGTGCTGGGGAGACCAGGGGTCAGAAGCCAGTCGAAGACCCCCGCTGACGGCATGGGCCGGGCCAGGACCGGGCTGGCCCCCGGCCTGTCTGTTTCTGCGTCCCTGTCCACGTCCTTCCCGAGACTTCCCGGCTGTGTGCACGGTGGCTCCGAGGGCATGTTGTGGCCAGGCTGCTGGTGTGCCTGGACTTGGGACTTGGGACTTGGGGGTGAGCTGTGCTGCCCAGGGCGTCCGGGGGACACGGTGTGGACGCTCAGAGGAGGGGCGGGGCCGGGAGGGGCGGGGGGAGCTCCCACCAGGCCAGGTGTTGGGGGGGCTCTGCAGAGACGCCAGCTGTGTCCCGTTGAGGCCATGTCCGGGAGGGAGGGGCGCACCCTCTCCTTAGATGCCTTCCCCTCCTCCTCCTTCTTTAAAATGGTGTATGTTTTTTAATGAAAGAGGATGCATTTTTGTAACAGTCCTTGTGGAAAGAGAAAAGTATAGAGAAAATAAAACTCACTGGCAATCCCCACACTCAAACTACTGGGTCGGAGCGCAGAGAGGAGGGGACCGAGGGAGAGGCGTGGCGGCTGGCCTGGAAATCAGGGTGCAGCCCCGGCCCCGCCCAGCACCCTCCCCTGCAAGGAGAAGGCTGAGGAGTCCCAGCACAAGTCCTGATTTGGACGTTCTCCCCTCACTCTATAAGGACAGCATTCCGTCCTCTGTCACGGCCGCTGTAAAAAGCCTGATTCCCTGACAGCGTCTCCTGTGGTTGGACGTGGGTCGTTTCCATCTCCTGATACTGTAAGGGGCTGTGTTCGTGGGGCACGCTGCCTTGGACTTGACCCGAGCTGCATCTACCCCGGTGGCTCATGCTTCCTCCCTCAGGCTGCTCTCTGGTGGGGAGGAGAGTGTGCTGGGGGCTAGGTGAGCAGCAGACTCCCCCCCGCCCCACGTGGGCATGAAGGGGGGCTCTGGGTGGCCTTTGCTCTGTGGGTGTTAAGGCACAGCCCCGCAGGAATTCAGGGCTCGATAAAGGTGGCCTTCACGTTGGCCGTTGGCCAGGAGCGAAAGGATTAGTCACTGAAATGGGCTGGAAGAGTGAACACACCATCTGGACCCTGCCTTCCTCTTGCATCTAAACGCGTTCCAGATGGATCAGAGATGGGAACCGTACAAACGAAATTGCAGAGCTCTCTCCCAGAAGGAATCATGGGAGACTGGGTGTTACAATCTGGGGGTGGGAACGCCATTCCCAGTACGACAGAAACCCCAGAAGTTGTAAAAGAAAATAAAAGTTTTACTCCATAAGCGTCAAGAGTTCCAAAACAAAACCCGAAACAACCAATCAGAAAGAAAGAAAGACTGAAAGAAAGAAAGAGAGAAAGGAAAGGAAGGAAGGCAGAAAGAAAGACAGAAAGAAAGAAAGAAAGAGAAAGAAAGGAAGAAGAAGGAAGGAAGGAAGAAAGAAAGAAAGAAGAAGGAAGGAAGGAAGACAGAAAGAAGAAGGAAGAAAGACAAAAAGAAAGACAAAAAGAAAGACAAAAAGAAAGAAAGAAAAAGGAAGGAAGGAAGAAAGAAAGAAGAAGGAAGAAAGAAAGAAAGAAGAAGGAAGGAAGACAAAGAAGAAGGAAGGAAGAAAGAAAAGGAAGGAAGAAAAGAAAGGAAAGAAAGAAAGAAAGAAAGAGAAAGGGAGGAAGAAAGAAAGAAAAAAAGAAAGGAGGGAAGAAAGACAGAAAGAAAGGAAGAAAAAGGAAGGAAGAAGGAAGGAAGAAAGAAAGAGAAAGAAAAAGGAAGGAAGGGAGAAAGAAAGAAAGGAACACAGAAAGAAAGAAAGGAAAAAGGAAGGAAGGAAAAAGACAGAAAGAAAGGAAGAAAGAGGAAGGAAGGAAGAAAGACAAAAGAAAGGAAGAAAAAGGAAGGAAGAAGGAAGGAAGGAAGAAAGACAGAAAGAAAGAGAAAGAAAAAGGAAGGAAGGGAGAAAGAAAGAAAGGAAGACAGAAAGAAAGAAAGGAAAAAGGAAGGAAGGAAAAAGAAAGGAAGAAAGGAAGGAAGGAAGACGAAAGAGAAGAAGGAAGGAAGGAAGACAAAGAAAGAAGGAAGGAAGACAGAAAGAAGGAAGACAAAAAGAAAGACAGAAAGAAAAAGGAAGGAGGAAAGAAAGAGACAAAGAAAGAAAGAAAAAAGGAAGGAAGAAAGAAGAAGGAAGAAAAAAAGAAAAAAAGAAAGGAAGCCAGAAAAAGAAAGTGGAACGTGAGCGTGTGTCACAGAGAAGGGGTTGATCTGCTGTATACTTACAACTCCTGTAAGTCAGTAAGAAAAGGCCAGAACCACCCCTCCCTCCTCCAGAAAAGGAGACGCAGAAAAGACCCGAAGAGTTCTTAGGAAGGAAGATACGGATAGTCTTTAAACGCACGAGCGGATGCTGGCTCCCTGGCAAGGAATGCAGGTGAGACCCCGGGGGACACGCTCCCCGCTGGGCAGGCGGACGAGGAACCGACACAGACAGCACACACCTCGGCTCCAGGGTGGGAGGCGAAGCGGGTGCCCTCGCACGCTGTCCGTCCACGCCAGGCGGTCGCGGTATCTGTCAGAACACGAAAACCGCCTGGCAACTTCCGCGGGTCTTGGCTTTTTCCCCGTTGATACGCGAATGTACGCAGACACCTGTGGCGGGCCGGCGGGGTGGCACGGGCTGGCAGGGCAGAGGACTGAGGTGGCCCGTTCCCGTCGCCAGAGCCGTGTAGACCGGAACGTTCTGCAGCCACGGCACGGAACACAGCGCGGCAAGGAGGAGGGCCGGGCTTTCCTGCCTTCCTATTTCCTGCAATTGATTGGTCTCCCGGGTCTGAGTCTGTCACCATCAAAGGGAAAAACGCATCCGTGGGCTTGCGTGCCCATGGGTGATGAGGACGGAGGCACAGACGTGGGGACCCGTGGTTTTCGCTCGAGTGGAGGGCTGGGTGCAGCCCTGTCAGCATCTCGTGAGTCGGGGGAGGGCTCATTGGAGCACGTGGGTGGCGGCAAGGTGGGCAGGTGTGTGGCTAATGGAGACGGGGGACAAGGAGGTGTGGGCTGGCCGCTCCGGGAGGAGCCGCGGGCCTTTCCTGCTGGCAGGCGGCTGCTTTGGGCCCCAATGGCTTAGTCAATTGAAAAAGTTGTGGTTAAAAAGAAGGGGAGGGGCCCGGGGGGCTCAGTCGGTTGAGCATCCGGACTTTGGCTCAGGCCACGATCTCACAGCTCGTGAGTTCGAGCCCCGCGTCGGGCCCTGTGCTGACGGCTCGGAGCCCGGAGCCTGCTCCGATTCTGTGTCTCCCTCTGTCTCTGCTCCTCCCCTGCTCACGCTCTGTCTCTCTCTCTCTCAAAAATAAATTGAAAAAAAAGGGGGGGGAGTGAAAAAGAGACAGAAATGAGCAGTTCGGGAAGGGACTCTTACCAGATGGCTGTGCATGTGACAGTCGGTGATCTTTTGACAAGAGGAGCACACACGCATAGATCTGTGGAACCGAAACTGTCCTCCGTGACCGCCATGCACTCGTTGTGCAGGTGGGGAAACTGAGGCCGGCCCGTACCTCACCTAGAGCCACGCAGCGGGTTGGGGGCAGAGCTCCAGAGACATCGTCTGTTTTAATCCTCGGAAGTAGGTGCTGGCAGTGTGTTCACTTCAAAAACGTGGAAACGTGCCAGCACCGCGCGGCTGAGAGCGGGGTCTGAGATTTGGCCCCGTTCCTGTGGGAACCGTACGGCACGTGGAGGGCCGCACACCCGCCTGGGGACCGAAGGCTCGCGCATCTTCCTTCTGTGTGGGTGGCAGCGTTTAGGCTGTGAATGGCACCTGCCCCGCCCTCCAAAAACCAGCTGGGACATGAGGCTTTGAGGGTCCTTCATCTGGTGAGTTGGGGGAGGGGCATTGTGACGTCAAATGACAGCGGAGTCCCCTCTGCCCTGGAAGAGCTGACATCCCCACTTGTCCCTTAGGGCCCTTTGTGTCCTGTTTCCACAAGGTCACTGCTGGGAGGTAAACTTTGGCCCCCAAACTTGAGCCACTCTTATTCCCACCGGGGAGGTGGTCTGTTCTGGCAGAGCACAGAACTGTGGGGGAAGGAGCTGAGACCCCTTCATTTGCTTGCCCATCGTGAGAGTGTTATGGGCGTGCCAGGCTCATGGGCAACTCACAGGAATGTGCGACCGGTCTGTTCGGCCAAACCATGGCGAAGTGCCATCTTGGGGGCCGAAATGGTTCGGCATCCATTTCATTGGTTTAATCTAATACTCGAAGAGTGAGCACAGAGGAGGGCCACCGGTCCCCCGCGTGGGGCCTAGGGATACCTTCCCAGAGGTGACACCTCTAAGCTGAGGTCCACAAGATGAGTGGGGATTCGCCATGAGTGGCGGTTGGGGCAGCAGGAAGATTCCAACTATAGGGAATGGGATGTGCAAACCCCTTGATGCTGTGTGACCTTGGCCTTTGAATTCGGAGTTAGTGTGACTGACGCATAGTATGAGTAGAGTGGCAGAGAAGAATGTCAAGAGATGAGGCTTTCGTGCTTTTAATTGAGTTTTCATTGGCAAGGGCATATTGCTGTCTTTATCTACTGATCCATCCATCCACCTACCCAGTGTACCCACTCACCCGTCTGTCCATTGCTTATCCATACCGTTAACCCACCTGCTCATCCATTCATGCATCCAGACCATCAACCCATTCTACCACCCACCATCCATCCAGACCATCAACCTATTCCACCACTGACCATCTATCCAGACCATCAGCCCATTCCAGCCATCCATCCATTTTTCCACACCATCAACCCATTCCATCCATCCATCCATCCATCCATCCATCCCATCAACTCATTCCACCACCGACCATCTATCCAGACCATGAACCCATTCCACCACCCATCATCCATCTAGACCATCAACCCATTCCACACCCACCCACCCATCCAGACCATCATCCCATTCCACCACCCAGCATCCATCCAGACCGTCAACCCATTCCAGCCATCCATGCATCCATCTATCCAGACCATCAACCCATTCCACCACCCACCATCCATCCAGACCATCAACCCATTCCACCACTGACCATCTATCCAGACCATCATCCCATTCCACCACCCACCATCCATCCAGACCATCAACCCATTTCACTACCCACTATGCATCCAGACCATCAACCCATTCCAGCCTTCCATGTATCTGTCTATCCAGACCATCAACCCATCTACCCAGACCATCAGCCCATTCTAACCCATCATCCATCCAGACCATCAACCCATTCCACCACCCACCCATCCATCCAGACCATAAATCCATCCACCCACCCATGAATCTGGACCATGAATCCACCTCTGACCTCCATCCCCTCTTCTGTCATGGCACTGTGCTGCCCCATCCACCACACCACGGCCCGCTCTAGTGTCAGGGTGGTATGACCACGCAGACGTCCACTTTGAGGGTCCCTGAGGGCAAGGAAAGACTGACTCACTTGAGCTTCTGAGTGCTTACTTAGCACAGTACCAGGCACAACTGGAGTCTCAGGCTGTGTGCATTGACTTGAATTGAGAGACAGGAGCTTCTGGCTGTAACAGCAGCTGGCAGAGCAGCCAGGATAGTGATGAGGAGCTGACTGTGTCTTAGGAGTTAGTGGGGGCAGGGACTGGCTCTGGAGTAGCTGGGGATGTGGAAGGAATAGGGGCTCTCGGCAGAGGCGGGACATGGACGGGGGGCGAGAAGGAAGGAAAGCCGTGTAATTGACAGTAAAATGTCAGAGAAGCATCATCTAGGGAACAGGGAAGTGGCGAGTCAGCGTTTCAGGATCTTTGGTTATAGATTCAGAGGTTCTACTAATTCCGCAAATAGTCTTGTTAACTGTTCTTGGCTATGAAACATAGCATACTTACTACAACAAATTGGGAAAATACGAAACTTGCTTTTACTTTTCCATTCTGTCTTAGTGTGTGCGGATTGCTATAACAGAACACCACCAACTGGGTGGCTTATAAACCACAGGAGTTTATTCCCTCCGGTTCTGGAGGGTGGGAAGGTCTAAGGTCAAGAGTCGGCGTGATTGGGGGAGGACCCTTCTTCCACTGTGTCCTCGCACACTGGCAGGGGTGAGGAAGCTCTTTGGAGCCACCATCGTTGGGGCTGACGATTTCACTGTATGAGTGCTGGGGGGACACAGGCATTCAGTAGCCCCGTCCTCACGCTTTCCCCTTTTCCTGGCTAAGCTCGGGTAGAAACAGTATGGCGCCTGCCTTGGTCGTTACGCTGTAAATATCGCCACGGCTGCTGGTCATGTACTATATTCGCCCGCACTGGGGTTTATGTCTCTGTTGCTCTCGTGCTGGACTTGGGTCACTTCCAATTGTTCGCTTTATACATAACACCTGGATGAACATCTTTCTGGTAAATCCTTTCTGCCTCTCTTATTATTTCCTTGGGGTGGATTCCTAGACGCTGACTCACTGCATCAGAGCACAGGAACGTTTTAAAGCCCTTTTGTTGCAGATGACATTCCAGCCAACGGCAGGCATTTGTCGCCTGAGCCGCTGCACCCTGGGCAGCATTATCCCCGGGTACCCACCCCCTGGGGGGCCCGTGGAATAGACCTGGGCTACCCACCTGCTGGAGGCCGGTCGCTGCCTCCTTGCTGCTCCTGGGAGGCAGTGGGGGGCTGTCGTGTAATGCTCGGGACCTGGCTGGGCTGCCTGGGCATTGGGGCTTCAGTTTCCTCATCTGGAGAACAGAGTGGTACTTCCTACCCCACGGTGTTACCGTCAAAAGTGGGTTATTGATAACAGTTATGACTCACACGCATCCAGAGCTCCTCCCATTTAGTCAGAAAACGTAAGGGAATCTTCTGGAACCGAATGGGCAGTCAGTAGTTGCTCACTGTCACCCCTCTGCTCCCCTTCCTCTCTTGGGTCGTCTGTGCTGTGTCCCTGCCGTGGCCCGCGGAGTAGACGGTGATACCAGGTCCTGCTGCTGGCAGGATCTTCTCCCCGCCAGGCGGTCACATGGGATGAGCGTGGTCGGGGCGTGCACTGGGGCACTGGGGAGGGGGGCGGGCTGGAACTGGTGTCTGGGGCGTCCCGGGCTGGCCTGGGCGGGGAAGGGCCAAGGCATGAAAGGAAGGGCGCGATTTCATTCGGACAGCAGCCTGGTGTGGGGCTGCGGGATGGGTTCTTGCCAATGATCTGTCCAGCCTTGCAGGGCTCCACGTAGCCCTGCCCGCTCTGCACCAGGGTCTGGAGGTGCCGACCGAGCCTGGGGACCCGGAGCGCAACTCTCATCCCTGGGGGAGGGGGGGCTCGGAACCCCAGTTCATCAGCACACGGAGCGTGGGCCCAGGGTGTTCCGTGGGACTGGTGGCCAGACTGGGGCATGACCGTGGTGCAGACCAGTTCTGAGTTCTGCCGCCGCTTTGTGGCGCCTCCTTCGAGGGAGTTGATACAGTTTTGCGCCGTTAAGTGCTCATTTTGCGTCCCTGTGGCTGGTTTTGAGTCATCGTCAGAGCGTTCTAAAGACTTGCTTGGCTCTAGTAATTGAAAAATGCCTTCTGGTCCTGAGGGAAGTCACGTAACGCATCCCTCCAAAGGTCAGAGTGACCCAGTACAATACTCTTTTCCTTGGATCGCATAAGCCAACAACATGATTTCAGTGCCGAGAAAGATCTACTAGCAACAGAACTCCACCGGGATCCTTCCGCGGCCCGCGTTCCGAGAGCCGTTCCGTCTGGGCCGCGTGAGGAGCATTTGGGCGGGTGTGCAGGGCTCGCTCGCACAGACAGTGACTTCAATTTGTAACAGGAAATAGTTCTCTTACCTTCATTTGTCACGTTTGCTTTGTGACATTTAATAGGTGTTACACCACCTCCAAGGGCTCATTTTCTTCCATTTCTAAAGTTGTCTCTTCCGACGAGGATTTCAGGGCAAACGCCAGCTGATGTCAGTGTAGAAAACCGGTGAGCCAGCAGATACATTTGCCTTTTGTCCACATTTCAGTCCGGAAGGGCAGGGGTAAGCTGGACCCGGGCCTTAGCAAAGGGGGGGCCCGTGAGGATGCGTGGCGTCGGGTGGCTCATTCCAAATGCAGACTCTGGGGAATGTTCCTGAGAAGTGCAAACACAGTTTTGCTTTATAAAGTTAAAAATTACCCACCACTGGGACGCCTGGGTGGTTCAGTTGGTTAAGCGTCCGACTTTGGCTCAGGTCATGATCTTGTGGTTCATGGCTTCGAGCCCCGTGTTGGGCTCTGTGCTGACAGCTCGGAGCCTGGAGTCTGCTTTGGATTCTGTGTCTCCCTCTCTCTCTGCCTCCCCCCCCCCCCTTCTCTCTTTCTCTCTCAAAAGTAAATAAACATTGAAAAAAAATAAACAAGTATCTTAGTTCATATATCCTTCTATACTGTTGTCTTTACATAAAAAAAAATTGTCCACCATGAAGGCAAAGGTGAAAAGATCTGTGACTGACCTGCGGGTTTACTTTTAGCTGGACATGGAGAGAGGACAGTTACTTTATCATAATGCCTTTTCCTGTTGGACATTAGTTGGCATTTATTATTCTGTTGATTTGTTATAAAAACAATACACACCCATCACAGAAACATTAAAAGCTACTGAACAGTACGAAGAAGAAAATAAAAATGAACCTTAATCCCTTCCTTGTTTAAACCATGATCCTGGTGATAGTTTCTATTCAGTGAAGCCAAATAAATTACCAGCTGAACATTTTGATGTGTTTATTTTCCAGTATTTGTTCCATGCCTGCATTTACAAAATTGGGATTACAGGCCACTTTGTAATAGTTTTAAAATATGAGTGAATCTCAATAAATGAGGAGTAAAAGGAAATTCCCTCAATCTGATACAGGACATCGATGTAAAATCTACTGCTGAGTTCCTTCCCCCCCTGGGATCAGGGACAAGGCAAGGACATCTGCTCCCACCATGCCTAGTCAACATTGCATGGCAAGCCTTAGACAGTGGAAGAAGGCGAGAAAAGGGAATAAAGCATGTGAACTGGAAAGGAAGAAGTGAAATTGTCTTATGTCCAGACCACATGATTATTGGTGTTAAAAATTCTGAGGACTTCACAAAAAAGCTTCTAGAAGTAATAAATAAGTTTAGCATGGTCACAGGAGTCAAAGTCAATTCAAAAAGTCACTTGTATTTCTAGAGAGTAGAGGTGGACAATTGGAAATAGAAATTTAAGCAGCCATTGCAGTAGCATCAACGATATGAAATGTTTAGAGACATATTTGACAAGATACTTGTGCACTGAACATTGTAAAGCATTGCTTAGAGGTCTTAAAGGAGGTCTCAAGAATTGGAGAGGTATACCATGTTCATGGACAAGAGGATGTAATATTTCGAAGGTGTCATTTTCACCCAAAACCGACCTCCAGATTCAGTGCAATGTCAGTTAAAATCCCAGCAGACATTTTCAAAAATAGACATTGATAACACGATCCTGAAATTTGTGTGGAAGGGCAAAGGACCTGAAAGAATGAAGAGAATGTTGAAAAAGAAGAATGCAGAGGGCTCCTTCCGTATGATTTTAGGACTTACTCTAAAGCTACCACGATCAAAGCATTCTGGTGTTGACATGAAGACATGTAGACCAAGGGAATGGAAGAGAGTCAATAAATAGTCTTGCTCATATGTGATCAGTTAATTTTTGACAACGATGCTAAGGTATTTCACTGGCAAGAGGGTAGTCTTTATCTACAAGTGGTCCTGGAACAGCTAGACATCTGTTTGCAAGCAAACAAACAAACTTGGACCCTTATTTCAAATCATATATAAAAGTTAGGATGGATCATGGGCATACACGTAAGATTTAAAACTGTAAAGAATCAACGAGAAAGAAAACCCTTTGTTTAAATCTTGATTAGGCAAAAATGTCTCAGAAAGCACACACAAAGTACGATCTGTAAAAAAATCGACAGGTTGGACTGGATCAGATTAAAGCTTCTGCTCTGAAAAGAACCTGTTACGAAAATGGGAAGGTGAAGCCACAGATTGGAGCAAAATGCCTGCAAATAACACACTTACATCTAGAGGAGAGAAAGGAATGTTGTAGCTCAACGGCGAGAAGATCGACGGCCCCATTTGAAACTGGGCAGAAGGCGGGCGCAGACATCTCATCAGAAAAGATGGAAGAATGGCCCATTTGCAAATGGAAAGATGCTTAACAGCTGTGGTCGTCGGGGAGCTGCAAACTAAAGCCAAAAGCAGGTACCAGGGCGGCGACGATGTGGGGAAAGTGCCGTCCGGGGTCGGCCGGACTACGAGCTGGGGCCATCCACTCGGGAAGACGGTTCGGCAGGTTTTTATAAAGCCCATCATGCTTAGCAGGGGACCCGGCAATTCCGCTGGGACGTGTTTACCCAAGAGACGTGAACGTATGACGTCCGTGGAAAGACACGTGTGAATGTTCACCTGCTGCCTCATTACCCCCCAAACTGGGAACAACCCAAGCACCCGTCAGCAGGGGGATGGCTGAACAAATTGTGGTTCACCCGAGTGGTGGGATCCCGCACGGCGGTAGCCAGAGTGCGCACGTCCAACGGTGCGGGTACAGACGCGTCTTGTTAAGTGGAACACGCAGACGCTAAAGATTGTATGCGATCCGATTCTATTCGCGTGGCATTTGAGGAAAGGCAAAACTGTAGAAAAGAGATCACTGGTTGCAAGGGGCGGGGGGTGGGAAGAGGGACACGAGGGGCCCTTCTGAGGTGATGACAATATTCTGTATCGTGACGGTGGGTGGTTCCTGGACCACACGTTAGTCAGACTCCCTGGACCGAACGCTTAAGAAGAATGAATTTTACTGTGTGCGGATTATACCTCCAAAACCCTCACTTAAAATAAACAACAAAACCCAGGAGCATTTCCCCATATGATTAACTATCCCTCAATCAAATAAATATCACTTCATCAAACGTTAGTAACATCAGCTAACATTAACATGACAACAAATGAAACTCATGAGTGTGTGATGTTAATGTTATTTGGATGTACAGTAATATTTTTGACACACCCGCCAGTTGCAACATTTACTTTCTTTCAACGTTTTTGGTGTTGTGCCTGATTTCACGGCAAGCGTCTCTAAGTATTTATACTTCTTCCTTACTCGGTGTTGGAGGTAAGTTCCCACTGGGTGAAGGGAGTGAATGCTTCGAGCAATCTCAGCCCTGAGCATCGCACTGTCTCCTAGAAAGCTTCAGTTTGGTACGTTAAAAAAATATATCTATATTTTGCCAGTTTGGTGGGAAACAAGAGTCTTGCTTTAACTTGAGTTTATTGAACTCCTAGCGACATCAAACATAATGTATTTGTTTGTTTCCCTCCTTTGTAGCTGTGAGAGTTTCATATACGTCTGTCATGAGTATTGCTGTTAACAAATTTCCCCTTTGTTGCTCGCTTGGTGTGGTTATGCTTTGCCGCCTTAAAACCACCCGGAACTTAGTCCTAGCTCTGCGAAAGATAGCAGTCTTCTGCTTGAGCAACCTTAGTGGGCTTGGGAGTCCGCGAGGGGGAGCGGCCAGCAGGGACCACGCGTCTGCCGCTGGTGTCCCGTCGAGCTGCTTTATTGGATCTGATTGAGCCGTTCCCAGGGTGGTTTCCCACACGGCTGGAGGGCAGCCCTGGGTGTTGGCCGGGGGCCTGGGTTTCTCCGCAATGGGCCCGTCTGGGGGCTGCTTGGGCTTCCTCCAAGCATGGAGTCTGGTTCTCGGCGTATCGCAAGCCGCTCAAAACCCAGACCCACAAGTTCGCACCCAGCACCTCCACCGCCTTCCCCCTGGTCACGCGGTCCCAGAGCCCACCTTGATTCAAGGGAGGGGACGTAGACCCCACCTCTTAATGGGCACTCGTGGTAAAGAATTTGTGGCCATTTTAAAACTGCCACACTTCAAAAGCACATTTTGGTATTTTGTGGGGGTTCATAAAATTACGTGGGCTTTATGTGACTGTGGACTTCGAGCATTTTTCAGAGGGGGAGGTGTAGAGAGAGAGATGGGCAGACGTCCCCCTCACCCTCTACCAGTGCTCGCCCCTGCCTGGACAGAAGCCCCTCGCTATCTGGCTGGAATTGCTCTGGGCCTTTCTGTGTGTGCATTTATATGATGTGGTTTGCGATTACGTGGACGGCTTTTATTTAACAGGAGAAGGGATGGGACTCTTGCTGTGATCTGCTCTTTTCCCTTAGTGACCTGTCTCGGCGGTCTTCCCGGGTCAGGCCGGCTGGACCAGCCCCTTCCTGTCCAGCCTCTGCCAACGGTTTCATACACGCAGTTTACGTGACGGGCCCTGGCCGGTGGGCACTTACCTGCTTTCCATTCATTGCTCTCGCAGAAGCCTCCGCCTTTGCGAGCTCCCTGCAGAACTCAGCCCTGAGGGGGCGATGGCAGGTCGCCGTGCCTGCACATCCTGGTTGTTGCTGCTGGACCGCCGCCCCCGCCGAAGGGTACCCTCCCGTTCTGGATTTATCTTGGATCCCTAGAACACGTCTCCCCTCTGCTCGTACGTCGGTTGGCTCTGTTCACCATACTGCGCATACGCTCTGGGCTAAGCGCTCCCCTCCCGCCGCGATTACGGGCGACACCTTTCTGACCAGGATCTCACAGTCCAGGAGACGGCAGGTCCCCCGGGGCGCCTCCTGCCAGGCCAGTGGGGGGAGGGCGTGGCGTGTGCGGGCTGCGGCCTCTTGTTCTCCTGGAGTTTCGTTAAGCCAAGGGGTCTCTTCTGGACACCGCGTTGACTCGTCATAGTCGCTCTTGAGGGAGGGAAGGAGCCTGGATCTGGTGTCGATGCTGCTGACTTCAGCTACCGTTCCTGGCCCTGTTATTACAGCCCCTTCGTAGCAGGGGGACTGAGGCTCAGGGTCGGAAATGCTCGGGCCAGTGCAGCCTGTGGA